>NC_035166.2:25244841-25850593 GCF_001659605.2 Manihot esculenta
TGACCTGTTTTGTGTCCGTTTCATTTACAAGTTACAACCCACAGAGAAGCAGGAAGAGTGAAAATATGAGTCGTTTGTGGACGTTGCTTACTCATGTTCATGCAGTTTCTGGGTAATCAATTCGTGGCACAAGATGGTTTTTCCTTTTCTAATTAATTAGATGTTGCTGTTCCTGGTTTTGTCTAATTATTTCTCTATTCGTTTAATCATATGTACAGGCCAGTGTTGATGTTGCTATACCCCCTGTAAGGATTTCTCAATCCCTGTTTAACCTTGCCTGGCTGTGTTGTTTAGTTATGTATACGCACAAATGATCGAACAGTTTGTGTAATATTTTGTGGTTGTATTGTTGAACAGATATGCATCTGTGATGGCCATAGAGAGCCCCTCCAAATTGGATGATGAACAGTGGCTTGCTTATTGGATCATCTACTCTTTTCTTACTCTCACAGAGATGATCCTCCAATCCATCCTAGAATGGTAGTTAACAAGAATAGACAGCTAATTTGATCAAGTGGGGTTTTTTTCTTTTGGAAAAGGAAAAAAAAAACTCTATTGATTGATTGTGCTTTTGTGGTTGAACTTGTAGGATACCTATCTGGTACACATTGAAGTTAGCGTTGGTGGCATGGCTAGTTCTACCGCAGTTCAGAGGGGCAGCTTTTATATACGAGAGATTTGTGAGGGAAAATATAAAGAAATATACAGGAGCAAGAGATCATCAGCATCATTCCCATCAAAGTTCCCCCAACGGCAGTGGCAAGGCCAAAAAGAAATTTGTTCAATTCATAACCCCAAAGAAAGTAAGTTGACAAATCTATACTAGATTCTTATCGTTATTCTCAAGCATGCCTGCTTAAATTAATAATTAAGCTCATGCCTTATAGAAGACGCAATCAAACACCACCACAACCACTCCTTTTGAGGTTTAATCTTCAACTTTATGAAAAGAATAAAGAAATCGCTCATGCCAACAACTTTTTAAAGAAGGAAATTAAACCCTTTTGATTTTTAGATAATGAATTTTTTTGTTGTTGTGTGTGGACAGGGAGAGCAGGAGCCTTACTGATGAGGAAGAAGTGATGAAGAAGGGTTTTTTGGTGGTGTGGATTTAGATTCAATTAGCACAGTTGTGAAGTTATGCTTTGTTCTTTACTTTAAATTGCTGATTGTAAATCTGTCAATGGTGATGTCATAGCGGTAGTAGGAAGGATGGCAGATGTTTTACCTAACCTTACTTGACTGTAACGCGTTCATATCATTTTCTTCTGTAACCGTCTTTTTCAAGTCAATACAAGCGCAGTTTCCACTCCTTATTTTAGCAGTAGGCAATGACAATGCTTCGACCAAAGCTACGTGCGACTGCAAAAGTAATAATTTTATATACAGAAAACGTAAAAGAGTTTGCCTCTTAAACCAATTAATAAAACTAATATCATCAATTAAATAATCAAATTCAGATTGAGGATATCTATAAGAGGCCAAGGTAGAAGAGAATTTAAAATCCAAGAGCTAAGAACCAATCTCATCGGGGTCATTTTTGTATTTGGCGAGAATTGTTATACGGTGGTGACAGTACCATGAATTTAATTTTTTCATATAGACTTGATTTTTTTTTGTAAAAATAGTTGATTAAACGATCTTTCCGAGTTAATTAGAGAAATTATTTCTATTTAAGAGAATCTTATTCAAAATAAAATAAAAATCTCAGTCAAAGATAAGAAGCATACTATTGTTATTGGGACCGTTATAAACTATTGAGATTTTTCCGCGAAGAATGAAAAAAAAAAAAAAAAAGTCTGTGAGTGTCACTTTATACATCTTAGCTGAGCCACTCTAATTTGTATTTTACTCTTCTGCTTCTTGTCTGAAAATGTTTTTGTCTAAAAACGGTATCTTTGTTTGGTATAAATTTTTTTAGGAAAAAAAAATTATTTATTTCAAATTAAATTAAATGTAATAGAATTCAAACTCTTTTATATTAGATAAATTATAAAATTTAAATTAATTTAATTTATTCATCATTCTTATTATTTTTAAACAACACATAAATATTTACTCTTATAAATAACAATCATTTTTATCACATTCATTAAAAAATTATTATTAATATTTTAAAAATATTATCTGCATTTTACATAATTTCTTTATCAATGAAAATATAAAATTATTTTTTATATTAATAATTACTATTAAATAAAAATAATTTTTATAAAAAGTAATTATTAATTAAAAATAAAAAAATTTTAATAGTTAATTAAATAATTTTAATATAAATAAAATTATTTCTTACAAAATTCTAATAATTTTAGCAAGATTTACTTTTAATTCAAAATCAATTCTTACAAGAATTTAATAATTGAATTTTTATATTATTAATTTTATTAAATATAAAAATTTATAAAAAAAATTTAACATTCCAAATCAGGATATAAGAAGAGTTAAACGGGAGAAATATTTTCCGTCATACATGATAAAGTCTTAGGCTGAAAAACATAAAACTCTACCAATCAAGCCCAATAATTTAAAAGCCCATCCCCTTCTAAGAGCCTTAGCCCAGCTAACAGGACGGGAACAACCACCAAAAATGGCATACAACTTTCCACGGACGGCTGAAGAAGAAAACGCCCGTCTTTATAGCCACCCGAACGGCGGAAACCCAACCAGCTAAAATACAATTAGAAATAGTAAAAATAGTAACTGAGTTAAGGATATTTTCGGATATCTAATACTCAATTCTAATATAACGAATTTAAATAATTATAATTAAATTTAAATTTTAAAAAAATAATTTTATGAAGAATTTAAATAAATTATTTATTAATTGAATTTATTTATATAAATAATTAATTTAATATAAAAATATATATTTTATAATAATATTTATAAAATTTTATATATTTTTATTTAAAAATAAAAATTTAAATATTTTTTAAAATATTATTTTTTAAATAAAAATTATTAATAAAAAATATTTTTTATATAAATTGTTAATTAAAATATATAAAAATAAACAGATTTAAATTTTATTTAAATAATAATAATTGAATTTAAAAATAAATTTAAATAATTTATATTAATTTTTAATTAAACTTAAAATAAATTTATTAATACGAATCTATTTATCTAAGTCTGCAATAAAAAAAATTAAAAAGAAGAAATATTTTTATCATTATTTCATAAAAAAAGCAATATTTTACTTTGGATGGTTGTGCATTCTCTCTGATGCAATATCTTATTTTCACTTTGGATAAAAACAAAAAAAATGGGAAGCGGCAAAACAAAAGCAAAAGCCAGGATAGATCATACATGTCTAGCGTCATCCCTGACTCACTAAACTAGGTGTCGTGTCTGAGCCATGCACTGGTGCCACACTACCACTTTCCCTCCTTCTCTGGTTCAGCCACTTATAACTTATTCTCATCGGTTAATCGCCTACCTACAAATAATTTGGTGCTTTCATGTTGCACTCCTTGTTGATCTTATCATGGATCTCATCCACAAGTTCCTGAATTTAGTTGCCCCTCCGTTTACCTTCTTTTCCTTATGTTTTGTCTTGCCTCCTTTGCTTCTTTACAGGTCTTTCCTCTGGGTTTTTAACTCTATTTTCAGCGAGGATGTTGTGGGCAAGGTCATTCTGATAACTGGTGCAGCTTCTGGCATAGGCGAGGTAATTTAATTACCTAGCTATCTCAAAATAATTGATGAAGGTTAAATATTTTTCATAAGATTACTCAATTCAGCAGCTTCCATTTCTTAATATATTTTGTGTTTTGCAGCATTTGGCTTACCAGTATGCTAAGAAAGGAGCCCGCTTAGCACTTGTAGCCCGCAGAGAGCAACTTCTCGAAGAAGTTGCAAATAGAGCAGGAGAGTTGGGCTCTCCCCATGTTCTCATGATTATCGCCGACGTTCAGAAGGTCGATGATTGTAGCCGACTTGTCGAAGAAACTATTGGTCATTTTGGGAGGTGTAAGTGGATTAATTTTTGCAGCTTATCTGAATTTCTAGTGATAATAATTGATATGCGGAGAGTTTCTTCGGAATTGTAAGAGACTATATGGTTATGCAGTGGATCACCTTGTCAATTGTGCTGGTATCATGTCCATGTCCATGCTAGAAGAAATAAATGATATCTCCAGTTTTAGGACCGTTATGGTAAGCTTCCATTTATGAATCTTTGGTTACTTTGTATTCCCATTTTAAGTGGTAGATGAAACCATCAGCAATGGTATAGGCTAAATAATTTGCGTATGCTGCAGGATACCAACTTCTGGGGTTCAGCCTATACGACTCGATTTGCGATTCCCTACCTACGAGACTCTGGAGGCAAAATTATAGTTCTTTCCTCCTCTGCTTCATGGTTGCCAGCGCCAAGATTGAGCATCTACAATGTATATGATAGTATGATACTATTTTTTGCGACGCATATTATTCCCTGAATCTTAATTTGGTGTACTGGTAAATTTCGCCTACTTGATGATGAACATTCAGGCAAGCAAAGCGGCACTGTTAATATTTTTCGAGACATTGAGGGTTGAATTGGGCTCAGACGTCCATGTACTAATTGTGACACCTGGATTCATAGAGTCTGAAATGATTCAAGGCAAAGTCCTGACTTCTGAAGGCAGAATGGACGTGGATCAAGACATGAGAGATGTAAGCTCATTCCCATCTGTTATATCAGCCAGCCAAAGATAACTGAAGCTAATCTGTCCTTACTAATTTGTATAAATATGGTAAATTTTGTTGAATAGATTCTAGTGAGTGCCACCCCAATTAGAACAGTAAGTGGATGTGCCAAAGCTATAGTAAACAGTGCTTGCCGAGGAGACAAATATCTAACAGATCCAGCTTGGTTCAGGATGACCTGGTTATGGAAGGTTTTTTGCCCTGATGTGCTTGAATGGTGCTATCGACTTCTTCAGCTGACTAGGCCAGGGGAACCGGCAGCGGGAGCGCCTAGCAAGAAAGTTCTTGATATGACGGGTGGTAAGAAAGTTCTCTACCCTGAAACCGTCCAAACACCAGAACTCAAGAAAGAATGAGATCAAAGGCAACCCTATGCATGTGTACTGAAGCTCCAGGTTCTAGCTCAAACATGTGTTTTGTATATTATAGTACATAATGTTGTGTGTGACGTGGCTACCGAGAATATCATTTTGAGGATGTAAAGAACCCAAGTAGCTGTGAAATTCGTAGATGGGTTTTGTGAATTAAGAATATAGTTTTGAGAGTTGGAAGCACAAGGGAGATGACCCTGGACAATTTACATTTCGTGATTCCAATAAAGAAAAATTGCCTATCACAAAACTGAGAATAGAACTCGGGCTTGACCCATCACCAAAACACAAGACGAAGCCCAAATTCCTCTTCAATCCATCAAAATGTCCAAGAGGCAATGGGCTCATTCAGAATAAAAATAGTAAAGATGGACTTCACAAATCTGATTCTGATAATAACAAATTGAATAGAGCATTATCAACGCTCGTCGCCCATAAATTCTGCCTTTCAGTGACATAGAAAGGTCATCAACATTTGACGGAGAATATGATGTTTTAACAAAAACAGGGAAATGAGAGAATCGAGTATGAGGAGCACAGGAAAATCCATACCAAGAAATTGCTTAAGAGATGTACCTGTCGATGACACTAAAGAAGATGATGCAGACGGACTTAAATTAGAGATTTTTTTTTTCCCTTAATCAGCTTCATCAATTGGGTGGATAACACGTGCAAAGATAAAGAGAATCATCATAAGATGCTTTTCCACAATTACTCAACTGGTCTATTCAGTGGACTAAGCCAATTATCCATATTTGGAAAGATGCTATTTGTATTACTTTCTATATATCGATTTTGATATTAACATGTAACGATAATTATATATATTCAATTATTTTCCATAATATATATAATTTAGATGTATGTACTATTATTTATTATAAAAAAATCAAAATATATCATAAAAATTATGTGTTGGATGGGTAATATTAATGGTATTAATAATAATAAAGGGAAAATTATTTTTTAGTCCCTGAGATTTAACGTAATTGATATTTCTGTCCCTCTATTTTGGCGACCCAACACTTAAGTCTTTCACTTTTTTTTCTGTCAAAATTCGTAATCCTTCCGTCCAAAATAGCAGTTTGAGGCACATGAATTGACAAAATTAACCCTCACTAAAAATTCCGCTATTTCAAAATTATAAAACTCAAACCCAAATGCCTCTTCTTCTTCTTTTTCTTCTTTTTCTTCCTACCATTTCTGCAACTTCTTCTTCTTCTTCTTCTTACCCTTTCTGCAACTTCTTGTTCTTCTTTCTTCTTCTTCTTCCTACCCTTTCTGCAACTTATTCTTCTTATTCTTCTTCTTCTTATTCTTCTTATTCTTATTCCTACCCTTTCTGCAACTGGAGAAAACATAAAAGAGAAAAAAAATAGGGATTTCACATTGAGAAAATGGTATTTTTGAAAAAAATTATCACCTCTCACCTTTGACTTTTTGACCAAACGGTTTAAATGGATGGAAGGACTACGAATTTGGACGGAAAAGAAAGTGAGGGACTTAAGTGTTGGGTCGCCAAAATAGAAGGACAAAAGTGTTAATTACGCTAAATTTTAGGAATTAAAAAATAATTTTCTCTAGATATTTTTGGATGTAGATAATTATTTTATTTTATTTTATTTTATTTTTTATCAAAAGGCGAAAGTAATTCATTTTATAATTTGCAAACATGTATGGTCGCATTCATTTCTAGTTCAACAACTTCTGGAGAGAAGTTGCCATCATAATAATAAATAGTGTACTCTCTCGTCTCCTGGCGTTAGGTCAGTTTCGATTTGGAATCCGCCATTCCATTTATTTTTAGATTGAACGGTAGTCTATCCAATTTAAAGAGTTCAAGACGGTTTTTTTTAGTGGTTATAACTTTAATTTTTTAAAACTTTAATTTTTTAAAATTTTAATTTTTAATTAAATTTAAATTAGAAACTGTCAATTTGATATAAAAAATTAAATATAAAGTTTAAATATTATTAAATATATCATTAATATAGTTAGAATTAATAAATTTTATTTGATATTTTATTACTATTTACTTGTTTATATTATTTTATTAAAAACTAAATAATATTCCCATCCTTTTTATTTATTTAAGTATGTTTTTAGAAGTTGATTTATGCAAAATTATTTATTTTCTTGAAAAAAATTAAAAGTATTAATTAATTTATTTTTAATTTCAATGTTATCTCTACTAAATACAATAATTAATTTTTTTAGAAAATGTGAATAGAGGGATTTCCCATAATACTTTTAGACTTTCAAATTATTTACAACCACCTTTAATTATTTAATATAGATGCAAATTTTATTACTTAAATTAATTTATACTTAGTTAAGAAAACATTATAAGATATATATAAAAAATATAATAATATTAAATTTTTAAATAAATATATAAATTAGATGATAATTTTATTATTTAAATTGATTTTAGAGTTTAAAAAATCTAAAAGAAATACCTAAATCAATAAAAATATAACTAGATTAATATCAAATTAGGATTATTAAAATAATATGTTGAAATATTAGATAATTATTAAAATAGCAAATTCACATTTTTAAGTAGAAATTAATATAAAAAGTTAAATTTTATTAGTGAAAATTAAAAATGTTTTTGAAATAAAAAAATTTAAAATAAATTTGCTATTATTTAATATTTTAATTTAAATTTAATGATAAAATATGATAAATTTTGTCCATTATAATATTTATAATTTATAAATTAAATTAAACCAATCATATCTTACTATCAAATCTACTCTTTCATTATCTTTATATATATATTTATTGTAATATTACATTTCCATCTTTTATTTTATTTTAAAAAATTATTTTTCTGTAATTTATATTTTTTTAAGATTTACGATTACAAATAAAAAATTTTTATATTGATTAAACTAATTATATATATATATATAGTATTTTAATATTATAATTTTAATAAAAGTTTACAATATAATTATTACAATAAAAACATTAAAGTATTTTTTATAATATAATTTTATTATATATTTAAAAATTAATGTTAATATCTATAATTTATATATATATAAGTAGAAAAAGAGGGGAGTAATATAATTATCAAAAATACCTTTTATAATCTATACTATTTACAATTATATATTTTATTATTTAAATTAATTTCAGAAATTTACATAAATTTAAAATTCTTAATCCTACTAATACTTAAATACATTTGATTTATTTTTTAGGAATTTAAAATAATTTTTTCTAAGAAATTAACTAAAAGCTGAAAATAATTTTTTTAAAAAAAAGGTATTTATGCTTTTAAATAAATTTATCAATTTATTTTTAAAAAATAACTACAATATAAAAAATGATTTCCATGAATGAGTTTAATATTTTAAAAAAATTAGTGAATACATCGTTAAAAATCAAAGTATTTTTAACTTTATTGTTAACCTTTTTTTTCTAAAGCCTTTATTTTATTAATTATTAAAAAACATATTGTTGTTAATTTGAAAATTTTTAATTAATTAGATTGTCCCATTAAATTTATTTCTATTAAATTTATAGATTTCATGTTGATTTGAATCTATAAAATTTTTAAAATAAAATTTCATTGGATTTCTCTCTTTTAATATAATTGTTTCACCCATTGATATATTTCAAAATTTTTCTTTAAAAAAATTCGAAATTTATATTGTGATTTATTAATTACTATTTTTCAATATTATAGAAATATTTAACACTCTCTTCTACATGGTAGACTTTCATATGATATAATTGAATTTTTATAAATTTAAATGCATATATATTTTGTATAACTATATTGGTATGATAAACTAATAATGAAATATATTTTTTGTTTTTTTATCTTATTGATATTATTTATATATATATATATATTATTCAATAATATATTTTTTTCTTCTTAAATTTTTTATTTGGGTAGGATTTTTTTATTTATAATAAGTGAAAAGTATAATAATGACCAAATAATTAAAATAAGCATAGGTAAGTCAAGAGGTGGATGGATGTTGGAACAACCATGGAAAGTAGTATTTATTTCTGCTTTTATGTATTTTGAAAAAGTACGGTTTAAATTAATAATTTTATTTTGTATTTTCAGATTTAATATGCTATGAAGTACATTTGCATAAATACGAGAGTATATATTAACCAAACATTATATAAATGTAAGGTAAGAAAATACTCCCACTGAAATTCATACCCACATAAGGAAAGTTGATGGATTTGGTTCATAAATTGTTGAACGTTCTACTTCCTCTGATAAGCACCTTCGTGCTTCTGTGTTTCTTACCGATCTATCTTGTATTCAAGTTTCTTAGTTACATAAAAAGACATATATACAGCGAAGATGTGTCTGGAAAAGTGGTGCTTATCACCGGAGCTGCCTCAGGAATCGGTGAGGTGAGGTTTCATAGCTGTTTACACAAATTAATCCATCCTCATGCTAGACATTAATTTTTGGCAAATGGGCTTTTTTTTTTTTTTTTTTATATCGATTCAAAGCAAATAAGCTATGAGTACGCCAAAAGAGGAGCTTGTTTAGTCTTGGTTGACGTTAGAGAGGATGGTCTTGAAGCAGTTGTTAAAAAGGCAAAAAATTTTGGCTCCCCAGATGTTATAGCAATCGCCGCAGATGTTTCTAAGGTGGAAGATGCTGAGAGATTTGTTAATGCAGCAGTGGAGCATTTTGGTAGATGTATGTGCTCTTTCTCTTAGCCTTGGCTCTCGGTTCTTTCTTCCTAAATTCTTCTGACTCCATATTCCTCTTTAAAATTCTGTGCAAAAGTGGATCATCTGGTGAATAATGCTGGAGTTGGAGATCCAGACGAATTAAGGAAGAACAACAATATCTTACAACCTCGTCGAGTTATGGTAATCTATCAGTTGCTAAAATTAGTTTGAATAAAATCTTAATTATCATCTTATGTGCAGGACATAAATTTTTGGGGTACAATTTACGGCACCCATTTTGCCCTCCCACATCTGAAAAAGAGCAAAGGCAAGATCATCGTAGTTGCTTCAATTGTGGGATGGTACCCCATTGCAACATGGGGTTTCTACGGGGCAAGTCATTCGATCAGCACCCATCAAATCCCATAGTTTTGCTTTGATTTATTATAACAATTTCTTCTGATTTCAGGCAAGTAAAGCAGCACTGATAAACTTCTACGAGTCCCTGAGAAGTGAAATTGGTCATAAAGTCCGCATTACGATCGTAACACCTGGCCTAATAAAGACACGAATGACTGAGAATCTTGCGGAAAAGGTTCTTTTCTTGATAAATAATCCTATTCTTATACAAATGTATGAATCTTGAAAATTACCAATTTTGTGAATGTAGGGATATGATTTAAGTTTTCTTCCATCAACGTCTAAACAAGCATGTGCAAAGGCAATAGTGAAAAGTGGTTGCCGTGGAGATAAGTATTTGACGGAGCCATCGTGGATTAGGGCCCTGTATCCATGGAAGGTTCTTTGTCCTGAGGTGACGGAATTTTGCAATCGCTTTGTCATTATCAAATGGAAATTGGCTTGGAAAAAAAGCTTAACCCGATCTCCTCAACCCAAAATAGACTAAGCCATTTCTGTTTTTTGTGTTGTGGGTTTGAAGCATTCGGCTTACGAGAATGCTACGGTACGGGCTCGTGTTCAGCCCTGTTAATAAGTAAAATAATTCCGTCTTCTGTTAGGAAATTTTGTTTCAGGTTTTTCATAATTCACTTTCAGTACAATTTTTGCAGGTAAGAGCTAATTAACAATTAATTACACTTAGTTGAGGAATAGCAATTCTAGGCTGTGATTTAGCACTTTATTAAAAAAAATAATGATAATCAAACCAAACCAGACTGAATTAAAATTAGAGGCAGGTATTTAAATTATTTTTAAATTAAATAGTGAAATCAAATTATTAAATTATTGAAATATATAAAAAAAAATTGTTGATTCAATTTTAGTTAAATTCATTTATTTTTCAATCTCAACAAATACATCACTTCTTAATTCTTAAAGAACACAGGAATAAATTACACTCAATAATTAAAATTTATACAAGAAATAAAAATTACATAGATAGACTTCACAAATTTATATCTAAAATATTATAAATATATTCGGTGACTTGTATAAGTGTAAGATGAAAGAGCTCTATAATCATAAGTTTATTTTTTTTTAGTCAAAGATTTCAGAATTTAAATTTTGCATATAAAATATTTTTAAAATTTGAGAAAATTTTACTTTTATAATAGATTTGCTCAGCATAAATTAAATTAATTCGATAGTATATAAAAAAAAATGAAGATGACTGGTGTGGGAAAGGGATGTAAAGAAAAGAAGCTGTAATGTGGAGAGCAGCCAGCTTGGTAGATAAGGAGTACAGGAGACCATAGGGGAAGAGGATTGAGCACCATGGCGCAACAAGGAGATGAATAGAACATCGATATATTATCAATTCTGGACTCTGCTAAATATGTGTATTGAATGGCTTCAAGCAAGCAAGATATCCTAGATAAGCTTATAATAAATTCAGAAATGACACGAGGCATGCTACTATTAAAGGTGAGGCCTGAACAGATCGTGGAGTATTTGAGTGAAAAATCAATATGTACTAAATTTTTTTTGTTATTTTGATAAATTAGAAATTAAAATCCCTGTAAATTAGTTAGGATTATATATAACAATATTTGAGTAATAAAAAATTTTTATAAAAAAAGAAAATATAATAGTAATTTGATTTATAGAAGGATTATACTAAATACAGCTAACCAATTTACTTATCATTCTCCCATAAACTGACGAGAGAAACAATTTTCAGTTTGAACTTCAAATCTAGAAAACAATTCTTGGACAGTAATTTGGTTAGTATATTGACCGGCTGATCTGAATAACATGTAAGAAACACAAAAGTTCTTCTTGTGAACTTGATCACGAACAAAGTGAAAGTCAAGTTTAAGATGTTTAGAACGGGTATGGAAAAAGGATTAGCTACGAGATATGTAGCTGAAATATTATCACACTAAATGCGTAGAATGGAGGAAAATGATTGCTTAAGTTCATGAAAAAGGCACCGTAGCTAATACACTTCGGATGTTACTGTTGACAAGGCACAATATTCAAAATCAGTGCTAGAGCTAGTAACAATTTATTATTTTTTAAAATACTAAAAAACTAAATTTACTCTATAAAAGACAACATAAACTAAAGTGCTTTTGCAATCGATTTGATAGTTTCCCCAATCTGCATTAGAGTGGATACAGTAAAAGACCATGATTAGCTGTATTACAGAAATATTGAAAAATTCATTTAACTGTCTACCAGTAATTTACAAATGGTGAATATATAAACTGTGATGTCTTATTTACTGCTATGGTAATATCAGGACATGTTAAAACTAAATATTGAAGCGTGCTTATCAATATAATTTGGAGTCTTTAAAATTGTGTAAAAGTCCTTGTACAATAGTGTTAGCGAAGAAGAAGAATTATTCACAGAAGTAGATCGGTGCATATTGACACAGCTCAGAAATTTTGCTGATACTTATTGAAAAACAAAAATAGCAACATTGTTGAAATTTTAACTAATATCCATAATTTTTATGGGTGGTTTATCCTTTTCATGTATTATGAGTAACAATTATTTATATTATTATTATAAGTTATTTAATATAATAAAAAAATAATATTACTGTAAAATTTTTTACTTAATTTTAATATTTGTTGTATTAAATTAAAAATACATGTTTTAGTTATTATTTCTTTTTACTACTTTTATTATCTCTTTTTGAAAGTTATTTTATCTAAAATTATTTATCATTTTAAAATGATTTAATGACTATTGATTAATTTTTTTAATATTATCTTTTATTTTTACTAAACAAAATAACTGTTTCCTTAATTTTTTAAAACTAATATCATAATTTCTCTTCCTCTCCTTTTCAATTATTTCACTTTTTTTAGTAGTATATTAATGGAAAAAATTATTAACATTGAATAATTAAGTAAAATTAATAACGAGTAATTTAAGTAAATTAAAGAGTTTCTTGTTATAATTAAATTAATTTAATTATTACATAAAAATATTAGACGATAAATAAAAATGGATGGAATTCCTTAATTTACTTATTGTAAAATATTTTCAAAGGTAGGCAATTCATGATTTTGAAATATTTCTGCATCCATTATGTTCATTTATAGTTTAGCTAACTATGAAGAGAAGTAGCCATGTGACAATAAATTGTATAGGAGCACCACTCTTGTGTCATGCAAGCATGAATGATTTTGTATTTTTTTTTATTTGTTATAAATTAAAAAATTATTAATATAATTAAAATAATAATTTTCATTTAAACTTTTATTAATATTTATTTATTTATATTATTTTATTAAAAATTAATTAATAATATATGATATTATGAGATAGCAAAAAAATAAAACTTTTAAGTGTGTATGAGTTTAATTTAGAGGGATTATGTTTTCTTTTTTTTATTCTTTTTTTTTTTAATTCTCTAATGACGTATAACTGTGATCGCTATGTCTCTGTCATGCATATTGTCATGTAGAGTCATACATGTCTGTCCATTCTCATCATGCGGCCATTTAATTTTTTTTGAATGTGCGTTCTAATAAGACCATGATATAACTGAGTCTACTTTTCTATTTTCCGTCACATCAAACGAGCTAGACTTGTTTTTGTTAAGTCCGAATTCTCGATCAGTCTTACCTGCCTTAAATACGGGTAGAATGGTGCCTTAAATACGGGTAGAATGGTGTGCTGATGCATCGACCTAATTAGTAGATTTTAATAAGTTATGGGCCTGTCTCATATCAAAGAGCCAACTATTATTAATATATATTATTAAATTAATTTTAAAATTAATAACTTTTTTGAATTTTTGAATGCGTATAAGATAAGAGTATAGGAGTAATAATTAATAGCATAGTTGGAAAGGTAGTTGGTAGTTGGCAGTTGGAACAGCCATGTAAAAGCAGAAACACAGAGCATTTGCTCTACCACAAACATTTAAAAACGTCCCTAAAATTATGATGTACCCACTTATCAAAATATATTGAGAATTTTTTATTAATTTAAAATCCGTTTATTTTACCTGAAAATATTTTTAAGAAAATATATTTTATATTTTTTTATATTTAAAATATTTTAATTTTTAAATTAAATAATAAAAAATAAGTTTTTTTATTTTTTTATTTTTAGTAAATAAATGAAGTCTAAATTTATTTCTAGCTTTATTTATATTCATAAATAACTCAATTATATATATATAAAAATTACTATTTAAATTTTTGAAAAAATTTGATCTTAATTTTGAAAAATAAACTAAAATGTTTGATTTTAATATTTTAAAAATTTTACTAATTAGTCTTTTTTTTTTAATTTTAGCTATTAAGTGTTTTACTATTTAATTTATGTTATTTAAAAATGATGATCTGAGATCTAGAAAATAGGGTTTTACAATGGGTTCTGTAAAACTGGAAAAGTTTAAACCTAGAGGAGAGTATTTCTCATTTTATATGTTTCCTTTTGTCTGCTAGTGACGTGTAACAGAACGTGTATCATTGAACCACCTGTCCCTGCTACGTTGATACGAACGTACGAGGGAATTAGATCTCTATCCCATGCGTAATGGCCCCCTGATTCTTCCGGACGCGCGTACGGGTGGTCCCATGTGAAAGATGGGCTGATCTTCTTCTTGAATCCGGGCCAGGCCGGAAGACAGGGTGTGGACTAAGTCCAGAGAGGATTTGTTCATCTGGCCCAAAGAGCTAAGCCGGCCTATCCGGAGAGATTGGTGGGAGTTTAGTCTTCAAGGCTGGCGGACTGGCGGGTTGGGCTTGGATCATAAGGAAGACTTGAGGGCCTCTATGTACTGGGCTGATACCATGGGCTTAGCCCCAGGCCGGAGAAATCTAGCGGTCATGAAAAAAAAAAATTATTAATTTATGTTTTACAAATCTTTATTAATTAACTTTCCATATTAAAAGTATTTTAAATTTTTTTATAATATTTAATGGTTAAAATTAATAAAGAAATTAATTAATAAATTTTGTAAAAGGTAAGGAATATTTTAATATATTTTTTAAAATAAAAAAGCTAATGAATTTTTTTATAATATAGAGATTAAATAGTAAATTTTGGTAAAAAATTTTCAATTATCTTAATTAAGCAAAGCTGAAAAGAAGACTTGATTGTATTTGGTTTTGTTATTTGCTTTAGACATTATAATAAGGAAAAATTATTTTTTAGTCCTTGAAATTTAACGTAATTAATATTTTCGTCTCTCTATTTTGGCGATCCAACACTTAATTCCCTCACTTTCTCTTCTCTCCAAATTCGTAGTCCTTCTGTCCAAAATAGCAGTTTGAAATACGTGAATTGACAAAATTGACCCTCACTAAAAATCCCGCTATTTCAAAATTACGAAACTCAAACCCAATGCCTCTTAACCGTAGATTCTTCTTCTTCTTTTTCTTCTTCTTCTTCTTCTTCTTCTTCACTATAACCCTATCCTTTCTGTAACTTCTTCTTCTTCTTCGCTATAACTCCTACCTTTCTGCAATTCTCAAATAATATTTCAAGGAGGAGAAAGATGGAAAAGGAAAAAAAAAAAAGAAAAATCAACAATGTTAAAAGGAAATAGAGAAAATATGAGGGAGAACAAAGATGAAAAATAGAAAAAAAAAAATCAACAATGTCAAAAAAATATAGAGAAAATATAAGGGAGAAAAAATATGAAAAAGAGAAAAAAAAAAAAGAAGAAGAAAAATCAACACTGTCAAAAGGAAATAGAGAAAATATGAGGGAGAAGAAAGATAAAAATGAGAAAAAAAAAGAGGAGAATTAACAATGGATAAAAGGAAATGGAGAAGATATGAAAAAGAAGAAAAATAAGGATTTGACGTTGAGAGGAGGGTATTTTTGGAAAAAATTATCACCCTCACCTTTGAATCTTTGATCAAACGGCTTAAATGGACAGAAGGACTATGAATTTGGACGGAAGAGAAAGTGAGGGATTTAAGTGTTGGGTCGCCAAAATAGAGGGACAAAAATATTAATTACGTTAAATCTCATGGACTAAAAAGTAATTTTTTCTTATAATAAATGTAAGCATAGAAGGTGCTGCCACCACCGAAATTCACAAACGCGCGCATAAGCAAAGTTTGATGGATTTGGTTCACAAGTTGTTGAACATTTTACTTCCTCCCATAAGCACCATCCTGCTCCTTTGTTTCTCACCAATCTACCTTATATTCAAGTTTCTTTATTACATAAAAAGACATTTATCAAGTGAAAATGTGGCTGGAAAAGTGGTGCTCATCACTGGAGCAGCCTCAGGAATTGGCGAGGTATGGTTTTATAGATACTTACACAAATTAATCTATCCTCATATTAGAGTGAATTTATTGGTAAATGGTAGCTTTTTATTTGGTATATCAATTTAAATAGCAAATCAGTTATGAGTATGCTAAGAGAGGAGCTTGCTTAGCCTTGGTTGATATAAGAGAGGATCGTCTTGGAGCAGTTGTTGGAAAGGCCAAAAATGTTGGCTCCCCAGATGTTGTAGCCATAGTTGCAGATGTTTCTAAGGTGGAAGATTCTGAGAGATTTGTTAACGCAGCAGTGGACCATTTTGGTAGATGTGCGTGCTCTTGCTTTTCTCCTTTTTTTCTCTTTTTTTTTTATTTTATTTTGTTTTGTTTGTCCGACTCCATATATTTCATTTGAAATTTTGTGCGCGGTGGGCTGGTGCAAAAGTGGATCATCTGGTGAACATTGCTGGAGTTGCAGAACCAGTTCAATTAAAGGACATGATGAAGAACAATAGTTCACAGCCTCATCCAATGATGGTAATGATCAGTTAGCGAAAATAGAGAAGATGCTATTCCAATCCCTTTGTTTGAACTTAGTTTATATATATAATATCAAATTACATGATTTTTTTTAATGATAATTCATAAAGTTTAATATTGGAATAAGCCTTACAGACACTATATATACTCAATAATTCACAAATCCCATAGACACACTTTCTCAAAATTTTGAATAAAATTTTATGAATTTTTAAAATTTTAATTCGACTAATTTATATGGTTGAGTGTTGAAAATTAATGTACAGGACATAAACTTTTGGGGTACAATTTATAGTACCCATTTTGCCCTCCCACATCTAACGAAGAGCAAAGGAAAGGTCATAGTGATGGCTTCAATTCTGGGATTGTACCCTGCTCCGAAGGCGGGCTTCTATGGTGTAAGCCATACAATTAAACGTACCCATCAATTTCCTACAGTTTTGCTTTGTTTTATTATGACAATTTTAACTTCAGGCAAGCAAAGCAGCACTAATAAACTTCTTCGAGTCTCTAAGAAGTGAAATTGGTGGAGATGTTGGCATCACAATCGTAAATCCTGGTGTAATTAAGACGGAAATGAGTGAAAGCCTTGAGAAAAAGGTAAATATCTTAATAGATAATCGTACTCGTGCACATATAGATGAACCTTGAAATTTACGAATTATGTAAATGTAGGGAGTAGATGTGCTTGTTCCATTAGAGTCTAAAGAAGCATGTGCAAAGGCAATAGTGAAAAGTGGCTGCCGTGGAGACAAGTATTTGGCGGAGCCGTCGTGGATTAGGGTGTTGTATTGGTGGAAGGTTCTTTATCCTGAGGTGGTAGAATTTTGCAATTACTGGGCCTTTTTTCGAAGGCAAGCAACTTCAATTCAATCTCCTCAATCCAAGATAGCCTGAGCCTGCCCACTAAAGAAGATAGAATCTCTACTTTGTCCAATAATAATTTCATGAGAGATAATTGTCTCCGGCATTGGCTTAATGCGCCGGTGTAGAACTTCGGCGATGTAAATTGTTACTGAAGAAGTTTACATCAGTTATCAATATTTATAATTCAGTTGAGCTTTAGTTTGTGTTGATTTCTCAATTAAAAATAAGAGAAAAGAAAGAACTGAAGAAAGATAGTTTATGTCTTGCATGGGAATAGAAGAAAATGAAGAAAAATTTTCAAATCAGCATGGTGAGGAGGAAAATACCAACCCCAATTTCAAAGAGTTCTCAGAAGAGAAAAATATACAATTTAAGGGAAATTATTAGACATTCTGAAATATCATCTAAATTCTAGAAAACAAATGATCATAGACCAAAACAATTACATTTACTTGATTGATTTTTGTTTTTTGGCAACAGGTCCATAAATCCAAGAGTAAAAAAGAAACAAGCGTCATTTTTATATTAAAAAATTACTCGTTAATCTTTGTATATAGAAAAATTCTTTAATTTTTAAAAAATATATTAAAACATTTTTTATATTTTAAAATTATATTAATTAATATAAATGACATATATTCATCGAAAATGTGTCTGGAAAAGTGGTGCTCATCACCGGAGCAGCCTCAGGAATTGGTGAGTTGAGGTTTTATAGCTTCTTGCACAAACTATTCCATCCTGATCAGGTAGAAATTAATTTAGTTGTCCATTTAAAGCAAATTAGTTATGAATACGCTAAGAGAGGTTCTTGTTTAGTCTTGGTTGACATAAGAGAGGATCGTCTTGGAGCAGTTGTTGATAACGCGAAAAATCTTGGCTCCCCAGATGTTATAACGGTAGTTCCAGATGTTCCTAAGGTGGAAGATTCTGAGAGATTTGTTAATGCAGCTGTGGACCATTTTGGTAGATGTATGTGCTCTTGCTGTTGGCCCACTTATTTTTCTCTGATTTTTGAACTCCATATTCATTTGGGATTCTATGAATGTTAGGGCTCGGGCACAAGTGGATCATCTGGTGAACAATGCTGGAATTGGAGGATTAGGCCTCCAACTAAAGGACATGATGAACAACATCTTGCAACCTCACCGAACTATGGTAATGATCAGTTACCAAATTACAGAAGATACTCCTCGATCCCCTTTTCTGAATTCAACTCTATTGAGTTGTTAAACTAATGTGTAGGACACAAACTTTGGGTTACAATTTATGGAACCCATTTCGCCCTCCCACATCTAACGAAGAGCAAAGGCAAGATCATCGTCATTGCTTCAATTGCGGGACTGTGCCCTGCTCCAAGGATGGGTTTCTATGGTGTAAGCCATTTAATGAAATTAATGTTCTTTAATTTTCTGCAGTGTTTGCTTTGATCAATCATGGCAACTAGTTTTGAATTTAGTCAAGCAAAGCAGCAGTAATAAACTTCTATGAGTCCCCGAGAAGTGAAATTGGTCAGGATGTTAGCATTACAATAGTAACTCCTGGCCTGATAAAGTCGGAAATGTCTGAAAACCTTGAAAAAAAGGTACATATCTAGATGGATAAAATCCTATTCTTTGTGCATGTACAGAGGAACCTTGAAAATTATGAGTTGTGTAAATGTAGGGAAAAGTAGATTTGATTATTCCATTGGAGTCCAAAGAAGCATGAAAAGTGGTTGCTGTGGAGACAAGTATTTGGTGGAGCCATCATGGATTAGGGTGTTGTATTGGTGGAAGGTTGCTTATTCTGAGGTGGTGGAATTTTGCAATCACTGGGCCATTTGCAGAAGGCGAGAGACTTCAAGGAACAGCTCAAATCAATCTTCACAGCACAAGATAGACTGAGCCACCCCACTGAAGAAGAGGGACAATTAACTATATTAATAGAACAAGTGGAGGAAAAAATGTTCCAGAGGAATAGCCCCAGCATTTTTGCCAGGAATGAAGAAAGTGAAATGTTTGATGATAAATCTGTGGAGCATAAAACATTATTACGACTCTGCCACAATCCACACATGAGCATAAAATTAACCTCATTAGCATGTTGGAGAACAGAATGCATCCATACTATAAACGATGGAGGTGAACTCCACAGAGAACATTGAAAAAACATATGCAACACTAATATGGCGAGGCTGGAGATTAGATTTAACAGCTTAAGTTCTCATCACTGCTCGCCAAACCATAATTTTCACTTTACGAGGTACAACAACATCCGCCACACACAAGCAGAAAGTGGTTGTACAGCTGAAAAATAATTATAAAATTGGTAAGAATGAATAGCAGTTTCTCTTAAATTTAAAAAATAATAATAAATTCTCTCTTCATTTTTTTCATAAAAACTATACCACCTTTGACAAATCTTTATACAGAAAACTAGATCTATACTCCAAATCCCATTCATTTCCAAGTTCCATATGCAAAGCAAAATAAATAAATAACAATCCAGATCCAATTTTTTACAATCAATCGGAAAAAAAAAAAAAAAAAAAAAAAAATCAAAGGTCGCCTTCGAATAGGAATAATTGGTATCGGCTGTATTCATTGTAGAACTACCCGTCAATATCATCGTGTTGTTATTATGGGGAAAAAAAATTGATGGAACCGATGGAGAGGATAGCGAGTTTAAGAATGAATAAAATAAAATTAATTAATAAGAATAATTTAATCTTTTATGGTATGGTTTTTAATAGTAAAAATAAGGAAAATTGGATGTAAGGATTAAATATTAAAAAAATGAAAAAATAAAAAATATTTTAACAAGTTTTACATAAAATGCAGGAAGAATAATAATAATAATAATAATGGGAAATTATAATCGCAAATTTTTTTTTTTTAAAAAAAAGGAAATTTGTGATTAAAGTAAGTGACCTTGCGAGATACGTGTTATACACTCTCCATGCAGATCTGGTACGTGGCGAACCAGAAATGAGTCTATTTATTTAGTATGAGCCCAGAACTTGAGAGAATACACAAAGCTATGGATTTGGTCAACAAGTTGATGGACATTTTGTTTGCTCCTCTAGCTATACTAGCGCTCCTCTTTTTCCTACCACCTTATCTCTTTTTCAAGTATCTTCTTTCAACTTTGAGCTCCATATTCAGTGAAGATGTTGCAGGAAAAGTAGTCCTTATCACTGGAGCATCCTCCGGCATCGGCGAGGTTAATATTTTTTAATTAAATTACACCCCAACTATGTATACTATTTGTTCCCTGTTCCCTAAAGCATTTGTTTAATCTCTTCTTGAGATATCCCACTTATCCTAGGATGTCTGTTTTTTGTACTGTGGGTTTGAAGCATTTGGCTTACGAGTATGCTGCGAGAGGTGCCCGTTTAGCCCTTGTTGCGAGAAGAGAGAGCCGTCTCCGGAGTGTTGCAGCCCTGGCTGAGGAGATGGGCTCCCCTGATGCTATTATTATTCCTGGAGATGTTACTGAGCTTCAAGATTGTCAAAGTTTTGTTAATGCGACGGTGAAGCACTTTGGTCGATGTAAATGGCTACTCACCAAGTTCACATCTTTTATCTTATCAATATTATGATTTAGGTTTAGTTTGGCTTTATGTTTCAATTTAAAAAAGGGGGAAAGAATATGAAGAACGATAATATATGCATAGAAATTCATTGATCCCCCCCCTCTTTCTCTTCTTTTGACTTGAAGATGTTTCCCTTCCTATCGCTATGTATTCTTGCTAACTCTTGATAGGCCTTCTTTGATAACAGTGGATCATCTAGTGGCCAACGCTGGGGTTACTTCCACGACCATGTTCGATGACATATCCAATATCACCAATCTTGCTCCAGTCATGGTAATCAATGTTCAATGCAAAAATTTTACTTCCGTCTAGCTGGGGTCAGCACTATTACGAAGGAAACAGTTATAATATTAATTGTAAACCATCCAATTAACAGGAGAATATGGTTTTAACGTAGAAGTATGTTTCGATTAAGATGTTATGTTATGGTATAGGACATAAACTTCTGGGGTTCAGTATATGGCTCTTATTTTGCAATTCCGCATTTGAAAAGGAGCAAAGGGAAGATCATAGTAATTGCTTCGTGTGCCTCATGGCTACCTGCCCCAAGAATGAGCTTTTATAATGTAAGATATCCCTTCATCTTTCATGCCGATGTACATGTGTATGCTTCTATATCTTACATATACTCTCAGAATTATTGATGAATTATGTTTTGACAATGGTTATAGGCAAGTAAAGCAGCATTGGTTAGCATGTACGAGACACTGAGGATAGAGTTGGGACCAGAAATTGGAATAACAATTGTTACTCCTGGATTGATCAAGTCAGAAATGACCGGAGGAAAATTCCTGAATCAGCTAGGCCAATTGGCAGTGGATGAGGAAATTAGAGATGTAAGCTTCTAATAGCATTTTACATGCATATGAGTGGGCCTTCTTCGAATTGTGCCTGTAACCTAGAAATTTTGCTGTTAGGTCCAAATAAATGTCATGCCTCTAGAGTCCACTCGAGAGTGTGCCAAAGCAATTGTGAAAGGTGCATGCCGCGGAGAGAAATACTTGACAGAGCCAGCTTGGTACCGTGCAGTATTCTTTTGGAAGGTTTTCTGCCCTGAAGTGATGGAGTGGCTGAACCGTTTGTTTTTAATACCCGGGCCTGGCCGGTCAGAACGAGATACAATTAGCAAGAAGAT
Source organism: Manihot esculenta (assembly GCF_001659605.2). NCBI lineage: Eukaryota > Viridiplantae > Streptophyta > Magnoliopsida > Malpighiales > Euphorbiaceae > Manihot > Manihot esculenta. The sequence continues at coordinate 25,267,336 of NC_035166.2, forward strand.
CGTCGATCTGTTTACTTGGATGAAGGAATTATGGATATAGTGGAGTTTGCCTGTGATTATGCACCGTATGGGTAACGGAAGCTCCAGCATCACGCAGATTTAAATTACAACAGGATGTTTTGCACAAGGCAACATTGGAATGTCTATTGTTCTTGAAGAACAAGTCGGCTTAAATATGACGTATTTGTATTTGTGGGTAGGTAATAATACTAATAATACAAAACATTGTTGAACAAATCATTGGACAAAAAAACAGCCACAACCCATTATAAGGGGAGAAAAAGGGAGAGAATATACAATGCTGCAAATATATGCAGGCTGGATGAACGCTTAGATGATGGCTTCTCCAGATCTCGCTTTTATTACCTAGGCTGGTCTCCCCTATCTAGATCTTGTTGGCTTCGCATTTGCTCAGACAAAAAAAGCAGAAATAAAAGTTTACTTTTATGTTCAAGGGACACGCTGCCGTTAGGGGTTTGCCTCTTTTCATTACCAAACGAGATGGACAGTTAACCGTCCTTCTACGGATGGTGCCTGGCCCGGATAAGAAGTATCTCCGACCTTTCTTGCGCAAGAGCCACGTAACCGAAGACCAGGCATTGACTGTATGTTTTCTCTGATAACTTCGATTTCATGCCTTGCCGCTACGCCTGCTTGAGAGTAATCATAACCCCTGAATCCCAACAACAAAGCTCAGAGATTTCCTCTTTCAATCGGAAACAACAGCAAACGTTTCGTCATGACCAACAGTTCTAACTTCCGACCGAGGAAAAAAGCATTAGTGCAGAGGAGGAATTCATGGTGACAATTCAATTGGATCCTGCGGCGGTATGTGACCAGGAGCAGAAGAAGACTTCAGCCTTCTCATAAGCAACCAGGCATCAGAATCAGAACAGCCCCGGTTCATCTCAAGGGCAAGGGGAAGAGAAGAGGTTCCATTCATCTCTATACGCAATGTTCCCTAGAACAAAGCATTCACAGGTGATGAAGATAAGAAGCCCATTCATGAAAGGACTTAAGATGCTCAATCAATATGACTAATTTTTCTCAAATCAATCAAAGTTCACAACAAAGTCATCTATTACCTCAAAGTTCACTAAGAACATTTGGAACTGTCTCAACGTTTCCTTCATATCACCAACTCTCTTTGCATCTGGCGACGAAAGAGCGGCAGTGACCTCCTCAGGAGAATGACCTATTCCCTTCTGCACCACCTGGAGATTAAAAACGACCGATTAATATGTTAAAATTTAGCGTAATCAAAGGAGATCTATAGGTGAACATGCAACTCATACTCACATCGTGATCAATTAGGATCTCAGAAATGAGGCTGCCATCATCAACATACACACAAAGCTCATATTTTGTCCTCCGCTTGTATTGGAATCCCTTTACACCAGTCAGAAAGCACTACAAAGTTTCCATTACGATATCAGAAATAAATAGTTTAACATTTTCTTCAACAAGAATCAATCAAGTAGGATTTAAAAATTTTGAAGGTGTATGTAAACACACGCACACGTACATATATTTATATGGTGGTTATGTGTATGTAAAACGTGCAAAAATGAGACAAATTATATACACCTTAACTTTTCCTTGGACAAAAGGTGCTTTTTCTTTCATTGCAGCCCACTTAGCAGACAAACTAGCCAGATATGTAAAAGGTATCTCTCGGTCTCCAGATAAAATGAGGGGGTGTTCAAGCTCATCAACCATATGGACATCCTCATGATTCGAAATGTCATTAGGAAGCTGATCTGAAACAGCATTCTCCCTGTTAAAGAAAGCATCAGTATGCATCTCCTCGACATCAGAAACAACAGTAGACGATGAATTAGGTAGAGTGTTCCCTGAGCTCATTGGAGTAGCAAATTCTTCTGTAGACCTTCGACTGCTTCCAGGGGCAACCATAGCACCACCTAGAAGACAGCAACTACATTAAAATTTTCTTTCTTTTCAAGTTAGAAAGGAACATTACTGATTAATATCAACAAAGTCTATTGATATATATTCTAATAAATTTCAGCGCCCACAGTTTCATAGTTTGATATAATGATTAACAATACAACACAGGTCATCAACTGGTAGGTAATGCGCTAAAAGTATAGCTTTTGGCAATTATATCCAAAAACATGGAATGACACGGCAAATATAGCTAAAGGCATGTGCCAACAAAATACGTTGCTCAGAAAAATGTGTTAATCTGTCACTTCCAGGACACATGAGCTAGAACATCTTATGCTAAGATTTCATGTAATAGCAGTTTTTTAAGAACGGAAATTGATGTGCTAATAGCAAAAACAATCTGAAGGACTGACTTATTGAGTGTTGACATCTTCCTATACAGAAAGGGAAAGAGAAAATTATACAAGCCTTGGAAGTGTTTATTTACTTCCCATTTCCAACTAAAATATCAACATTCTTCCTAGTCATGGCATGTAGATCATACATGTTAAAAATTCAACTTTATCACGCAAAAGAAAACACCTTACACAACTAAAATTGCACAAAGAACAAGGAAAAGGAAGCAATATAACCTTGGTTTGCCTGAAAGGGAGTTGCACCTTGCAATGTGGGACTATTATTGGATCTAAGAACATCAGAACCATTGGCTGGTCCATGAACACTAACAGAAGTGGTGTCATCAAGAACATTAACATAACCATTGCTGTGATTGAGAACAGAAAAAGAGCTATTGGTATTTCCATGGACATCGACAGAACTATTGGTATTTCCAGGAATATTAACAGCATTACGGTTCCATGCAGCCAGAGTTGCTCTTGTTGCTAAAGAAGGCACCACTCCTGTCCTTGATCTGTAGCACAACAGAATAACAGAAGAAACACAATAATATTATATCAATTGAGAAGTTGCATTTGAAGTGATCCCTAAGGACTAAACTCTTCTAACAATTCGATCAAAAGAGTACAATGAAAAATAACCCATGGATAATAGAAGCTTATCATTCAAAACAGAAAACACCACAGAGTTGTTCCATAATTGCAAAACTCTTGACATAATTTGATCATTAATTCAACCTCACAGATTATCCTCTTTGGAGAAACCTCCAGTCACATACAAATTTGCATTTCAACAAAACACTGTGAAATCATGCATGAAACTCTAGAGTATTTTAGATCACAGTCATTCTCTCAAAGCTTAACCATATAAAAAAGTTGATATATGCAACTGCAAAGTCTAAGATGTCAAACATCTAATATCTGAAAACAAAAATCTGATTAGGTGTTAGCTTTGACTTACAATTCAGTCAAACTACTCATATATAGAAAGTCAAATCATATTTGATATAAGAGTGTTTTGTTTGACCTACAAGTTAAAACACCATTTAAAATAAGTTTCACAAATAAGATAACCTCGCTTATGATATCAAGTTATTTAAAATTACTCTTTTACCAAGTAAAAGACTTTAATATCCCAATATCTTTTTCTTAAAAAAAAAAATCAATACTATTCTTGTTTTAACAAACTCTCAATTACTTTAAAAAATACCACAAATCCTTTTTGATTATTTTGATGGATTAAATTACTTAAAGCACCTATTAACGAAACATTTAAACTATTTTATGTATTTTTGGATTCAGTTATTAAGTTCAGAAGTTAATTTTAAGTCACAAGTCATAAGTAGCCAAATCAAATACTCTCTTAGAAACCACAACCAACAAGATAGGACAAACATATGGACAGATCAACGAAATGTATATGCACAGATAAGTAGCAAAATCTAAAGTAATGCAACATGAAGGATAACAGGGTATAGACATTAGGCAGGCAAATTCTATTTAAGACACTTCAAATATACCTTCTCCCCCTTGGTGGTTTATTTACTTCATTGACAAGAAGTTGGCGAGCTGCTTCCAACTCTTCAACTATCCCTCCAAGAACTTCTAAAGCTTCAGGGACTAGCATTAGAAGCCCACGCCGTATATGCACATTACTGATTATGACCTACAAGAAAAAGGGACAACACTTCTAACTTTTTCTGTTCAAAGCTGACATTTATGCATGAAAGACAACACATTAAATCATAGTAATTGAAATTGATTTTTATTTTCTTTCCAACTGGCCATTTAAGCACCTCACATGGGCATCAACAATGACAATCCTTCCATAATTAAAAGAGTAAAAGACCAACAAAATCTATAACAAAACTTGGCAATTTAGAAGCCACACAATGTGCGTTACTAAATGACCATCTTTATAAACTCCACATGAACAAGGCACTCTCAATCACAAGGAGAACACACAATTTGAACAAAATCCTGCAGATGAATTACCTCCTAAAGAAAACCACAATTTCAAACTTATCAGTTTGTCACCTAACATTTGCAATAACTAGCATTCCCTGTTGGCAACAAGAAAATCCAATTATATAAACCATTGGTAGTCAGTAGGAAGGGGGACCTTCAATCCTGCAGAGGCTAGGACTTGGAGATCCTTGATAGGCCTGTATTCCATGCCAAAAACACGTTGAACTCCATCTGTCATGGACAGTTTGAGGCACCTCTTAACCCCAGAAGGAGCGTCTTGATACCTGCCTTTGAGGGGACAACTAATATTAACAATCTCATCAACCTGGAAACAAGGGACTAAATGTGAGCATAAATTTCTATTATGAAAAAGCTTGTTATCCCTTATTAAAAGTTAAGGCAAGCGAAAAGAGGGAAATATCACAACAAAATACATAAATTCATATAAAAGGAACAAATAAAAGATAGCACAATTTTAAATAAATTCCTAGAGTATCAAAAAAAAAAAAGTTCCATGATAAAACATAAAGCATAGGCGACCATATTGAACTACACCTGCAACACGAATGGCCCTGGAAGATGAACAAGATGCATAGAATCCACATTTGGGGGAAGCACACCACCGCCGCAATAATTCATATCTGAAAACAAAAACTGCTGGAAGCAAAGCTTGGCCTTGGCAGCAACATCGAGGTCCCGAACAGAGCTGCCAAGTCCACGAAGACAAGAATCCAACCACTCTCTCTTTAACTTCAATCCCATCCTTAAGAGAAAATCCCCAACCGGACAACCGGAGATCCCCGGAGGCACAGGTGTCGATCGTTGGAGCGACTGATTAGGGACCGGATCCGACGGAGGGGAAGGAGGCGTGAGATTCTCGGAAACGTCAACAAAATCATCGTCGTCTGAGATAGGGACTGGTTCTTGTATGTTAGGGTTTGGGTCTGGAGGCAAGTGATTGGCAGCAGGCTCAATCTGTGAACGAACTTCATTATCATGGTCTTGGTCTTGCAGTTGATCTTCTTGATTATCGTCTTCATCGGAATAGGAGCGAAGCATAAGCCGTCTCCTGGGCATTTCTTCTGTGGAAGCGTCGGAGGCGTTTGGGGCATTTCCCTCCACTTCTGTATAATTTCAAGTTGAGGAGGGAAAGAGCTCGCTATGAAATTACTAATGGCCCCTCTTAAGCCCAAACACAATATTATTTCCATGTTTTTTTTTTCGTTGAAAAGGAGAACATCGACACAAAGAAAAATCACAAGCGAACACGCGAACAATGTTGGCTAGCAAAGCATTTAAAATATAAATGCTATAGAGAAATTTTTGTGCCAAGCGACTTAGCAGGTCTACAGCTTATTAGCCTCTCTAAAAATATATCTACTCAAACTCTCTAAAATTTGAATTGGATTAATTGTATTTCAATTTAGCGTTGGTGGTCTCCTATTAAGGATAATCTCAATAAAAATTAATAACCAAATTATTAGGTACATGCTTTCTACCGGCTGAATCCTTTATGAATGGCCAAATCTTAGCAGCAAAAGCAGTAGCTCTACCAAAAAAGGTTAACGGCGTCGAAATTATTAAAAAATAAATTTTTATTTAAAATAAAATTTGTGATAATAATAAGCAAAGTCAATTCCATAAATAAATTAATTTTATTAAACGAACAAGAAATATAAATAAAATAAAATAGGAAAAGTTTTGAACGTGGAAGAGTGAAAATAAATAAAATTAATTTAAATAAATAAATAATTAAATTTAAGAAAAATAATTAAGATGAGAAATATTTAGTTAAAAAAATAATCTTACAAAATTAATTATTAATAAATTAGTTATAAATATCGAAAACGATTCAAATATTTGATTATTTTTTAGATTTTAAACCAGTTTTAGAGACACTCGTTAACTAATTCTAAATATTGTACAACCATAGAAAAAATTCCTGAAATTTAATCTAATTACAATATTAAGATTTAGAATGATCTATTCTAACTAACAAACGCGAGCAAACGCTCAGTTAAATTATATTATTTCTTAGGAGGGTTTTTACAACCGAGTTCACCACTTATTTCAGATTAAATTAAACAATTACGAATTTAATCAATTTAAAGGGTAATATATTATTTTAATATATGTGCAACAGATCCTTATTGTAATAATTAATAGAATAATAATAAACACTAGTAACAGAAACAATATAAATATCAAGAATAATTAAAGAAATAATAGAATCACATAAATCTCGCAATCAATTGAGCTAAAACCTTGATTATTTTTTAACCGAAACCTTAATTATTATTCAACTAAAAGAAAAAACTTAATTACGTATATTCACCACAATGAGAATAGTGTTTTCAGTCTCCTAAACTAAATAAAAATGAGAGACGAGAGATGAGATAAAATGCTAGATATATCATAATGTCTTTTTTTTAATAGTATTAAGAGTCCTAACCTAACATAAATATAAGTAGTTAAAATCAAAATTGAGTACATCTTGGCATACGAGAGTTATTTATTTGTTTCTCGAATTTGAAACTGGACTTTGTTCGTCAAGTATGTTATACCATAATATAATCCATAACACAGTTCGTGTGGGAATTAGTGTTTAAATATGACTCTGCTTCTTACCTTTCTATAAATTTGATTGTGTCCACGCTTGATTTGAAAATGTAAAGTTCAAATTGAATTTTTTTTTCTCTTGTTATTTTTCAATTCTTATTTAATCTATCAAGATAACAAAACCTGTTTTAAACAAAATCAAACTCAATATCTAAGTGTTTTGAAATATTAAAACCATATAAATGTGCATATTATTAGAGACCTGAAAACCCTCATCCACTCACCATGAGAATCTTGAATGAGGCCTACGCCGAAGGCCATTCTATTCATCATCCTCCAGGATCTGTCAACATTTAATTTGAAGATATCAGTGTCTAGTGGCTTCTATTTATCGTCTAGAATGCTCCTGATGCTTAGAATATCATATCTGGAAACTTGATAGCATCCAGATAAGCTGGGCGCCTAATAGCATCCGGATCCCTTGGTTTGCCATTAAAGATGGCTTCAGTTTTATATTTCCATATGAGCCAGTAGAGCATTCCAAAGGCCGATAGCCAGCTTATCCTGTGTTTACGCATTCTCTTATCCTTAAGATTGTGAAAGACCCATGCTTTTTTACCTGTGTATGACTGAAGAAATCCAAGCGCCCTGCAATAAAAGGAAAAAAATTAATCCAAATATTTTGAACACTCTCACAGTCACATAACTCATGAAGATGAGTTTCAACTTCCCCATCACAAAAAGGATACTTGCTCTCCATGCTGAGATGTCGTCTCGCTCGCTCAAAGTTGGTCATAATAGAGCAAGTCTGGCTGTTGGTGGCTATTGAAAAGAGCGTAGAAGCTGGCAAGAAAGGCTCTAGTCGCTCCTAAAATCATCCTTGCTTAACATCATGTAAGTTGGCCACAGTGTCAGTCAGAAGGACTTCTGGAATGGTTCTAGTCGCCATGTCCACAAGCTTGTGGCCATCGGATGGCCAGCAATCTGTCCAAAACTTTATTTTCATCCCATTGCCAAGGGACCAATATAAACTTTCTCTCAAAGAGCTCCACACTGCATGTATTCCATGTCAAAGATTAGAGTATTGTTTGTTAACAACATGATCAGGGAAATGTCCAATGAAAATTTTGTATTTGGACCCTAAGATTCTGACCTACAGCACATTCGATGTTTGAACAACCCCTAAAGCAATCTTTAGCATGAAAGCATTATTAACCAGTCTAGTTTTTCGAAAACCAAGCTCATCCAACCTAGTTTTTCGAAAACCAAGCTCATCCAGCTCCTTAGGTTTTGTCACAAGCTCCCAAGGGATTAAATAGGTTTTCTTGGGGTTCTCTGAGCTTCCCCAAATAAATTTGCGGCAAATTTTATCAATTTTCTTACACACCAAAGAAGGAAGATAATCTGCACGGCGTAAACAGATATTGCAGACAGAACTGGCTAAGCAAGAGTAATGCGACCTGCAATAGCTAATTTATTAGCTTCCCATGTTGAGAGCCTACTTCGAACTTTATAAATAATATACGGAAAACTGAGCTTACTTGTTCTTCATAAATTAAGGACATTCCAAGATACTTCCCTAAGTTATTAGTGCATTGAACACCCAAGATTCTAGCTACCTCGTGCTTGAGGTTAACATTAATGTTTTTAGAGAAGAGCACCTTGGTTTTCTGTCGAGCTCTGACAGAAGTGTTCCAGCACATCATTAATAATAGTAGCTTGAGATCGGCTCGCCTTGCTGAAAACGATAAGATCATCTGTAAATAGAAGATGTGTTAAATTCAGGCCATTCTTGTTCAGTTGAACAAATTTCCATTTGTTGATAGAAAGAACATTGTCAAATCCATGAGTCAGCCTTTCCATACAGTAGATACTTAGCATGCAACCATTTTCACCCCTCACTTCCATTTGCTGATTCCCCAATTTGTTTGCCCTCCCATAGATTTTTATTTCAAATATATAATAATTTATAATTATATGACTCAATATGTAGTTGCTTCATTTGAATGGATCTACATTTTAAATAAATTTGAACTTAAATGAAATAATTAATGTGGATTAATTCAAGATGTTTCCTAATTAAAATTTTAACATAAAAAGAAAAATCTAAGGTATGATTTAATAATTGAAAAGCGGTAATTAATAGAAAACGATCTTCAACTACTAGCTAGAGCCTAGTTGAGTCCACAAATTTTTGTCTCGACTACTCATCTTTTATTTTTTTTTTATCCAGTTGGAAACTAGCTTTCTATATAATTTTAAAACTTTTACTAACAAAAGTCTTTATCATCAAAGCACATATCCCAATTTCATTTACCTTATTAATCGAACAAAACTCTTTTTAACTCATTTTGATACAGACTGAATGGGTTGGATATAATTTAAATAAATTAGAAATTAATGCTGACTTTTTATAGATCTATCGTCTTCTCGATATTTCTCCAAGGTTATTAATGCATGTGCAATAAATGAGATTGATGTGACACGCACAATACATACATATAGTATTTGCTAGCCGACTCCGCATTATTAGTCAATTGTCCATTATCAATGAACCGCCTGACATATCAAAAAAATATCTCTGTCACATTCAATTCGATAGGACATGATCCAAAAAATATCAGAATGATCAGAAATATATACCACTGATCTAATATAAATTCTGAACATTCTAAAATTTTCACTGAATTCACCATCTTTACCCTCTTCAAGAAACCTTATCCTCTCCAAACTCAATATTTAATTTATTAACTCTCATTCATGTATTACATTTAGTCTTCGTTCAACCAATCCAACCAATCCCAGTTTATTGATTTTCGATTGGAATGTTTATTGATTTTCGGTTGGAATGGAATCATTATCCAAATATCCTCAACTGGTGACCCCTCCTCAATTCATAAGTTTATTTTTGTTAATCATTAAAAATTTAATTAATAAAGTAATGATTAATGATACATTTGATATCCATTTTCTTTACATTAAAAAAATTGTAAGAAGTCCAAGTAGATTATTTTTAATTGATTTATATCTTTTGGAGCGAGCGAGGCTCATATCTACTTGTTATAGCAGGGGTTGGCTCTGTGAAGGTCCCGTTTTTTTATGGATTTCTCCGGTGGCAATTTTCCTCATCATCGTTATCGATTGTTGCCTTATTATTTTCTTTTGTTTTTGTTTGTTTGGTTTGTTTTCTTTAGATCTGGTTTTTGTATGTTGAGGATTTTGGTTTAGATCTGTTGGCTTTGGAGGTAATTTTGCAGTTTTACTCTACGATTTCTTTAGTATATTCGGTGATATAGAGATCCAGAGATTTCTTGCTAATCTTTGATTTCTTGGTTCCCTTATAGCAAAGAGATTGCATCGCCACCTGAGATGTGCTTATTATGAGATCTCTCTGATTTGGTCCTTTTGATCTTCTATCGACTTGCTTCTTTCAGGATGGAAGGCATTTTCTAGAAGCTGTTTTTTAGGGTTGCTGTCGCCGTGAGTGGTTGGTCGGTGTCAGTTCATGAATTTTGTCGCATTCAGGTGTTTTCTAGAGGTTCAGATTGGATTTACGAATTTAGACTTGAAACTGGTAGAATTTTGGACTGGGCTGATTATTGATTTTCAGTGAAATTATATGGACTACTTTTCTGTATCTTACGCACTGTGGAGCTTGTTAAATGTTACTCCTATAGCATTGGTATATATATATAATCTCTTTTAAGCGCTTATGTGCCACGTATTAGTTATAGAGTGAAAATGTGTTTGGCGGCTCAAATCAATTAAGCATGTTAGTAATATATTACTTATAAAAAAAATTTGGACAATTCACCCTACTTAAATTAGATTTTTAAGATATGTTATTTATTTTCCTATCCTAGCCTCATTAATTAATATTGGATGTCTCCTAAGTATTCATGCTCAAAGGGTTAGTCATGATATAAAGAGCATTATTTACACAATAAACAATTTATTACTTATGGTGGATTTAAAATATAAGTAAATTGATCTTATTTAATTTTTATTTAGAACTCATCCATTATTTTATTGTTGTATTTTGAATGCAACATAATGAATTTAAATAAATTTTTCTCCCACTGTATATTATTGATAAGTTTGAGATTTAATTGATCAAGAAGATGAACCCGTAGATAGAGTTTGATTTACAAGAAATTTTTTACTGGATGGTTAAAAATGGATAGGGTATAGGTCTTATTTTTAGGTTTCTTTTTCATAGGGTTCAAAGCTTTTAAGATCATGAGCTTTTTTAAAAATTCATCCTCTATCATAATTAGTTCAAGATTATTAATATCTAATTATTCTGATGCATTCTGACGAATTCTATCGGATATAATGGTGGAGTGTTGTGACAGAAATATAAGGTAACTCATTTATAATAGACAGTCGGCTAATAAATATTAACCCATTTTCGCAATATCCTACCATCACTCGCGGTTTATATGTGGAATGATGATTTTGAAAATCTGCGTATTTTAACGAGGTCGGTTTAGTCACTTTGTACGTGAGTGAGGTAAGAAATGTAAGAGATCAAACTTATATTCTTAGCCCTTCCACAAAATAATTGAATCAGATGGGACCTACTAGTATGGACCATGCCCTTCTTTCTTATACACTCGTCACAATCTCAAGCTCTATCATTATTATATTATCAACTATTTAACCTCATTGAGATTAGATTGTTATAATAATTTTCTTGGGTGAAGGTTAAAAGAAGGGAAATGGACATAGAGAACAATAGAATATGTAGATGATTGGTGCTGCTAACAAATGGACCATTTGTGGAAACCAAAGGAGGGAACAGATTAGGTTGGTGCCTTTATTATTTTTAGCACTGCTCATGACCCATCCAGTACGCATTTCATTTGTCGGCAAAAAGATTATGGTTTATTATTGCTACCAACAACAGTACCAGTAGTTAGCTGGGATTTCCGCGACAATTACAACTAATAAACCTCATTAGCATCTTAAAAGTTGGCTACAGGATTTGTGTGTGCAGTTTTTAAAAGAAACAATCCTGGCTTCTTATTAATTAAATGCTGCTTTGCTTAAGTGGCCTGATACATGTCAGTGAAGCCATGGATGCCTTTTAGAAATGAAAACCAGAACTATCCACTGGTAAATGAAGCTGAAAATCGAACATTTACACGTGTAAAAACTAGCAAATACCTTTACTTTCTGTTGATATCTGATTGGTTGGGATTCACTAATCTTGGAAAAAGCAGCCAATGTAGTGTTTTGGTGGATGCACCAATAAGCGCAGAACACTAAACACTGTAATGGAGTCTTATCCTTCTCTTCTTCAATCACAACATATCTTATTGCTATTTTTGTTGATTTTATAAAATGGGTTTTTCATGTTAATGAGCGAATCATTCTAGATTTCTCTTCTCTATATAAATACGCGTAGGATGTCCTGTTTCTTTGCAGGACACAAACTTCGAGATATTTGGCAAGTTATCAATGGAAGGCAAAAGAGGAATGGCAGTGGTGACTTTGGTTGCGCTAGTTCTGGGATTAATGATTTTGGGAGCAAATCATGCAGAGGGTGCATTTAGCATCCAACTCAATCCATGCACGCTTGCCCAGTGCATTGCTGAATGCAAAAAAGCTCTGCAGGAGAAGTATCTCAGTGCAACCTGCGCGACAGGATCTCAGGGAAAGTTCTGCATCTGCCTAGGGTAATAAATTCAGACAACTGATGTCAGTACCAAGCATAAGTGTGTATACGTCGGTCTGTGTGTTTTAGGTTTTGCTAAAATATTACCTCAAAAATTTGAGGTTACCTTGCCCCATCTTGTTAACTATGTATCCAGTGATATGTATCATGTATGATGTGTTGTTTTATGTCTATGTGGAGATGGTGGCTGCCAGGCCACCAAATCAACTACAAATGTGTGCCATTTATGAATTTAGATGTAAACCTGATAATCAGAGAACACTTGCCAACTAAAATAATGTCCTTTGAACAGTAGAAGGATCTAAAACAAAAATCAATTTCATTAGGTTGCCAGTTTTTATAAGTTGAGCTGTTGCTGAACGGAGGATGGGTACAGCCGTACAAGTTTGGTGAGTGTGTAATGATAATGACAAGCCAATTCCATAGGCAATCAAACAAGAAAACCATCTTCTTCAGATGTAAGTCTCCCATCAGCAATCACCACATAGACTTCACAATCCCTATTTACTGGGGTTTATCACTCGTTATAACACGTGATCAAACAGCTGGACAAATGACGTGGACGAACCAAGATGGCTCATTAAATTTAATTTTCAGAAGATTTTTTAAAGCAACCTTCGAATTTTAGAGTATACAGAATGTTAAAATCGTAATCACCCAGAATCAGTTGCAGCATCATAGTCTTCATTTGTAAGCTTTCGTACGTTAAAATCCTAGCAATTGCTTAGGAGATTGATAATCTCATTCGAATCAGTAATCACAACTGGGTAATTACAAAAATGAAACTTCCTCTAAAAATTACTATGCTGTTGTGTGTGCGGCTCAAATACAGGAGCCTCCAAATGAAGAAAATGATAGTTGGATGAGGAAAATGAGAAATTTCACCTACAAAACAAGACCTTTACGGGACAGGACAGCTTTAATTACTCTATAGGTAACGTCTTAACTGTTATATCCATCCCCTCCAATACAAAAACATCACTGGCATTGTACGTTAGCTAGCTTGCGGGTAAATTAACCGCCTCTCTTTCCCGTTTCTTCTGTTCTGTTATAAATAGTTATACCACTTCCTTAATTTTCACCTTTTCTTCTTCGTCCATATTAGTTACTGATACTTTTAGCAGGTTTCTGTGAGTTGGGTTGATTGCTTTTCAAATTTTAATTTTAGTTCGGTTCTGTGGAGGTCCCTGGACCCAGAAATGGATGATGGTGATGAGTATGCAAAGCTTATCAGGAGAATGAACTCTCCCAGGTTTTTCATTTCTCTCTCAAATGTCAATTATTAGTAATCACTGGTTTTTCTTTATCCCCCTTCCTTTCTTGGACACAACTTATAACTTTTGACAACTCATAGGAGATCTAAATAGGCCTTGCTTGATGTTTTCTTTTGCCTTATTGTTTGTCTCTTCTGCTCTTTTTCTGTATCATCTTTATAGCTTGCCGGCATTTTTGGAGGTTTTGCATTATATCCTTGAAAGATATCATCTTTGATTACATCTTGTTTTAGTTGTTTACCATTATCGGTCCCTGTTCTGTTTTACACAGCTACTTGCAGTGAAGCTTGGTCATTTAGTAATTGGTTTAACCAGTTAATCTTTATTAATTGTTTCTATGATTTGCCATGTCAAGGCGCTGTGTTCTTATTAGCACAAGTTGTATGACAAAATTTCTCTACGAAGTACCTTGTTTTTGCTGTTTCTTTAAATTCATTTCTCGTTGAATGAAATATGCTTTTGTGGTTGCAGAGTTGTGATTGACAATGATGCTAGTGAGCACGCCACAATCATAAAGGTACACCTTCAATTAATATTCTTGAATTATCAGGTTTAACTCAGCTAGCTTTCCAACTTTAAATTGTATTTCTGATGTTTGTCCTGTAAAAGATTTTAACTGGGTCGTTTTCTTGTTCAGGTGGATACTGTCAATAGGCATGGTACTCTCCTTGAAGTTGTTCAAGTCCTCACAGACCTAAACCTTGTGATAACAAAAGCTTACATATCACGTGATGGAGTGTGGTTCATGGATGGTAAGTTAAATTGTTTATTGAGATATCTTGAAGAAATGATCACTTTGTTCCTTTTACCTGACCTTGTATTTCAAAATTCAGTGTTATATGTGACTGGCAATGATGGGAGCAAAGTTGAAGATGAAAGCGTTCTGAATTACATACAGAAGGTATTTGATATGTATTTGGCTTTTCCTCTGTTCATTACTGAAAAAGAATTAATATTCAATTGCACTTCTTCACTGCCCAAATTATGAGGGAAAATAAGGAAATTTTAGTTTATTTCAAATAAAGCCAGGTAGATAATTTTGTAATAGAAAAATGATCCTCACAGCATTTCTGTCTTGATCAATTCTTGCAGGTCCTTGAAGCTGATGCAAACGTGTTTAATTCAATAGGGAGCTCTATTGGGGTGCTGCATTCTTCTAAAGAGCATACCTCTATTGAACTATCTGGCGGGGACAGGCCTGGTTTGTTGTCAGAAGTATCTGCAGTACTTGCAGATATGGGATGTAACGTGGTAAATGCCGAGATTTGGACACACAATGCTAGAGTAGCAGCTGTAATGCACATTACAGAACAGTCAACTGGGACTGCTATCGAAGACCCAAAGCGGCTTTCTCTGATCAAGAAGCTGCTTCGTAATGTCCTAAAAGGTAACGGGAATTTTAGGAGCCCAAGAATATGCATTTCTTCCCCTGAGGAAACCCACACAGGGAGAAGACTGCACCAGATGATGTTTGCCGCTAGGGACTTTGAAAAGCTTGAAGGTGTGAAGGAAAACAGCCTAGGACCCTATGTTAATGTGTCGGATTGCGCTGACAGAGATTACACAGTTGTTACAGTAAGGTGCATAGACCGTCCAAAGCTATTATTTGACACTGTTTTCGCTCTAACAGACATGCAGTATGAGGTGTTCCATGGAACGTTTATCACTGGTAGAAAGGAAGCTTACCAGGTACTTGTTTAATCCCATCCCATATTTACAATGCAAATTCCTTAGCATCTAAAAAGAGACTGCTTCGTAAATGCTGACCTAGCAAAAACATAATACTTAGTTTATCATCTTTAAGACGTTGGTTTTATTTTAAACTCTTGCAGGAGTACTATATCAGGCATGTGGATGGACTCCCTATAAGTTCGGAAGCTGAACGACAAAGGGTTACTGAGTGTCTTGAGGCAGCAATTAAGAGGCGAGCATCAGAGGTATTACTTCAGGTTTTTTATTTTTGCCATGTCTTTCAAACAATGATCAGTCGCTCCCATATTCTCTTGCAGGGACTAGAACTAGAGATGTGCACAGATGACCGCTTTGGACTTCTTTCTGATATTACGAGGATACTTCGGGAAAGCGGCGTGAGCATTAGAAGAGCTGAAATTTCCACCGAGGATGGAAAAGCAAAAGATACTTTCTTTGTCACAGATGTTTCTGGGAACCCTGTTGACCCCAAAATTGTCCGCTTGATTCAGCAACAAGTAGGACATACTGTTTTACGTGTAAGAGGAAAAGCAAATGTGCCTCCTGAATCTCCCAAGGAGACGCCTAGAAGCTCCCTTTTTGGGACCCTTTTCAGATGTCGAAGTTTCCAAAATTTTGGACTTATTAAATCTTACACATAGTTTGCCAGTTTCACACGACACAAATTGGCTGAAATAGACTGAAAAACAACGGAAAAGACTTCATCTCATGTCGTGCAGTTTAAGATTAGCTTATGATTGTATTTAGAAATTACTTGGAAGGTTCTGGTCATTGCACTTGGCGCTTATACCGTTCATGAAGAGAGATTATTTGGGTAAATACATATGGAGGGAATAGAGATTGTACACAAATGTATTTTTCAACGCAAAGGAGAAGATAAATGTTTTCCTGAGATAACTAGAATCAGTCTGCTCAATATGTTGAAGGTAATATACAGTGAACAAATTTTTGTACCCTATCTATCAATTTTGATCATCTTCCGAGGATCTGAAGACAATTTTCCTCCGTCACTCTTCGTTTTTACCGTTTTCACAGAACAAAACACACTTAATGCAATGCGCATCCCAATTCCAAATCATCGCAATACAAACAAGAAGAAACTCTAATCTTGTTATGGCAGATTTTGTTACTTTCAAGGAATGAACAAAGGACTAAAACTGTAACTGAAAGAAATTCAAGTATTGCACAAGAGCAGCAAAATGCAATGAACTGCATTAGAATTAGAATTAGCATCGCAGGGGGATGTAAGTAATTAGTTCGCACACTTGAATGCAGCTACTGTGAGTTGAGAAGTTTCATACACTAGAAAATTAGACTACATTGCACAACGGCGTTCCAGAAAATTGATGCTAAACCTAGTCCACATTTCCATTTCTTTACAACACTATCACTACCTCAAAGTAAACTATCACTCAAAAAAGATTTCACAGAAGTTTGATCCCTCCATTTAGGCATGCCAGCAGTAATTGCCCTCTGTAAAACATCAATCCGCTCCTCAATCAATGACTCCTTCAAATCCTCCAATTCAGCATATTCCTCCTCCATTATGAGCTCCAAATTGTCAAAACGCTTGATTTTGTAATGCAATTTCTTCAACTATAATTGCATCCACGCAAAGAACGAAAATTAGGCACCCGTTGCCTCAAAAAAGACTTTTGTAGTTGAATCTACAATTACAGAAACAGAAGTAGCAAAATGACCCACCTGTGTTTCAATTATGGTTGTCACCAAATTTTCAATTTCTCGGTCTTCCTTATCAGCCAATAGTTTGGCATGAGCTGCAGCTGCCCCTAGAGCTGTTGCAACTGCAGTTCTAAGTCGCAAAGTTAAAGGTATATCATTCTGTCCTGTATATGTCTCCTGAGTTTCTGAAAAAGAAAAACCTGCATGGTTAACACACATGCAGTAAAACAAAGGGAAAGAACTGAGAAACATTAAAGAAGCTATTAATAGAATCACATACAACTAATATAGTTGATACAAGAAAAGATTCGGCACCAAACTTTACCAAACAAAATATCATAGTATCATGCAGGCATATATGGTAAACTAGAATAGATAAACTCCACTATTCCCTTATTTATCCCCTGGATGTCATCCAGTCCATTTGCACAATTGCATTTACTACCTGATTGAGTGGAGCTCTCCTTTATCTCTGAGTCTTCGACGTGGTGAGGTCTAACAGAGAAAAGGACATTTAGGAAAATATTATGGGCTAACCAATATACTTGTGAACATCAACAGATAAAAATTATTCAGATAGATCACCTTTCTGGCTTGGAATGAACAGTGGGAGACCATAATCCATTAGTTGGAAAAGTATCCTTGCCATCAAAAATCTCCTTTGGACATGAGGTTTCATCACAAAGTGCTGCAACAGCAGCCTCAGCTGCAGCAGCTGCAATATCGGGCCCAGTTATGGTTGAGATAAGAGCTACCTAATAGGAAGACTGCGAGTTAGATCTTCAATAAACATAAGATAACTCTGTAAGATGGAAAATCTGTATCATAAAACACATCCTAATTTATATTTGATAAGCCTATATCTGCACTAGGATCTGTACCATCCATCAAACTCTTATCCAAAACACCTAAAGTTACAATTTGATTCTGTAGTGATTTGTCCAATCATGCACCTGCGACTGCAGTACATCACACCAATGTTGAGAGAGGGTAAATGACCCATTAGAGAACTTACCACCACCAAATTGCAGCCATCACCCCAGTTCTTCTCTATCTCAATTCTCAAGAGCTACCAAATTACAGTGCTTGCCCCATCTCTAATGTCTAGTTGAAATTTTTGGTTTCATTCACATGTTACAATGCCAAAATCTATATCAAAACACTTGACCCATGCATTATGCAGCACTTTGACATTAATTACATTTTCAGGAATTTCAACAAATGGTTTAAAGGCCTCATCTGATCGTGATGATCCCTTATCATCAGCATGATGATGTAACAGCAAGCTCAGAAAAAATTAGAAGTCTGGGCATTTGAAGAGTCTTTATGAGCAATAGATATAAACTAGAAACATGCCTCAGTTCAGCAACAATGGCAGTCCTATCATCATACAAGGTCATCTAACATTTAATTCATTTAGTGCTTCCAACACCAATAAGAAGTTGAATCTTTTCACGACTTCTCAGACCAAATCTGGGAAAACTCTCCTTAAAATAAAGTTCTTAGTCACATTAGAAATGGAAAAGAAAAGGTTTGAATTAATAAAAATGTGAAGAGATAAGAGGTCTTTGACAAAAATGAGAATGGTGTGCTCTTAAATGAGGTCTAGGAATCACACACATAGAATTGCCTATGACCATATTGCATACTATATCACATTATTATCATCTATATCTGTTAGGATGGGTAAACAACAAGGCAAAGAGACCCTACCTGAACTGATCAGCATTTTTTTAAGTCTAAAAATTAGAACTACACAAACAAGAAACTAAGGAAGAATATATTAAATAAATAGTTCATTTTAAACAAGTAACCCTGAAACTCGTCGAATGAAGGAAACAAATCCATATAGCCAACCCCAATTAATTTGGGATTAAGGCTGTTGAGCATAGCCCACTCATTTCATTTATAATATGCAAAGGAAAGGCATATCAATTCCTTCAAAGATTATGGTACTTGTAAGAATCATTCATACCTGTTTCATCAAAGAACTACCAGCATCTGAAAGCAAAGTGGTTCGTTTTCTTTTCATTGGAGGACCTTCATCCACAGCATCTCCATTCTGTTCATTCATATTTGTCTGCTCATGCACTAAATCCTCATTCTTTATTGCGTCTTGATTTTCAGATGAAGATAATGGAACTTGTTTTGAGTTGTTTACGCTCCCAAATAGTCCATTCACATTACCATTTCTATGTGCAGAACTCAGCATGAGATCCCCAAATGGCAGCTCAATTAGTTTAGTAATGCAATCAAGTTTAGTCTTGGTTTGAACATCTTGAGCGACAAGATCCCAGTCATCCCCATGTTTCAGAACGGATTCTAAAAGAAGTAAAGTCTCTGCCTCAGTCCAAACAGCTTCATTTGTGCTGCTGCTATCAACATTGTCATTCAACTTGAAATCATCCTTGGACTTGTTTTCTCTGTACCTTCCATCTTTGAAGCATTTCCCACAAAGTACATAATGGCCCTGCGATGTGATTCACCACAAGGAAACAAATATGACTCCTCAAGAAAAGAAAAGAAAAGAAAAGGAAAGAGACATGCTTCCAAACATACACTTGCCAAAATGAAAGAAGCCACATGGAAAGAGTGGTTCACAAATGAAGTAAATTATTTTCAGAACATACGAAACTTAAATAAAACTTTTACTACGTAGGTTCAGTTACACAACTATGCCATAAGCACAAGCAAATAGCCTGTGATTAGTGTCGAACAAATAAATCAGGGGATCGAAACCTTTTTTTTTTCTTATGAAAAGCTGAGATTGGCACCCTAAAAGTACCTACATAAAGCAGTAAGCTAATATTCTCCCTAACCAGCACATCTTGAGAGGTTAGTTCTATTACCTTAAAATAAACAAGGGTAAAGACTACAAAATTGCCAGGTCCTAATATAAAGAATCACCTACTCAGATTAAGTGAAAAAAAAAATTGTTTCACCAAGCTACCTACTAAATCTTAACAACTTGAATGCACTCGGATTGTATAATCAGCAACAAAACAAGAATAATAATAACATAAAAGAGACAAACTTTCAGATAACCAGAAAAAAATAACCTAAGTTAAATGGCATAAGATGAAATGCTAATTCATCAAGACTATCTAAAATTAAAAATGAAAATAATTTATAATACCTTAATATACTCATACAACCCTGAATCACAAGTTTCACCACAATTCCCACATAGAAGCTCCTTTTGCTTCCCCAGCTCACCAAAAACATTCGAATAGGAAGTCAAAGGCGGCAATTTCAATGCATGCTCAACAATATCCTCATTACCAGTCGCACTTTGCGGTACCGAAAGTGGCTTAAGAGAATTCGGCATAGCCACGACCCGAACGCCATTCGGAGGCCCGTCCTCAACCCTAAACTTACCCGTTTCCTCCCTCTCTAAATCATCGTCGCCAGTCGAATTCGCACTGAAATTTATCAACCCCCACTTGTCCAAGAATTGGAACACCTTATGGAGCAAAGTAACGTCGCCAACAAGAGACTTGCGAACCTCCGTGAAAGTAAGCCTTCTAGATGGATCTTCACGGTACTTGTTGATGATAAAGTCCCTATATTCTTTATAGATTTTTGGAGTTCTTGTGATTGAGCTTCCATCGAAGAAGTCTCTCAGCCCAGCTCTTTCAGTTTCGTGGATATCGTCCCACGCAAACCAGCCTGAAACGAAAAAAACAAAAAACTAAGGTTTTCTGAGAAACTTTTGTCTAATGAAACAAACAGGAGAGAAGAAGCGACTTACTCGAGTAGCTAGGGATGGTGTAGAGATCGAGCTCTTGTTCGCTTGGCCGGGTCGGTCTAGGATCCGAGTCGTGATGCTTTGCCTCCATAATCAACCTGACGGGCAACCGCCGACCTTAGTCCCGGTCCAGTAATTTGTTGGATGTAATATTGTAAAGGCGAACTGGTTGGTCTAGTCTCACAAGGCACGTGCATGTTTGAATCACTTACCAATCAAGAAATAACTAGTTGCTTGTCTTCCTTTAACAAAAAATAATTTTTACCTGTCATTGCTGAATTTTAAGATTTTATCTCATCTCTCTCACTTAATTCTAATTTATTTCAATAAAATTATTTCATTTTAATCTTATTTAGAAAAAAGTTAGATTTTTCATGTTATTAAACGCTTTTATTTATCCTCTGCCTCTTTTTGCATTTTTTATTTTTAATTGATTGATAATTATTTATTAATAAAATTATTTTATTTTATTAAATTTACTATTAAAATCTATAATCAATTAAATATGATATATTCACTATTTAATTTGATTATTTATCTTTGAATTTGCAAGTTCAAAAATATTCTATTTATATAAAATAATAGTTTTAAAAAATTGTAATTAAGAAATTAATTATTAATATGTCTATTGGGATTTTAAATATATATGTAAAAAAATAAAGATGTACCAAACTCCTTTTATTAATAAAATTATAAAAATATTTCATAAATTATTTTTTAAATATTGAATTTTTTTCAATAAAAATAAGTCTTTAATCATTAACGAAAAATAAATTAAAATCTTAAAATTAATTTTTATTTAAGTTTAATTTATATTGATTATTTTAATAATTTAAAATAATAACAGTGGAATCATAAAATAAATATAAAATAGTAAACAAATTATTAGTAAATTTATTAAATTTAAAGTTTTAAGATAAAATAATTTTATTAATAATTATTTTTTAATTTTTTTGAGTATGAAAATTGGAGTGATTGATTGAATATTCAAAATGATTGTTTTAATTAAAAATAGTAAATTTTTATTATTATGTAGTTAATTATCTAAAAAATTATAATAACTATATTAATAATTAGACCCTTATTTTTAAATAATTATAGTTTAAAAAATTTTATGTTGTAAAAAATTTGAAATTTAAATTCACAATTAAATAGCAAATATATTACATAATTGATTTATATAATTTAATAATATATTTATTAAAAGCAAATTAATACTGACAATAAATTATTATCAATAAGATAAATAATGTATAAGAGGGAAAGAGAGAATGAATAAAGTAGTAGTTAACTTGAAAATCTAATATAACAAGTTACAATGACTTTTGTTTTAAAATTAAATCTTAAGTTTATTTATTTTATTAAAATAAATTAAAATTAAGTTTCGGATATAAAACAAACTAAAATTTAAAATCTATTTATTTTATTAAAATAAATTAAAATTGAACGTTCGGATATGAAATAAACTTTGTTACTAATATCACCCAAAGGAAGGGCTTACAGTTTCAATTTTTGCCCTGATGATCTGAGATCCAATAGAATAGGGTTTTATAAGAGTTTTTGTATTAGAGAATAAAGTTTAAATATTATGAGGAGGGGACTCCCCTTTTATCCATTTCGTCTTGCTTGCTGGTGACGTGTAAAGGTCTCTCCAGGATTGAGCCACGCGTCTCTGCCATACAGATTCGGGTGTACGAGGGTATCAGGCGCCTGCCCCATGCGTAACGGCCTCTGATTCTCCCTGCGCGTACGTTCAAACAGATCTGCCAGGCTGTCTGGTGAGTGTCATTCTGGATACTGGATCGGGCCGAGAATTGGGCCAGAGAGGAGAGGGTCTGTTTTGTGCGGACTGAGTCAATCTGGGTGAGGAGGCTTGGTCGAGCCCGGCCTTGGAAGTTGGATGAGCCGGACCTACTTTGGGTGCCAAGTACGTGGGCCTTTACTTTGTGGGTTTTAGGTTGTGGACAAGGTCCTGGACCGTCATCATGCCCTATTATAAATAATATTTTACTCCTACGCTGCTTAAAATATTCAAATAAGTCCAAAATAACTTTGTTTTACTCATTTAACCTTTGTATTTCTAATTTAGAATGAAATCCATCTCAATTGATTTTATGTAGCTTTTTAAAATGCAATTTGCATACTAAAAGAAAACTTTTTTTTATTAAAAATAGAGTGTTCGTTTATTTATTATTACAGTATAATTAAATAAAAATAAAATAACAAACATTAACTACATTATATCAATTGTTATTAACAAATATTATATGAAAAATGTTAGTATTTAAAGTCATGTCATTAGTATACGAATTCAAAGGAACAATTTAAGTATGCGTTAAAAATATATTTTATAATTTTTTTTTACACCAAAAAAAATTACATTTAACAAAGTTTAAAAAAAAGAAAAGAGAAAAAAGAAAAATCATACAGAAGAAAATCGATAGTAGCGCACAATCGACAATATTAGTATTGTAGGTATTGGGTTTGATCTAAGGGCGATCTCTTTTTTTGTTTTTCCAGAAGTTGTATTTGCTTTGTTTCACTTTCATTTTGAGTTTCACTTTCATTTTGAGTGGTTCTCTGACTATGACTCGCTTACCATCTATCAGTTTGGCCTTCGTTTTTTTGGATTTGTTATATGTGTTGTTGGGTTTGTTTCGATTGCTTTTATTTATTTATTATTTATTTTTTTTCAAAAGCAGAATTTGCATATTTGAGGAATCTTGTTGATCTGTTGAGGGTATGGTTATGTTGACGATAATACTAGGCGTAAATGTTGTTATCATTTGGTGGTGGTTCACTTCGAAATTATTTTTTTAAAAGGTTGTGAATGCATTTAGATTATTTTTTTGAATTTGAATTTGTTTTTCCTGATTTTAAATAATTTAATTTAATTTAATTTATTGATTATGATTTCGCCTTTACATGGCAGCAATTTATATATTTACTAATGTATTTTAGTGCATTAAAAAAACAAAAAAAAGTCTAAAATGATATATAAGAAAATTCAAATAAAATGAATCCAACCACACTTTACCCATAAATAACAAAAAACTTAAAACCAGAAGCCCAATCAAAAGCTGGTCCAACACCAAACCCATAAAATAATTCATTTTGTTTTATCAAAAGATTAAAATTTATCAAGATGATTATTAATAATATAAAAGTGAGCTTATAAAATAATAAATGCATTGTTTATTATGTAAAAATTAACGTGTCTGTAAATATCATTTTTGTGAAAAATATTTTAAGATAAAATAATTTATTTTTTTATTAGTTAATTAAAATGATAAAATGGTGTTAGTAAAATTAAAAATATTTTTTCTTATAAATAAATTAATTTTATTGTAAATCTGACAAACATTTTTTGAATGTTTTTCAGCAAAACAAATGAAAAGTGGTGGGTCAGTTTTGAAGAGCATGCTGCAACTTGGCATCATCAGGCATTGCCCAGTTTAAAGAATTGGGCTGCAAAACCAAAGGCCCGGCTAATCCTAGAGAAATAATATAATGGAGTTTTACTTTTAAATTACTTAACTCGAGTTAAGATGTTCAAAAATTATTTATTATTTATTACTTCATTAAAATGTTAAATAGATTTTTTAAAATTTAATTTTAATATTTTATTGCTAACTATATTTTAGAAAAATATTTTTATCACAAGCTTTGATAATAATGCAATCAAAGCTTTTTTTAAAAAAATAAAATAGCATGCTTTAATTCTATAGATTTAAAATTAATATTCTCCATCTCTAATAGTTATTAATGTTTACAATTTTAATTAGTTATTAATTATATTTGATGATCTGAGATCCAGAGAAATAGGGTTTTTACAATCGACTCTGTAAAAACCTAAAAGAGAGTATTCCTCCTTTTATAGGTTTCTTTTTATCCGCTAGTGACGCGCCAAAAGAACGAGTACCAGTAGACCATCTGTCCTTTCTTTATTATAAATGAAGTACTTAGATTGCTTGCTCCGTAACTTTTCTCGAGGGATATGCTGTATTGCTTTCTCCTTCTTGCCCCTTTAATCGTTCAGAGCTAGAGTTCATTCAGTCAACTGAACTTTTGATTTACTTTTTCCCGAGATGGACTGGTCGTACTCGTGAGCTCTGTCGTAATGATGGACAAGGTTGATCTTTCTGCCTTTAGCCTTGTTTTGACAGGAACTGGAGCTGAGATTTTATCTGTTTCGTGCCATTAAATTTTCCTCGGGTTGCCCCCTTTACTGCCTCAATGTTTATTATATGAAGATTGAGGGAGTAAATCTCTATATTTCAATTATACTTGCACAATTTTGGTTTAGGCGATTTTACTCCGCTATTTTATTTGTGAGCTCGGATGTCTGGTCTCTCTCGGGGTGGTTCTTTGTCAGTCGGTGCAACTTAGTTTGTATGCTCCACTGGGAGGGGAGTTCGGCCTTTGTCGGTTTCCCTCTTCTTGGGTTATTTTTGCTAAATGTCTGTTTGTGGCAAACTGGTTCGAGCTCTGTTTTCTGTTGTTCCCTCCACATTTAGCTTCCTTCTGTCCGAGGGTTCCCTATTGCAGTTTTATCCGAGCTGGGGACTCGGTCCTTGGTTCTTTGCTTAGGCTTTTATGCCTATAGCCCATGATGCTTCTTATGCCCCGGAGTGTTTTTCGGCCTCTTTGCTGTTTGGACTTCTCGAGGTCGGTGCCGCATATGATGTTCCTCGGCTGAACTTTTTTGCTCTTCCGAGCTCATTTTTTTAGGAGGTCGGAGTCTGGTTCTTTTTTGGTAGCTTAAAACTCAGCTTTCTCATGAGATCAGAACTGTATTTTATGAGTTGTTCCGGCGCATGATATTGGGAATTTTCGCTCCGGGAGGTTATTAAAACCTTCGTCGACCGTTCTCGTTTTTCCGGGAGTTCTAGGGGATCCCAGTTTTCTTTGTTTTCCCGGGAGATCTTGGGGATCCCGGTCTTCTTTGTTGTCCCGGGAGATCTTGGAGATCCCGGTCTTCTTTGTTGTCCCGGGAGATCTTGGAGATCCCGGTCTTCTTTGTTGTCCCAGGAGATCTTGGGGATCCCGGTCTTCTTTGTTTTCCCGGGAGATCTTGGGGATCCCGGTCTTCTAATTTTATTTTTTTTTTTAAGTTTGAAAGTAGCAATGTGAATTTATAGTAAAAGAAAGAGATTGGATCATAACAGCGTCTATTTTATTGCTTTGTTTTGAAATACAATCTATCTTTTGTACTTAATAACATTTCAAGGAAAATACCTTTTAAGATGCTGAATATTCCAGGCGTGAGGTTCAGGGTTTCCTTGCATATCCTCAATTCGATATACTCCTGGTTTGACCACTTTAGCTATTCTGAATGGGCCTTCCCAGGTCGGTGCTAGCTTTCCTATTGCCGCTCTTTTTCCCGTAGCCTCTAGATTTCTTAGGGCCAAATCTCCTACCTTCAGGTTTCTTTCTCTAACCCTTTGATTATAGTAATGGGCAGCTCTTTGCTGATACGCGGCAGTTCGAACTTGAGCTTCCTCCCTGACTTCCTCAAGAGCATCCAGGTTGCTTCTTAACTTGTCTTCGTTGGTGCTTTCACTGCTGAACTGAACTCGATGTGTAGGAACTTGTAGCTCGACTGGGACTAAGGCCTCAGTACCGAATGCGAGTGCAAAAGGCGTTTCCTTAGTGGATGTTCTGGGGGTAGTTCGCAGTGCCCACAGGATGCTGTTGAGCTCTTCTGCCCAATTTGCTTTTGCCCCATCCAGTCGTTTTTTCAATCATTGGAGGATGGCCCGGTTGGTAACCTCTGTCTGGCCGTTGGTTTGAGGATGAGCCACTGAGGAAAATTTATGCCATATTTCCATGTTTGTCGTAAACGCTCGGAAAGTGCTGCAATCAAACTGCCTGCCATTATCTGAGATAAGCACCCTTGGTATGCCAAATCTGCAGATAATATGCCCCCATACGAAATCTATCATCTGTCGAGCTGTGATCGTGGGTACTGCTGCTGCCTCCGGCCATTTTGAGAAGTATTCCACAGCCACCACCACGAACTTTTTCTGCCCCGTGGTTTTGGGAAAAGGTCCCAGGATGTCTATTCCCCATTGTGAGAACGGCCATGGACTGGATATGCTGGACTGAGGAATGGCCGGGACATTGATGGCATTGGCGAACCTCTAACATACATCGCACCTGCTGACGAACTCTTTTGCTTCTTTTTTTACAGTGGGCCAGTAATATCCTTGCCTGAATATCTTATTGGCCAATGTTCCTGCTCCTTCATGAACTCCGCACGTCCCTCTATGTATTTCCTCCATCACCTTTATTGCCTCTTCCGGGCTCACGCACCGGAGCCACGGGCTGGATTTTCCTCTTCGGTATAGGGTCCCCCTTACCGCCTGGTAATTAGCCGCTCGGGCTGCTATCTTTCTTGCTTCATTCTTGCTTTCGGGGAGCTTTCCTTTCTCTAAATATTCCAGGTATGGGGTCATCCAAGTCTGGGTTTGTTCCGCTTGCAATACCATGTTTATTTTACTAAAAGCAGGCGTATTGACGTGTTGTATGTATACCTCATCAGGGAGCTGTTCTAATTCTTCTTTGGTTAACCGACTAAGCAAGTCTGCTTCTTCATTTTCCTCTCGCGGTATTCTTTGAAATTTGACAATAACTCCTCGATCCATGAGCTTGGCCTCTATCGCTTTCACCTTTGCTAGGTAATTCTGCATGGTTGGATCCCTGGCGGCCTGATATGCCCCAGTTACTTGATTGATTACTAGTTGTGAGTCACTATTCACCTCGAGGTCAGTTGCCCCCACTTCTATTGCGACCAGCATTCCGTTTATTAGGGCTTCATACTCTGCTACATTATTGGAGGCTTTGAATCCCAAACGTAGGGCGTAGCAAACCTTGAATTCCCCGGGCCCCTTAAGCATTACTCCAGTGCCGCTACCTCCAGCGCTTGAAGCCCCATCTATATATAACTTCCAATTGAAGTTCTGGGAGAGTTCTTCCTTTCTTTCCTCCCTCGACGCTCCTGAGGATGATTCTCCTTGTTTCTCATCGAATGTGCACTCCGCTATGAAATCAGCGAGGGCCTGAGACTTTATAGCTGTCCGAGGTCGATACTCTAGGCAGTAAGGACTGATCTCCACAGACCAAGCTAACATCCGACCTGAAGTCTTCGGTCTATGTAAGATCTTCTTCAGGGGTTGATCTGTCATGACAACTCCTTGGTGGCTTTCCAAGTAAACCCTGAACTTCCGGACTACTAGCAGTAGAGCATACGCTATCTTTTCAATATTCAGATATCTGACCTCGGCATCTTTAAGCACCTTGCTGACATAGAAAACAGGCTTTTGCTCTCCTTCTTCCACCCTTACCAGTACGGCGCTAACTACCTGTTCAGAGGCTGCCAGGTATATCAGAAGTTCTTCACCTTCTATGGGACTACTAAGCACATGAGGGGAGCTGAGATAACTTTTGAGTTCTTTGAAGGCTTCACGATAATCTTCTGTCCATTCGAAGTTTGGCACTTTCCTTAACTTTCTGAAGAACGGTAGACACTTTTCTGCCGACCGTGACATGAATCGATTGAGTGCCACTACTCTTCCGGTCAGTTTCTGGACGTCCTTTACACAGGTTGGTTCTGACATATTCAATATGGCTTCTACTTTTTCCGGGTTGGGCTCGATGCCTTTCCCACTCACCATGTATCCCAGGAATTTTCCTCCTCTGATGAAGAAAGCGCACTTTGCGGGATTCAGCTTCATTCTGTACTGATCTAATACCCCAAATACCTCCTTCAAATCCGCCATATGCTGTTGGAAAGTTAGGCTTTTTACCACCATATCATCCACATACACTTCGACGTTTCTGCCAATTTAATTCTTGAAGATTTTATTCATCAGTCTTTGGTAGGTTGCCCCAGCATTTTTCAGCCCGAAAGGCATAGCTCTGTAACAGTAAGTCCCATCTTCGGTTATGAATGAGGTCTTCTCTTCATCCGACCTGTACATTGGGATTTGATGATAACCAGACATTGCATCCAAAGACGACATGTAATCAAAACCGGCCGTAGAGTCGACCATTTATTAATATCAGGGAGGAGATAACAATCTTTAGGGCAGGCCTTATTCAGATCAGTAAAGTCTATGCACATCCTGTAACGACCTCAAAATGGACCGTCACCGGCGCTAGGATTCAGGTCGGCTTAAGGCTGCCAGAACCCGTAGCAAGCCTGCTAGACTCTCTGTGTACCTGTAAATCTCATACATGATCATACATTTTCTATGAAAAATAAAAACTCTGATCTCTGTACCAAGGCTTAACCTGTGCATGCACAATCTCTGTACCCTATACTCTGTACCCCTAACTAGAGCTTGCTCTAGATGGGTTGTATCATACCTGTTAAGCCTGGTTTTTCACATACTCTGTAAAAACATATACATATACAGTTCATGTACACAACAAAAGATTCACAACACAAACCACTAAGTCAAGCACATATCTAACTGAATACACAACTAGTACATCTCTTTCATATTACATGTCCACTTTAAGCTATTACAAACTCTTCTCTCTTCCTGTACTCTTCTGGACTTCCCCTGTATACTGTACACTGAACCTGCAAGACTGGGGTTAAGGGAGTGGGATGAGCTCTATAGCCCAGTGAGTAGAACAATAAAACAATTCATTAAAATATGATCTGATGGAATGCATCATAACACAGACAATCCACATCAAGAGTAAACCTGTAATATCCGGCTCGAGTCCGGCCTCAGAATTCCTGTAGGTCGGTGGAATCTCGAGTGTTGGAACCCTCGAGACAAAACCCGTCACCACATAGTCCCAGGAAACCGTGCCAGGCCGTAGACTGGGGTCCTGGTCTTCCTGTACCATATATGTATATGTGTATATAACACCTGTACTTACCATTTGCCAGTATAGATCATTTACCTATACCCGCCAGGCCGTAGAATGGGGTCCTGGACTTCCTGTCTGGAACCACTGGATCATTCAGCATTTACCCACACCAACAATAAAGCTATGCAATGCAACATCTTTGTGGATTCTAATGCAATCAACCTATTGCATAAATATGATGCATGAAATATGCTAAAAGCGGTTAATGTCTCAATTAAAACGAGTATCAGTTTAGTTCCACTCACCTCTGGCTCTGGACTGACTCTGCAGGTTCTGTAACCTCTGGAGCAGTACTCACTGCTGCTCTCTCTGGTTCCTCTGGTCTGTGTACGCACATAAAGACTCAAATGAGGGACCAAACTAACTTAAGAATAACTCTACTAAACTCCCCAAGAATCCCCTTAAACTCACTCTAACTTCCAAACAAAGCATGCAAAAGAAAAGCTGAACAGGATACTTTCGGCGGTAGGTTCGGCGGCCGAAAGTCCTTTCCAGAGACGAAACTCATGCACCTTCGGCGGCCGAATCTCAATCTTCGGCGGCCGAACCCTTTCGGGGGCAAGTTTCGGGGGCCAAAACACACTCCAGAGATGAAAGTCTCTAACCTTCGGCGGCACCTTCGGCGGCCGAATCCCCCAAACAGAGCCGAACATTCAAAACTCTCGGGGGCAAGCTGTGGCAGCCTAAGCCACCATGCAAGAGGTTCGGCGGCCGAATGAACCTTCGGCTGCCGAACCTGAGTTCATCCAGAACTCAGCTTCGACGGCAAACAAGCTCCTCCATCCCTTCAACCTCTCAAAACATGCATACTTCACCTCCTCTACTCACATATACTCATGTATATGTACAAAGGGGTCCAAAACTACCTAAAAACCCCAACAAACACATCAAACATAACACAAAAACATGCTTACAAGCAAAAACCATCAACAACATCCTTTTTCACCTAAGCATGCCTCTCTACCCAAACCTCCATAAAAACTTCTACAAAACATTAAAACAAGTTCAAGATCTTCACTTACCTCTTGTATACAAGAAGATGAACGATCTAAAACAAAGAAAATGGATCAACTCCTCTTCAAACTCACTAAACTCAAAACTTAGCTTTTTCACTTCAAAACCTTCAAAAACCTTAGAAAAACAATAAACCTTTGCATGAGCTGCTAAAAGGCTTGCAGATAAGTCATGGGAGACGTGGCCAAACTTCTGGCAATAACCTGGAGATAACACCTGTCCAAAATGCTGACTAAGGAATGCACAATTGCTGGCTGGCCAACTCAGCTTCGGCTGCCGAATCGCATGCAAAATCATGCAACATTCGGGGGCCGAATCTGAGCTTCGGAAGCCGAACATTGGGCACTTTCGGCAGCCGAACTTACCTTCGGCGGCCGAACTTGGCAAAAGTCTCCATAGACTTTTCTCTTCAAAACACATATCATTTCAACTTGAAAACCTTAAAACAAAACATAACACTTAAGAAAACATAAAGCCTACCCTTCGATAGAATTCCAACACCCAGGATTCCACCAGACGACAGGAATTCCGGTGCCGGATTCGAGCCGGGTATTACACATCCTATATTTGCCATTGGCTTTTTTGACTAATACAGGATTGGCTAACCATTGTGGGTACATAACTTCTCTAATAAAGCCTACCTCCTCTAACTTCTGTACTTCCTCCTTGGTGGCCTGCTGCTTCTCCCTTCCTACTACCCTCTTTTTCTGCTTTACCGGTCTGGCTTCAGGGAGGACATTCAATCTATGGGTCATCACCCCGGGGTCAATTTCGGGCATGTCCGAAGGCTTCCAAGCGAAACTCGATGCATGACCTCGAATCAAGGACATCACCTCGGCTTTCTGCTCCTTGGTGAGGCCGGCGTTGAGACTGAAGGCTTTGTCTATTTCCATTTATGACAAGGAGAAGGTCTCCAGCTCCCCCACCGGCTCTGTCCTGGCCTCTGTTTTCTCATCTCGGACCTCCAGGACTTCTGAATCCATCCTTTCCTCTGTTGAGCTCGGCTCCGCTACGGTAGCCAGGTACACTGCCCTTGCTTCCTCTTGACTTCCCCGAATTGTTCCCACCCCTGCTTCTGTGGGGAACTTCATTGCCAAGTATCTGATACTGGTGACAGCCTCAAAGTCAAATAACACAGGTCTTCCCAGGATCGCGTTGTAGCTCAGGGGGAGTTTAGCTACTAGAAACACTGCATAATGGGTGCGAGTCCTTGGGGCTTCTCCCAGAGTAAGGGCTAGCTTTACCTTTCCTTCCACCGTCACTGGCGTTCCTCCTATCCCTTTAATCGGGGCCTGGTCTCGGATTAATTGCTCTTCAGGAATACCCATCTGCTGGTAGACTCGGTAAGGCAGCAGATTCACTTTGCTCCCATCGTCCACTAGAACCTTCTTTACCTTATAGTTGTGGATGATGGCCTCGATGACGAGGGCATCATCATGGGGCATCGGAATGCCCTGAGCGTCTTCCGAGGAGAAAGAGATGGTTGTTGAAGAGTGTTCAACGACTTGCATGACCTCGACGCTACTGTTTCTTTCTTCTCTGCTCCTCTTTTTCCCCCTTCGGCTCATCCGACCCCCCGTGCCTCCTACAATCATATGGATGGTTCCGCTGGACCCATCATTTGCGGGGTTAGCTCCCGTTCTTCGTGGCGTTTGGACTGTCGGAGTCGGCGGAGGCCTCTGTCCTTCCGGCTTCTTCACGAAGTTCTTGAGGTGACCCCTCTTTATTAACCTCTCGATCTCGGCAATCAACTGAAAACAGTTATTGGTATCGTGGCTATGCGTGCGATGGTACTGACAGTACTTGTTAGGATTTCGTTGGTCTGCTTCAGCTCTTAGGGGCCTGGGCCACTGTAAGAACTCCTTATCTTGTACGGCTATGAGTACCTCGGCTCTTGAGGCGTTGAGTGGGGTCGGCTTCTCCGGGACCCAGGAGGGCCGTGATCTTTGTACTGGGTCCTGAGAAGGGAGGGGTCTTTGATCCCTGCGCTCCCAAGGCTGTTTATAGGGCTCAGGCCTTCTACCGTGCTTTCTCTCGTGTTTCTCTAACCTTTTTTCCTCCGGTGCTTTTCCTTTATCTGTCAGTCCCCTAGCAAACCTGCTTGTTACCAAGGCATCGTCCTGCCTTATGTACTTTTCGGCCCGCTTCATCAACTCAGCCAGTGAGGTTGGAGGCTTCCTGCTTAACGAGCCAAAGAACTCGGCGGAGGTTGTCCCCTTCTGCATGGCCTCTACTGCCCTTCCTTCGTCAAGTTCGGGGATCTGGAGGGCTTCTGTATTGAAACGGGCGACATATTCCCTGAGCGACTCTTCTCTCCTTTGCCTGATTGTTTCCAAGTAGCTCGTTTTCCTATCGGCGGGAACACCAGCAATGAAGCGGCTGATGAAACGAGTGGCCAAGTCTCCGAAACTGTTGATGCTCCCAGCCTCTAGGTTATTAAACCACGCTCTTGCTGGGCCTGATAACGTCGTTGGGAATACCTTGCACATTAAAGCATCTGAAAAAGTCTGTAGCTCCATGAAGGTCTTGTAGTTAAGGACATGTTCTCGGGGGTTCCCAGTTCCATCGTAGGCAGCCATAGGTGGCATCATAAACTTCTTAGGTACGGTCTCCTGCTGCACCCATTTCGAGAAAGGAGAAGAGGCAGGCATGAGAGTTTGGTTATGTTCCTTCGTTCTCAGCTCGACCAGAAGCTGCTCTTTCAGCCTTTGCAGCTTTTGGTCTACGCTATCATCCTCTTGCCTGGGTCTCTTTTCTAGGC
The DNA here is from genome assembly GCF_001659605.2 of Manihot esculenta. NCBI lineage: Eukaryota > Viridiplantae > Streptophyta > Magnoliopsida > Malpighiales > Euphorbiaceae > Manihot > Manihot esculenta. Next base: position 25,300,925 of record NC_035166.2, read on the forward strand.
GATATTCCTCCCCCTCTGCTTCACCTCCTGTTTCCCTGGTGGTTCCGGCAGAATAGCTGTCGACTTCGTCATTTTCTATCATCTCCCTCACCCTTCTCCCATGAATTCGAGCTTCCGGTTCTTCGTCTCCCCCGATTCTCCTCTCTCTTTCTCCAATATCACGGCTGTCGGTTTGAAGGTGGTTATGGGTTGGTCGGGGCTCATTTGAACGGGGTTCTTCTACCACCGGATGTGCGTTCACTGGGGTGCCAAGGCCCCTTTGCTGCATTATCTGCCCCAACCAGTGGGTGGTGCTTTGTAGCTGGAATGCGATAGTTTGGAGGTCCTGGTTGGACAAGGCCACTGCGGGCGCGTTCCCTGTCAAGCTTGGCGAAGGGTTGAAAGAAATGGGTGGTTGGTTATTGGTAGTCGTAGGACTAGAAAAAGAGAACTGCTGTCCTTCTTGGGCAGAGTTCAGGTCGTTGTGGGTGCTATTGTTTTCAGTGGGGTTAGCCATTGTGGATCTCAGTGGGTTTTGCAAGAATGGAAACTCCGGTGATAAAAAGATCAACCTCGTTTCCCACTGACGGCGCCAGTTGATGATTTGAGATCCAGAGAAATAGGGTTTTTACAATGGGATCTGTAAAACTTCCAAACTTAAACCTAAAAGAGAGTATTCCTCCTTTTATAGGTTTCTTTTTGTCCGCTAGTGACGCGCCAAAAGAACGAGTACTAGTAGACCATTTGTCCCTGCCACGCTGATACGGACGTACGTGGGAATCAAATCTCTGCCCCATGCGTAACGGCCTCTGATTCTCCCTGGACACGGATGGGCGGGTCTGCAAAATGAACGGATGGTACTTACTCCGGGTTCCTGGTTGGGCCGGCCAGGCTGGGCCGGGTGAAGGGAATAAGATTGGGCTGAAGAGGGGCTCCCCTACGGAACTGGAGAATGGGCCATCCCGGTTGAGGCGCGTCAGGAGAGAGCCCGACCTTACCATTTGAATGAATCAGACCTTATTCATACTAAGGGCTCGAAGATGTCTTGAGTAATGGGCCGATATCGTGGGTCTCGTCTCTGATTCGGACGAAAAAATCTCGCGGTCATCAATATTTATTAATTTAATTAGTTCTGAATACTCTTATAGTATGGATCAAGATTTTTTTTTCTCAATAATATTGGTGCAACGTTCAATGTAACAGCAAACTGGAGGCTATTTCAATATGGTTATGAATGAGGCGGCATTGATCTCTTACAGAATCAAATACGCACAGGGAAATCGAAATGGCAATTCAAGGGTTTACTAGATAAGGACGAAGCACCGAAATTAATGGAAATTATTGCAAAATGTGCACGGTACAAAATTAGGACAAGTGGTGAGTAAGCGCAGAGACAGAGAGTGAGAGAGCTGTAGAGAAGATTTTGCCTTAAAAAAAAAAAAAACAACCCCGCTTTCAATTTTCGCATCAAAATTTTTTTTGAACCGCGCCTTCCTTATTGGATCCCGCCCTATTCCCTTCCCCTTTCCCTTCCCACTCATCAATCCCTAAATTACACTCTGCTTACTGTCCAAACTCACTCTCTGCTGTTTCTAGGGTTTTAATACTCTGTTCTTTAGTTTCTTTCTCTGTTTGATTTATTCGCTTCCATGGCCGGCGAAACCCTAGAGGAGAAGAAATCTGAGGAGGAAGCTCATGTCGATGAAAAGGAGGAGGCCGGACATGAAGACGAAAAGGACCAACCTGAGGATACTCAGATGAAAGATGAGGAAGTTAATTCTGAAGCTCAGGGAAATGAAGCTTCGGGAGAGAAACAAGTTGAAGAGGTAGAAAAAGAGGAGGAGAAAGGTGAGGAACCTAAGGAGGAGAAGGAAAAGGATGAACACGAGGAGGAGCAGAAGCAGGAAGAAGAAGGTACCAGGAAAGCTAAGCGAGGTGGCCGAAGGGCCTCTGGGAAGAAAGAGCAGAATGACTCAAAGAAGCCCAGTCAGGAATCTGCTGAGAAGAAACAGAGTAAACAGTCAATACAGAAGAAAGAAAAAGAGCCTGTGACTCCTAGCAGTGAGAGACCTACCAGGGAGAGGAAGACTGTGGAAAGGTACTCCGCACCTGAGCCTGGGCGATCAGCAAGCAAGCCTTTGACCATTGAGAAGGTAAGTCTCTCTCTCTCTCTCTTCCATAGTAATTTTGTTATAATCGATAATTCGGTAAGGTTGGGGATGAATTAGGGTGTTCTTGATCAAATTGCTGTTTGAACGTGAATTCAGGGACGTGGAACACAGCTCAAGGATATTCCAAATGGTACTCCTCAGTTGTGCTCTCTGCTAATTTTCTCTTTGACTGTTTTATGTCTCGTGTGTGCACGGTACACCAATTTGAGGTTATTCATTATTGAGAGCATAAGTCTGAATCCTGAGTGTGCTTGATTTCATTAACATTTTGCCATTAGGAAATTGATATCGGCATCATCAAGTGAAAGGCAAGATAACTTTGTTTCTTAATAATGTCAATTCCCAGTAACCGTTAGGAAAGTAACATTTTTCTCATTAATAACTTACAGTTTCATGAAAGTCGTGTGTCTCTACTTCTTTCTTTGGTTCTTGGCAGACTAAGATGGATTTGATTTGTCTGAGGATTCGTGTTTCTACAATGATGAAGCATAACATAAACGTATTGATGCTATTTCTATTACACTTTGTCTTCTTTCCACTTCCCTATGCCGATGGCCATATGTAAATAATACCAACATTCTTACTTGCATTGCCCAAGTGAACTTGGTTAATTTTCTTGCTGGGTATAACTGTTAAGGTAAGTGCATTATGAAATTATATAGGTTGCCTTTAAATCAGGGGTAGTATCAAATTCAGTTGGAAACCTGCATTTTTGTGGTTCTAGAAATCCCTAGGAAATGACAACAGAAGATCTTAATTTGAACTCTTCTCAATCCCCACTCCCTTGTTAAAGTTTTTTATTGACTTTTTGTATTTTATTATCATTGGCAAGATTCTGTGCGACAATTCAAGTTCCCAAACTTTGGCCCTTGAGGCTAATTTAAATTTCAAGTGATCTTGCACATGAAGGAAAATTTTCATGCATATAAACGTGCAGAAAATTATTGTTGTTGACCAAAAGAAAATTAGTTTGGATGATGATATTCACTTTTTACTCAACTTTTCTTTTTACAGCAGGCTGGTCTATTTTTGTTCTGATATTGTGAACTGTTTCAGTGGCTTTCAAGTTGTCCAAGAGAAAACCTGATGACAATCTGCAGACGCTTCACTCGATACTTTTTGGAAAGAAAGCAAAGGTGCTCAATGAATTTTCTTTTGGAGGGTTATACTTCCATGCAAAATCGGCCTTCATCTCTGAAGTTCTGCAGTGTGGATATTGACTAACAGCATAAAAGTGCATGAATGCAAATCTCACTCAAACTATAACAATTTTCATCTTTAGCTGTAATTGAATTATGTTCCTCTATTTATTGCTTGTTATTTTCTTTTCACACATCATAAGATTACTACTTTTGTGGTTTCAGGCACACAATTTGAAGAAAAACATAGGCCAGTTTTCGGGATACATATGGGCTGAGAATGAGGTGTTCTGTCTCTTGGGTGAAAGCTTACCCATTCACATGCTTTGACCTGTTTGCACTTGCATTTTTCTTGGATTAGACATTCTTTGTTGATAGTGGGAAATTTTCTTGGATTTATCATCAATTCTTACCCTTAGCTAAACTATTTGTTCCTGGAAACACTTTCTGATTGGTTTTTTAACTTCTCCATTGCAGGAAAAACAGAAAGCAAAAGTAAGAGAGAAGCTTGACAAGTGTGTTAAAGAAAAGTTGGTGGATTTTTGTGATGTGCTCAATATCCCAATAAGTAAGGCTCTCGTGAAAAAGGTTGGTTGTACTTAACAAAGTTCTTTGTTGTGGCTTAAATTTGCTTAAAAGAATAACATTGATTTTTTTTTTCCCGGTTATGTCTACAGGAGGAACTCACTGTTAAATTATTGGAGTTCTTGGAATCACCACATGCTACTAGTGATGTTTTGCTTGCTGATAAGGAACAGGTTCTATATTTTCAAACTGGTTTGGCTTATTTCAGAATGCTAAGCAGTTTTCATCATAAATTTGAGAGTTGGTATAATTTTTGGCTCGTTGTGATTTCAGAAAGGTAAGAAGCGTAAGGTCACAACAGGGAAAAATGCAAGCCCTGGAGAAGCATCAGCTACACCAGCCAAGGTTTGTGTTTTTGTAGTTTATTTGCCTTTAGCTGGATTTATTGGCTCTTGAATTTCATTTCTCATTCATCTTAAATTGTATACATGTACATGCAAATGAACAGATGAATCTTCTGCTGCTTTGCTGATACATATCATACATAATATGCATATGCTGGCCACTAATTTTTGTTTTTTGCTCTATGCTCCTAATTGCCTGAATATGCACATGCAGACAGACATGCATATTTGACTGATGATTGGCACAACTCAACTGTCTCATGTTCTGCAATATGTTCAATTGTTTGTGGTTCTAGGGCCGGATGGTCTGGAATGGAACTGAATTGTCCTGCCTGGTTTTGGTTCTGTCTGGTGTTTCTATTGAATGTATGCTTTAGTGTTATGTTATGCACACCTTCCTCAGCAAAGGGCAAATAATATTAATGTTGCTTCCTTTTTTTTATTTATTTATTAATTTTGATATAAAATTCATCTCCTTTGTGCTGGGTGTTCTGTATCTGGTTTGATTTTGGAAAACTTGTGTGATAAATTGGGATTCATTTGTTTGACCACAGAAACAAAGGCGAACATCCCAAGGTGGAGAAAAACTGAAGCAATCATCAAAAGATGATGAAGATGAGGATGAAGATAAAGTAGAATCAACAGATGCTAAGGATGCTAAAGATGACTCTCTAGATGATGTTGATGAAAACGAGGCAGTGCCAAAAGAAGAGAGTGATCATGAAGAGAGCAAATCAGAGGAAGAGGAAGAGGAACCAAAGGAGAAGATGTCAATTCCAAAGACATCCCAAAAAAATGTGAAGGAAAGTTCAGGGGCTAAAAGCAAGGAAAAACTCACACCTGGCAAGAAGAGCACCCAGGCCAAACCTGTAAAAAGTCCTGCAAAATCTAACAAAAAATCTTCCAGCTTATCGTCAAAGCGAGGTGCTACAGACACTGATGGAAATTCCAGTTCACATTCTAAATCAAAGGGATCTACATCTAAGAAACAGAAAGTTGAGAAGGAAAGTCCAACAGAACGAAGCGCTTCCAGCAAGAAACAATCAGGCAAGTTGTCATCACAGGCTTCTGCAAGGGATCAAGGTGCATTATTTTCTGTTTATTCTTGGACACTAAAGTTTCTAGTTTCCAAGTATTGTGATTTATCCCTTCCTGTTACCGATAGGGTGGTATTCTTATCTATTTGATTTATGAGTCTATCTGTATTCTGTGTATCCCAATGGTTTCATATGTTATTTGTGTAAATATCTGTAACTGAGCTTGAAAAGATGAGACATGTAGTGAAGAGCTAGGAGAAAGGATGTGATTGTTGCCACAACAAATTTAAAGGCTTATTGCAAGTCAACTTATTGAATTAAATGGAAAATTGAGATCAACTATAAGGACTCTTTTATGGGAGGGTACAATGATTAAGATAAAAAATGCAGTTCAAACAAAGAAGGGGATGAAAAAGTAGCCAGCGTGTGGGACTCATTTATATAATCAGTGTTTGTATGCCAGTTCATACCAACTTCTGAGGGGAAAGTAGCTTTTCAGCATTATGAAGTTTCCAGTACTGCGGCAAAGATGTCTTGATGTGTGTATTTATTGTCATCTCTTACCTCTCCCTTGGATTTTAATTTTGCTATGCATGGTATATATACTTTGAAACAAACCTCCAATGGTGGGATTAAAGGTTGACTAACTGTTTACTATATCACAGCATTTCTATTTTAGTTAATTGTCAAAATGGTTTTTTGCTTTTACAAGGGTTTCTAGCTCCTTTTCTTTTCAGAAGCTCATGTAATTGTGCGAGTATCTTAAGTAATTATGTTTATGTTCAACAATTAGGGAAAGCCAAATCTGGCAGGAAGGCTAAGGCGGAACCCAGTAGAGAGGATATGCATGCGGTTGTAGTTGATATTCTGAAGGAAGTAGATTTCAATACTGTAAGTCCATTCTTTTGCTTCGCCTTAAATAGTATGAATGGTACTTTTTAGTCATAATCATCTCTAAAGTTTCTGTTCATGTCAACGTGCAGGCGACTTTATCAGATATTCTCAGACAACTTGGTAATATTCATCATTTTACTATTATATAATGTCCTACTTCTAGTGCAATTATACCAATGAATATATTCCGTTTGGTTTAGGTACCCACTTCGGTGTAGATCTTATGCATAGAAAAGCAGAAGTAAAAGATATTATTACAGAGGTGATAAACAATATGTCTGATGAGGAAGAAGAGGAGGAAGCCGAGGATGATACTGAGGCTGGTGCTGATGCAGACAAGGATGGGGATGATGATGCTTAGTTTGTTTCAATGTGTTGAGCAACTCGAGCATTGTGGAACGGGAGATGCGCAATGTGCTCTTCATGGGACGTTTCTCTGGAGCTGTTTTCGACAGCAGTTGTTGATGACAAACCTTTCATTGCAATATGGAACACTTGACTTTTCCTTATGAAAATGCCCTGCAGTATTTGTACCATATGCATTAGGAACTTTTCTTTTCAGTGTACAAGTAGTGTTGAGCTGACCTTAGTTTTTAGTTGTTTGTCCTAGCTTACTTTTCCTCTCCAAGATATCTTCATCTTCTCATTAAATTTGTCTGTATTTATTGATGGTTCCTCTGCAAATGAGCAACGAATGATTATTTAATTAAATGGCAACTGCCTAATGTTGATTTGCTGTAGGGCTGCTTTTAGAAACTTATTGTTTTTGTGCCTCCCAAGTTAATTATAGAACTGGAATTTGAATAGTTCAGCATCGTGTCATATGAAGTATTTTTAGCTGTTTTGTGCAGGTGAGGCAGATTGATGATGCTCTTAAAAGTCTAGATGTCATTCCTTGTGACTTGTGAGAAATAATTTGATACTAGTAAACTTGCATTTGCTGCATAGCATGCCATCAAAGGTCATATATCTAGTGTTTTGGATGCAAATATACCGTTTTGAAAGGGCACAATGTTAATAAAGCGATATTTTATTGGGATTTATTGTAATTAGAAATTATAGTTAACGGGTCCACAATGCTAGAGGAAAGTCGTGTAGCTTTGTAGCTCTTTGGGGGAAATAGTGATAGATTTTTTTGAGGTAAACATCGTGAGAGCTGGAAAACACGCCCTAGTGGTATCTTGTTTTGACTAACGGGATGAATTTATTTCAGGGCTTTCTTGTGGGTAGCCAAAACATGATAAGCCTAATCTTTTTGCCCGTGAAATTAAATTTAGATCATTTTAAACTAACAGTGTTAAATTTTTCCTGTTCGACTTAATATTTTTAGTACAATTTATTTAATTTAATGATCAATAATTAAACAACTTATTATATTTAATTTATTCTAAAATTAACAAAAATCCTTGAATGATATATGTTATTATTTTTTATTTATAAATTTAAAGTTATCTACATTAGCTGAAAAATTATAAATAATGTAATAAGTTAAAATAGAAGGTAAAATATATGGGAATAGGAAATGGTGATTCTCATGTTTTGATTTCCTATGTAAGAAAGGAGGAAGTTGATTAACTTATTTGTGGAAACCAGATTTTCTATTTTATAGAAATAAGAATTAAGAATAGACTTTCCGAATATCAACAAAATAATTTCTTCATTTCGTTTCCATTCCTGGGTCAGTTTTTAGCTAACCAACGAGCCCTTATAGATCTCTGAAGTAGATTCATTTTCATTTTTTTTTTAATTAATATATTCTTATGGCTTCCATAAAATAGGCTTTTTTCCAATTAGGTAAATTATAAAAAAGTTTTCATTTTGTTGAACACTTCATTCATTTATTTTACCGTAATACTTAAGGAAAGACCAAATCACTCTTGCAGAAAAAGTTATATTTTAATATATTTTTAAAAATAAATGAAAAAAATATTAATTTTGGCAAACTTTATGGTCTGAAGTGAAATGTACCAGAGTATACAGAGAAAATTAATGAAATCAAAACTTCAAAGATGTTTTTATATAGGGATCAAATTTTTAACAACAGCAAAATTCAATGATGCATTTGTAAATCACCCTTTCCAAATCCATGGCGGTGGGTGTTATTTATTTTCACACGATACAGTGTCCGCCTGCCCTTCAGGACATTCAGCAAATCCAGATTCTATAAAGATTTTGTTTTCTGTCACTTGAAAAAGGTAGAAATGTACCCCAAATGAAAATATTATGATGGAGAAGTTTCAACATATGGGCTCTAAACAATGATTTTTTTGGCTTTATACTACAACAGCTGATGCTACCATTATGGGCAATGCAAGGGAAATAGCAGACGCACGTGACATATTTGATGGCAGTATTACAATCCCATAAAATTATTTATATGACACAAGTTAATAAAAAATAAAGAATTATATAAATATAATTTAATAATAAATAAAAATAGATTATAAAATTATGATAATTAATTAACAATTTTAAAAAAATTATTTTTATATAATTATCTATCTTTTATATAATTTTTTTTAACAGACTAATGTTTTTTATACTCTAATGTATACTTTCAATTATTAAAAAACTTTCAGTTTACTAAAAATCATGATTGGCGTAGATTTAATTTAGGTTAAAAAACACTAATTAGGTGGATCAAGTAATCCAATTTTCGGACGCTAACCCCACCAACCAGCTCCAAGGTCGCATTTTTTTTTCTTACGCCAGGCTGGCTTGCTGGTAATATCTCGGTTCCTTGACGAGTAGCCTACCACAATGCATATGACCTTTCCACAATTTGCAGAAAGGACAATGTCCCATTAATAAGGTTTTTCGTATACTGGAAATTGAAACCCGTCACTGTCTTGATATATACATATTTTTTGACAAAGTGATAAGGGGTCGGGAAAGGCTTGAACTTGACACCTCGCAGATTGCTCTAATGCAATTAATATAAGGTTAAGTCTGTGAGTATATACTAATATTTTGTTAATCAACCATATCCATAATTGTAAAATTTATGGCCCACCTTTTCCTATATAACTACAACACCATTATGAATAAAACATCGAAACGTTGTTGCATTGCTGCCCATTAGCGTCCAATTTAGCACTCTTCAGTTGCAGGTATGTTTCTGGTACCGAGTCCTCCATGTCAATTAATAATTTGTTGTCTGTTACTTCCAAGCCAACCAAGAAGGGTAGCATGTCGATCGTTTAATCTTCAACTCTGCATTCATTGGTGTGTCAGGTTTTAAGGAATTAATTTCATCAATGGCAGATGGTAGTGATAATACCTTTCAACTTAGTGTTAAGCAGAGCGAACCAACTCTGGTTCCTCCTGCAGAGAACACAGAGAAGGGTCTTTACTTCCTTTCAAATCTTGATCAGAACATTGCAGTGATAGTTCGTACTATTTACTGCTTTAAGTCTGATGTCAAAGGGAATGAAGACGCAGTGGAAGTTGTCAAGAATGCTTTATCAAAAGTTCTTGTTCACTACTATCCTCTTGCTGGGAGGCTAACGATTAGCTCGGAAGGGAAGTTGATAGTCGATTGCACTGGAGAGGGTGCCGTTTTCGTCGAAGCTGAAGCAAACTGTGCCATAACTGAGATTGGAGATATCACAAAGCCTGACCCTGTTGGGAAGTTGGTTTATGATATTCCGGGTGCACAGAACATACTTCAGATGCCCCTTGTGGTTGCTCAGGTATGGGAATTCTAATGACTATTTCTGTTACACAATCACAAAGTTAATCTGAAGAGTTCCTATTTAAAACTGACAGGTGACTAGATTCAAATGTGGAGGATTTGTTCTTGGACTAAGCGTGAACCACTGTATGCTCGATGGAATTGCTGCAATGGAATTTGTGAAGTCATGGGCTGAAACTGCAAGGGGCTTGCCTTTGAAGGTCCCTCCGTTTATTGATAGAAGCATACTAAAAGCACGCAACCCACCTAAGATAGAGTTTCCACACCATGAATTTGCTGAGATCGAAGACGTATCAAATACCAGCAAGCTTTATGAAGAAGAAATAACTTTTAGATCGTTCTGTTTTGATCCTGAGAAGCTTCAAAAACTAAAGAAAAAAGCCATGGAAGATGGAGGTGTAGCCAAGTGCACAAAATTTGAAGCTCTTTCAGCTTTTGTTTGGAGAACTCGATGTCAGGCATTAAGGATGCTTCCTGATCAACAAACAAAATTGCTGTTTGCTGTAGATGGACGCTCTAGATTTGTGCCACCAATACCTTATGGGTACTTTGGCAATGGAATTGTCTTAACAAATTCTTTGTGTAAAGCGGGAGAGTTGGTGGATAATCATCTGTCTTTTGCAGTAGGGCTTGTTCAGGAGGCAGTTAAATTGGTTGACGACAGTTATATGAGATCGGCCATAGATTACTTTGAAGTTACTAGAGCCAGACCTTCACTTGCTGCAACACTTTTAATCACTGCTTGGTCTAGGTTATCTTTCCACACTGCAGACTTGGGGTGGGGAGAGCCAATTTTATCAGGGCCTGTTGGTTTGCCAGAGAAGGAAGTAATTCTTTTCCTTTCTGATGGGAAAGAGATGAAAAGCATAAATGTGCTTCTGGGTTTGCCAGCTTCTGCCATGAAAACCTTTGAAGAATTAATGCAGATCTGAACAATCATACGCAAGACATCAAGCTAAAGGAGTAGTTGCTTGATCTTACTATATTTGCTGCTGTTTTAATTATTTAAATGGATAATCTGTCATGTGTGTTTTATGAGTTGTGGTGAAATAAGAATAAAATAGTGAATTTGGTTGATGATCCAACAGTAAAATGAGATCATCCTTCAAGACTACTGAAGTATGTATTTATCACTAAATTCAACGTCCCAATAAAAAATCTCATCAATTGTTTGTTTATTTACATGATAAGATGACTCCATGAATGAAGTGAAGTTGAACATGTGCATGACGGAGATGGACACTTGTAAATTTCTATCATATATGGTCTTGTTCTGCGGAAATTTCAGTGCATCTCTTTAAATTATTGCTTGAGAATGTCATCATCCAAAATTATTGCTTAAATTATATATATATATATATATATATATCTTCTATTATTATATTTCATAAAATAACATATATTTTTGTCAATTATATACATATATATTAATTAATGAGGTATTCTCATGGTCGTTATTTAATTCAAACCATATCCAAGTTAAAATAAATATTATATTTAAATTTTTAAAAATATATTTTTTGAGTTTAAGAGAAGCACAATAGAATGAATAACAACGGATAAGCTACAAATGAAGATTTAACTCTCTCCACTTCTTATTATAAAAAATAAATAATATCATATATAATATATAAATGATAAAACTATAAATTAAATAATGAATTTAATTAGACTTATTTCTATTATATAATATGTTATCTATTAAAGGCTATTTTTTAGTTTGAAGAAATTTTTTAAAGTAATGAAAATTTTTTTAATATTTAAAACTTTAAAAATTTTTATGTTGAAGAAAGAATACGCTTTTTAAATTAAGATTTAAATTTTATTTTATTTAAATCCACCTCCCATTAAACAAAGTATTAGGAGTAAAAAATATGTTGATGATTGAAAGCGTAATTAAAGAAACTGGAAAATCTGCCTAACATATTTAATGTATGGATTTATTGCGTAACTAAAGAAACGGGAAAATCTGCCTAACATATTTAATGCACGGATTTATTATTATGTTATAAATTTTAAAAGTATAAATTTACTTCCTCTGTCTCATAATATTTTTATTTATTGATGACCATCGGACCACTAACGTGCCGTAGTCGAGCTTTTATAGAAGAGTCAAACTCAAAATCCATCAGAGCTCACTACGCAAACTGACCCATTAGCACGCAATTCAGTCCACAATCTAGCAGATCGAGCTAACCGAGACTCGAGTTCACCAAAGAGGGACCCAGCTCACCAGAACAAGAACTCCTGACAGCAGGCATCAAGGCCCGAACAGAAACAAGGATAGAAGTCTGGCTTACACAAGCAGGGGTGACAACTTGAAAGACCTCCCGGGTCACGTCTGCCACAGATTTGTCGGCCTTGAAGGCTTCCAGCGTGGCCTTCAAGTTCTCCATGGACAAATTGAAATTCTTCGGTAGCTTAAGGTTGTCCATAGGTGAAGTAGAAAAAATACAACTAAAAAGGAAAGAATAAGAAATCAATCATTGACAATACCAGCTTCCCGACAGTCCCAGAGGTTGGACATAAACATGCACTTCTCGACATCATGCTTCTTCCGTACGGAGGTTAGTTGAAAAAGACAGATCTGATCCACTAGGAATAGCCGAGAAAGGTCATTGCAGCCTTGAGGGATCTCTCTCCAAAAGAGATCGACATCCCAACTGATCCCTGAGCTCTCCTTCAGCTCGACCACCACAAAGATTTCAGTCTAGCCTTTTATTGAATCTTTGTACGCAACAAAGATAGACAATCCTTCCCGGGTAGCAAAATAATAAAACTCATAATTAGCCCGAACAAAGCGAAAAAATGTAGAAAACAGAGCAATGGAGGGGGCAAAACCCTAATATAGACAAACTGATTCAAAAGAACACATGAAAAGTATGGAATTTGGGGATAACATGCGAGGTGTCACATAGAAATGGGTAAAAACCTCAATGGAAAAAAGGGGTAAAAGGGAAAGTTAGTCCAAAATCTCGTTATTTAACAAAAAAAATCAAGCTACGACCCTGCTGGGTCTACCAAGCCCGCCGGAGCTGAATTAGGAAGAACAATTCTCTCATTAGGAGGAGGAGTCCTAATCCTATAGATGGAGGTATCGATATATTAATTGGAGAAGAAATCAAAAAGGGAAGAAGGAGTGACAAAATATATCAAATCCACAACATCGGGAATCCTAATGGAAGTCATGGGAAGAGCAAGAGAGAATGGGTTGTCGAAAGCAAAGCAAGAAGAAGAGTCGAGAGCAAAGTCGAGAATACAAATTTGAAATGGGTAAAGGTGGAGAAAAGACGTTTTGATAGAAGTCTCTCTAGGGCCGTGCGATCATAATTGAGATTTCAAAATTTACCCTCTCATTAATCATGGAATAACTAATGAGCAGGTAAAGGGACACTTGATGACCGCTAGGCTATTGACACCCATGCTGTAGTCAAGCCATTGTAGGAGAGTTAGGCCCAGAACCTGTCAGAGTCCATTACGCTAGTTGATCCATTAGCACGCAACCCAGTTCACAATCGAGCAGGCTGAGCTAACCGGGGCCGAGACTCACCAAAGAGGGACCTAGCTCATCTGACGTGATGGGAAAGTAGAGGAGTAGGTCCAGCTATGCCACAACCCTATCAGCATGAGTGTCGGAAGGGAATTAAATGGTCGTCTGACAATAGTGAGAAGACCGATATGTCCGTACGTACGACTCTGTGTGATAGCGACATATAGCACTACAGCAGGGTGGCGGTTATGCGTCATTAGAAAATAAGTGAAAAAGGAATAAAAGAGAAAAGCGTGAAACATTCAGGCTAAACTTACTTATTCACACTAAAATCCTATTTCTTTTTCGATCTCAAATCATTATTTATTTTATTTTTTAATATACATTAAAAATATATATTTTTAATAATTTTTCAATCATAATCAACTTAAATATATTACACTTTATTAAATATTAAGAGATATTTTAGGAGATTTAGATTTAAATGTTAGCAAATAATTATAGTGATAAGAAATTAGATAAAAATAGAACAACTTCTTGTCTAATAATTGAATTTATTATAAATTTAAAATATAATAAAATATAGTAAAATATTTGTTTTGAAGAGACCGTATTTTTACTTAAAAAATAAATATTATCTAAATAACTTTTTCCAACAAATAGTGATCTTATCATTTTTTGTTTTGTTTTATGTTGTATAGCTGGGCTTGGGCTAACAAAAAAATAAAGAAGAATTTTTTTTTATATAAAAAAAGAATGACTTCATTCTTTTAACAATCGAATATATATTATTTTTAAATAATGATATTATAACATTACGAATTTGTGATTAAACTCTACAAATAATTATAAATTTGTTATTAAGCTTTATAAGTCAAAAAATTAATAATGAAATTCATCGTGATTAATGGTTATAATATAATTTATATATTTACTGCAATTATATAAATTTCTTTAAAATTGAACGTATATTTTAAACTTTTATGCAGTTATATATACAGGTATAGTTAACTCAACGTTAATATCTGCACAAATGAGAATTTAGCTTAGTATACAAAGTCATTTTTAAGACATTAAACTCTCCAGTAAAAATTCCAACAAAACCCAATTATACTAAAAAAAACTTTAGCATCTGCATGGATGGAAGCGAAGGACTACAAAGGTTTAATGGCCTGCATCTTGAGATGCTTATGTCTTCCCAGCAATCCATCTCTGCTAAAACTTTATAAAACAAATCAACATCGCAGGGAAGCAATATTGGACCTTCGCTGTTGAACCCATATTCCATTTCAGCATCTTCAAGCAACAACCTGAACAGTGGATGGTTAACAAACTCAGTCTTTATCACGAACCTTTGTTTCTCGGGTCCTACGTAGACTGAGAAGCAGCCTTCTGGAGCTACCTGGCACTTCTTTTTCCGCTTTTCATCTCCTTCGCTTGATCCTGTGGTACAGTGCCATGATTTGGTTTTTGTCAAAGAGTTGCAAATATTTCTGGCAGATTTCTTGGTGCCAGAACCTAGAGATCGACACCTTTTCCATGCCTTGACAAACAGATTTCTCTTCCAGTTACACTTTCCAATATCCATCGATGAGAAACAGGAAGAGGGCTAATTAATAAAAAGCCTTTTATATCCTATTCAAAACTGAAGAAGAGATCAAGACAAGAAGATTAACAGATAATAGACGTAGGTAGCTTTTGTCTGTATTATAGATCTTCAACTGTCCGAGGAAGATAAAAGAAGGCAGAGAAGAGAAACCCACAGGAAGTTAAATGAGTTGACAACTTGGGTAGTAGAGCTTTCAAGGAAAGACTGCACTTATATATAGCAGCTACTCCTAATGAAATGGCACTTGTCAACGCCGCAAGCAGCTCGAAGATTTTGAATATACTTGGTCTAAAGAAATCAAAACCTGGACAAAAGAAAGAGGACCACACCCCCACTTCCTTGTGTCTTTAATATATAATATATTCAACGCCTGTCGAGAGTAACGAACAAGGAAACCAGAATAAAATTTATTTAGACGGCCTGTTGCATAAAACAATTTATATTTAAAAAATATTTTTAATATTTTTTATATTTATACAACTCATAAATTTATTAATATATTTTATTTTTTAAATTAAAATTAAATAATTAAATTTTATGTGAAGGACACCTGTAAGCAAGAAAAAATGAGGATGATGATTGAGTGGAAAGGCAAGGCAAGGCAACGGAGGAAGTTTCATGGAGAGAACTTACCCCAGGTAGAACCAAAATGTGTAATCCAATTACAAGCCTTATCATTGGCTGTTTCTTTGGAAATGATTTTTTCATGTAAGTGGGAGTTGGTGCAGTGAAATTGCCTAGAAGTTGCCACTTTCCATCTCTGTGGTTCACAAAATTAATAAATATATATACCTGCTTGTTAATTGGTCACATGATTTTTATGGGGACACAAATTTATCATTATTTTTATTTAATGGTTTCTTTTGCAGACAACGGAAAAAATAAATGGTACACAAGATTTTCAATTTTGTCACTGCCAATTCAACTCCAACTTATAACATTGTTAATTAGCGACTTTCCTTTCTCATTTTCAATTTATTATAATAAATTCTTTTATTTTTAGAAACATTAACAACAAAATTTATATGTGTAACAATAACATATATATAAAAAATAATTATTAATATTATTTATCTTTACTTCCTCTTTATACATAAAACTTCTAAATGGACCTTAAATAATTAAGTAACGATTAAGATGCCTATAAGTCAGCTCATGAAAGTTGAGATCCTCTGATTATGAGACGGAAAACGGAAAACATGCATTCTCCTTGCCCCGTGAGCTCCTCCTTTGTTTTCACGTATCTGGCGAATCTTTAAAAAAAAAAAAAGATTAATACATAAAAATTTTTATGATTTAAGAATTTTTTTTAAAAAAATTTAATTAAATTTTATATTCCAAAATGTATTTATCATTGAAAGTTAAATCTACGAGGGAGTAATTGAATAAATTCAACCATGAGGGATTAATTGAGAATATATATATATATATATATATGTATGAACTTATGAAAAAAAAGGGTTAATTGAGATTATTTTGGTAGTACACAATTAGTCACTTTTACATTTTAATCACGTTCTCTAATTTTAAGGGCGAGCATAGTTCGATTCTACCAGCAAAATAATTTGTTCTCTGAGATTTGGTTTGATTTATCAATAAATGGTATATTTTGATTTTAATTTTAAGAAATTTAATATATTTGCTCCATTTTTTCAGTTTTTAAAAAAAATTATATAATTAAATTTAATAGTTTTTTTTATTAATTGTTATTGTGTCCAAAATTACAGTTAAAAAATGAAATATAATTGAAATTAAGCACACATGTACAAATTGAATATGGTGACCAAATCAATAATAAATCAAATTAAACCAACTAAATTAAATTGATTAATTTAATTATTAATTATTTTTATTTTAATTTGGTTTGATTTAATTTATTATAAATTTTAATTTATTTGATTTCAATTGAAGAAAATTAGAAAGAATAGTGAATTTATTTATAAGAAAAAGGAACTGAAACAAAAAACTATAAGTTAGACTTTTTTATGTGTGAAGAATGGTTATGGTTGCTGGAATATATCCTTTGAACAGCTAGTAAAATGACATGTGATTAACAAGTTGTAACTTCCCAACAAAATATTAAATAATAAAATTTTGCTTAAACCCTTTTACCTTCTTAATTCTGACAAAATTATTTAAAAAAAACAAAACATGTGGGTAATAGAAAATTGCAGAATTGCAATGGCGCGCAGCGTGGAAGCCTAGGATTGGAAGTTTAATTAGGAGTTAGGATATTGTATTATATAGTATAATCTGAATCTCAATGTACAAATTTTCATGTCCAATGTAATTAATTAATTAATATTTTTATAATCAAATTAAAAAACAAACTGAATATAATATGGAAAATCACATCAGAAGTAGAAAGAAACAGAAGATGTACCTGTGGGGAAAACACATTAACTATTGCGTTATTTGTTCTTACAAGAAAGCGCAGAGACCGGCAAAACAGTTAACACGCAAAATATTAGTTGATTGAATTAATGAAATAGATAAATTAACAAACACTAATAAATTAATAAAGAAAATAAATTTTCACTCCAACCAACACATATAAACACCAAATCTATCCATAATAATAATCTACATATGTTATTAAAAAATTTATTATTTAAATTATTAATAAATTATTTTTAAAAATTTATTAAAATGTGTTTCTTTTTAAAAAATAATTTTTCCATATTCGTTTTATGAACGAGAAAGAAAAATTTAAAATTCAATTTTATCATTAATAATTCTTTATTTAATTATGAAATATTATCATTATTAATCATAAGTCAATTATATATTTTTAAAAATTTATTAAAATATTATTTTTTTTATCAATAAAATAATTATTAATTATTTTTTTATTTTTCATTTTAAAAATAAAATTAATATTTTATTATATTTTTAACGATATAAATAAGTAAAATTAAATTAAATTAAATAAAAATATTTTAATAAATTTTTTAAAATCAAAAAATTAGTTTATTAATAATAATAATATTTAAAAATTAAATAGTAAATAACTATAATTTTAATACAGTATTTTAATTAATATTATGTAATAAAACGTCGAGAAATATAGTGGCCCAAGCAGCATACAAGGTTTCTACCTTTGCCTGAACTTAAATGGCTTAATAACTCGGAGTATGCTAGCCTGATTATTTTACTTTGGATACGAGGCTAATTAAATTTATATATGTTTATTCAATAACTAAATAAATTTAATTTAATTTTTTATTAATTAAATTTTTATATTTCTATTTAAATACTAAATAAATCATCATTTAATATAATATTCTTTTTAATAATAAAAATATTTTTTATATAATAAAATTTTATTTTTATAATTTTATAAATTATTTTTTATATTTATTTGTTTTTTTATAATTTTCATATTAATTAAAATACTATAATTTTTAATATTTTAAATTATAAAAAATAATATTTTATTATAAAAAATAATATTATACTATATTAAGATTTATTTGACCTTTAATAAATAATTGGTAAAAAAAATTAAATTAAATTTATTTAGCCCTTGAAAAAATTTATATGAATTTAATTAGACTTATCCATTTTATTTTAGTGCTTATTTAGTATTAAAAAAATAAAAAAAAATTAAGTGAGATGACAAATATTAAATCTGAATTTTAATTAAAATTAATTTAAATTCATAGTTAAAATTGTTACTAATATCAAAATTATAATTTAATAGTATAAAATTTAAAGATTATAATATGAATGTGAATTCGGTGAATTATTTTATCATTAGGCTATTAAATTATTATAAACTCAAAATTAACTTATATTAGACACAATATAATTATAAATTCAATTTTTGTAAACGCTTAAGAAATCAATTTTTGTAAGTTAATGCTCTAATTTGCACTTTATAAACTTATATATTATAGAAGTTAAGCGTTGAATATGAAATATTCAACTAAATGTATTTACGAGTTGACTAAATATTTTATATTTTCAGAGTGTACAGTGGTTTTGGCTAAATTATTGATGCTGCTAATTGACATGTTGCTGGTTTCTTTGGATGGGAAGGAGCGGTTTGATTTCGTTTGGGTTTTGTGTTTTGATTTTGATTTAATTAATTTGTATGGGATGGGCTGTCTTTGGGCTTTTAAGATCCATTGATTTGTATATTATAGCCTTAAAATGCAATTTACAGATAAAAAAAACATGAAAGTAAATATTATGTAATGATTTCTATTAAATCATATTAATTTCAAGCCCATTTGACATAAAAAAGAAGAAATAAGAAATGCAAAGACAATAGAAAATAAAAAGATAATTATAGCCTAATCCTATATAAAAGAGAATAAAATAGAAAAAGGAAAAAAATTTAACCTAAAATCAATAGAAGACCAAAAGATTTAGAGATAATTATTACAATCCATTATAATTAGTTTACTAAAAAAGAATAAAAATTAATTTGAAAGTAAATATTGTATAACGATTTCCATTAAAATGGGATCAATTAAGATTCATTTTACAAGTACATTAATTGAGTGCATATTACAAATATTACTATTAAAGTATAATATCAAATTGAGATTTGAATGATGATTGAGGAAGGAAACGTAAATGCACATTAAATAAATTATAATAAAGAAGGAAAGAAAGAAAGCTGAAGAATAAAATAGTAATAAATTTTATAATCTTGAAGATTTTTTGCAATAAAAGTTAAATATATATATTTTTCTGTTCTCGAATAATTGAATTAATTAAGAAATTGAACTATATTTGTAAAGAAGAGCCATACTGAATTTGGTCAAAACCGTACGTAGAGATATTCTGTTGCTGTAGCAGTACAATCAAAGGGGGAAATACTTCTGCAATTATGTTACTTCACTGTCTGCTTCCAACCCATTAGGAAAGTTGCATCAATTATATTAGAAACTTTGGACCCTAAACTATTTTGGATTCATTTAAAATAAAAAAATTTCCTAAAAATTTAATTTTTATTTATTTTTTCACTATTATATTATTTAAAATAAAAAATCTAATTTTTTTAATTAAAAAATTATAAATTAAAAAAAAAATCATACAAATGAAAAGGTTTATTATCACTACCTTTAAATTAAAAACCCTCATATAATGATATATACCCACTTTGTTTCAGCACATAATTCAAATATTTACTACTCCATTATTGATTGATATTATATTTCATGTATTTAATTTGATAATAAATTAATTAAATTAAATTAATTTTTCATTTTATTTATATTAAAAAAAAACTCTTGGAAGGAAATAACCATATGGTCACTTCGTAGCGAAAAGACCCACTTTTAAGCCCTTTTTGTGTAATCCGATTCCCATTTGGCTGACAAGTCTCCGGCAACCCTTCCCCTTCACCTAAACAATCGCCGGAAGCATTCAATTCAGAGGTTGAGATCGAGACCAAAAAGCCAACAAATCCGGAGTCATAAATATCCCTGCAATTATTATTTATTATTACTAATCCCCATCAGATTCTTAAAAATGTGCCCCCACGTCCCCTAATCACCGCAATCATCATATCCGTTCACACTCCCTCGTGCGTCTTCACCTGCTCTAATATTTTCTGTTAACACACCCACGTGCGCTTTAACCATGGTTAACTATTTTCCTAAACCGTCCAATATTCCTCACTATAAATATCTGTAGCTCCCGTTCCCAGACAAAAACACAAAACCCACGCTCTCTCTTCCCCTTGACTTCAAAACGCACGCGTTTCGGTGTTGATTGATCATCCCACCCAATCCAATCCTTTTTCAGAGGTGAAGCAGACCTTCTTCCTGGTTTGCATGGACACATACGATCACTTGTGTTGTTCTATATACGTAAATTGATTTGCTTTGTTCATGGATATTAAATGTGTTTGATCGGAGTACCACTTTTAGGGATTTATGTAGTTTTTGTCATTTGTGGCTTCTCCTTTTCACTCTGCCATTTTTGTCTCTTAAGCTTCTTTTCTCTCTCTCTGTCTCTGTCTCTCTGTACTGTACTCTTTGCTTTGTTGACACTGTTCTCGCGCAGTAAACTTCGCTGCTGCAATTGCTGCCGGTGCGTTTGAATATATATATACAATTTCTTTCCAATTTTCATGTTCCCGAAAATTTCCCGGAAAATATACTTTTTTCCATTTCAGTCACAGGATAATACCTTCCGCTTCCTTCAAGACTTCCTCCTTTAACCTCAACGCTTCGTTTCGAGGGAAAGAGAACTGCTCCTCTATCTCTCTTTTGTTTATTTTTAATTTTTATTGATGGAAAAAAAATACTCTGTCTAGTAAGTTAATCCTGATAGATTAGATGAATGATAACCGTGCGCTTTTCGTGTTTTTGCCTTTTTACGCTAAGCAAGTCGTTCAAGGCTTGTACCAATCGCCGTCGTTTCTAGGTCATTTTATAGCTAAAGTTTAGCTCGTGAGTGCTAGGGGTTTATAGCTACATTTGCAGTGAAATGTGAACCGCTTGATGCTCTAATCAGACGGTTGTTGTTTCTAAGTTTTTTTCTCTTTAATGATGATGTGATATGATGAACACGCATACTTAGATGCAATCACGTCCTTTTATGCAGATTTCAATATCTGGGACTTGAGAGACTCTTCGTTTCCAGTGAAGCATCATATCCATGGCGGTTTAGTTCTCCGAGTCGACTCGCTGATTCTACGTAGTTATCGATCTATTTGACTTTTGTTCCCTTTATTCGCTTCGGGAGAATCAAAAAGTTCTTGCCTTCCTCTTGCTCTACTGCGCCAAAAAGTAGATATTCATCCTCGAAGATGAGAGCCTTTTCAAAGGGTAGAATCGCCGCCGTTTTGGTTCTCCTCTTCTCCTTGATTCTATTATCCATGCCTCTTTATTCGACAGGTGCGTATACATATACTTGTATAATATTATATACGTGGGTCATGTTCCATGGACCTAGACATTCCTTATATTTGTTTAAAATGCTTCTATCATCATTTTCGTCGGTTTGCGTTTGTTTAATTGATGTTGGTCTCTTGGTCTTTCTTTCAGTGACATTGGTGGGTCATCTTGTTTTTTCTTTCCATACTCTATTCCTTCAGTTTCTTTATTTTATCACCTTTATTCAGAAGGAATAAATTACTAAATCAGTCTGTTTCTGTTTGTTTTTTCTCTAATAATATCTAATTTCTCCCTTTGCCTTGTTTTCTGGTTTCCAGGTACGAGTTACATTGAAGGTAGATCCACGGGATCGATCAATTCAGTCTCCAAGGGAGGGAACTATACACTATTTTCTCCACATCGAAAGCTTCTTAGGCGCTGTAAGATGATTCCGACTTACCTTTCCTTTCTAGGATTCCTGTTATTGTTTTTAAAATGAAGAGAGAGCAAATGAATATTTCTTATGGCGAGGATTTGGGTTTTGCAACTGTTCTAGTCTTGGCTGCGTGACTGTGTGAGGAGTCCTGAAACGATTTTTGTTGCGCATTTGTTCTTTTTTTCGTCGTCAAAGTTTTTGTTGCCCATTTATTCGCTGTAAGTTTTTGGTACCAGCGACTAGCGACCAGGGAAATGTTGTGTGTACAGATGATAGTACGGTAGGTGTGTCGGATGTGCATACCTGTATTATTTTTCGTTATGCTGGGTGCTAACGTGCACCATTGGCTATTGTGCTCCATCAGCACAGAATTGTAGCGAGTATTTTTTGATGGGATCCTCACATCCCATAATCACACCTTATAGAACCTTTTACTCGAAAGACTTGGTTAGCCTGTGACCTGTGCGTCTATTCTATAGCGCGCATGTTAGCAACTTTCGCTTCCTGTTAGTCGTCTATATGGCAAGGGTTTGAATCATTAACTATGATGATGATAGCTTTGTCTAAGATAATTGAGAGTTGCTTTTTTAAGGGTTACTCAAAAGGAGTTGTAGATTGAAAAGCAAAATGGACATACATGGAAAGCAGAAGTTATTAATCTGAATAATGCTCCTACAAGTAGAGATAATTTGTCTGTTTCAATTCTCTTTTATCGTATAAATACATTTCCTGTGATTCACCCCCTCCAAAAAGGGTATTTTGTCTGTTTCCCTTGCCGGTGGGTTAATTGGTTGTCTTCACGTTGTGTTTAATTAATTTGCTCCAAAGCGTTGCACTTTCTTGAAAGCCATAGATCATCAAGTCTTAAGGAATTTATTTTAACGCCCCATTTTCTTATTTGCATTCTTCTTACACAGCATTGGCAATTGTGGAACCTGTTAGAATAGCAGAAAAGTGTACGAAGGCCGATATTCTGATAATCCAGGGAGCCACACCTCCTCTTCCAAGCGGCATACCTACCTACACTGTGGAGATAATGAACGCGTGCGCCAGTGGCTGTGATATCTCGGGTATTCACCTTACCTGTGGCTGGTTCAGTTCTGCTAATCCCATCAATCCCAATATCTTCAAGCGCCTTAGCTACAATGATTGCCTTGTTAACGATGGCAAGCCCTTGGCAGTTGGTGGCACAATTTCCTTCGTTTATGCGAGTACTTACCTTTACCCGATGTCCGTCTCCTCAGTTTTCTGTTAGTGAAAATTACACTATGAACATGGAATAATAAATAACACCGACGGTGGCTCATGGTCATGAGAGCCGCTGTCAATTTAAGATGTTTTTACCTACTTAATTCTTGTTTCCTGGTTTTGGTTGCAATTTTTTTTTCCTTGTTTGGGATACTGGAAGGTCTCTAACTATATATCTAAATGTTTTCTGAATTTCGGAAGCCGAGAAAATTCTTGAAGACTTCTTTGGAAGTGACCATCCGTACATAGTAAATCCATAAAACTAAATCTACTACACCCTGTTGTGAATGTGATTCTTACAAAAAAAAAAATTAAATTCTATCAATAAAATTTAATTTATTTTCGTTATCAAAAAATTCATTTATTTAAAATAGTAATAAAATTCAATTAAATTTTTATATTTTAAACAAATCAATAAGAAATTCAAATTAATTTATTCACTTCATCGTTTTTATTATTTTTAAATTAAATATAAATATTTATTTTTATAAATAATAATCATTTTTATCCTATTGAAAATATTTTAAAAAAACATTATTAATATTTTTCACGTATTTAAAATTTAAACTTTATATTCTACCATTGAAAAATATGATTTAAAATTAATATAATAATATGATTAAGTACATTAAATATTAATACTTAATGTCAAATAAAATTATTTTTATAAAAAAAGCAATTATTAATTAGAAAAGCATAAATAAATTTGAACTTAGAATAAATAAAAAATAGAAAATAAAGAGTTCTCAAAGATTATATAAATAATTTTAATATAAGTAATTTTAAATGAAATTATTTTATATAAAATCTTGATAATTTTAATTAAAATTAATTTTAATTGAAAATTAATTTTTATAAAAATTCAATTGAGCTAAAATTATTAGTTTTGCTAAATATAAAAAGTAAAAAAAATATATATATTTTTTAAATTAATCATTTCAAATTGAGCTGCTGGGCTCGTTGACACGAATTGTCGTGAATTCCTAGTCCATTACTGCAAATAAATAAATGAAGGTCAAATGTATTCTTCCAAAAAATGTTTCATCCATCCATTGTTGGCCACAACCTAAAGGAAAAAAGCTCGTTTCACCAAAGAAACTTTTTGAGGAGTAGTCTGTGTGTTTTTTCTTTGCTTAAAATTTAAAACACTTGAAAAAGTCAGTTAAACAAAAATTTTTCTCAAGTTAAAGGAAAAGTTAATTTATTTTTTAAGGTTAATTAAAAAAAACTTTTTAACTTTAAAAATATAACGAAACTTTATATAAATAAATTTAATAACGTTGGTTTACTTCAACATTGCAATCAAATAATTAAAAATAAGGTATTTTGTTAACATATTTGTATTTTTATATATAAAGAACTTTTTGGTAAATAAAGCAACCCACGTATTAGGTCCTTACAATTCTATTATGGAGAATTCATGCATCCTCAATAGTTTCCGTTGTCAATTTCTTTTTCAAAGATATTTTTTAGATGTTTGATGGAAAGTACATGGAGTTTTTTTTTATTATTATTATTTTTTTTCAAGGGAACTGAAAAAGTATATGGAGGTTGTGAAGAGAGATCTCATTGCCATTTTCAAATTGGGTTGGCCTCTTAGTTTCTTCCCTTCTTTCTCCACTCCGTTTTCCATGCAGCACCTTGATTATGAAAAAAAAAAAAATAAATAAAAAACTTGTATTAACATTTATGAAAAATAATTTGTATTTGAATAATATTTTTAATAAAATAATTTATTTTTTATTATTTAATTTTAATTTATAAAATAAATTTATTAACAAATTTATATATATAAAATTTAATAATAATTTCAAGATATAAAAAATAATTTTCTCTTTGAAAATAAAAAATTATTTTTTTTATAAAAAATATTTTCTATTTGAGTGTCACAAATATCAAAAAAATATAAAAAATATTTTTTTTACAAAAAATATATATTTTTTAAAATAAACGGAGCCCAAAATGAATCATTGAGTGTAATGCTTCATTAATAACTTTGTCGATGAATTCGTGGTTTTTTTTTTTTTTTTTTTTTTTTTATTTTCATTAGTTTTCACTTATCTTATGTTAATTTTTTGTATGTTTTTAAATATTTTCTTTTTTGCTTTTGCATTAATATTGCATATTAGTTATAACAATACAAATATTTATTAATAATAAATTTCTAATAGAAAATATATATCATATCTAAAAAGGCCATTTTACAGACTGAAAAAGACTACAAAGGTTACTATTTTTATGACAATGTAATTTTATTTTATTATATTATTGATTATAAAATATAATATTCATATTATTTGAAGTATCACCTTTTTTTAATAGTATTTAAAAATATCATTCTATTTTTATTTATTTTATGATAAATTTATTATTTAATTCTTATCATGTAGTTAATAAATTTTAAAAAATATATTAAAATATTTTTAACATTTTAAAAATTTATTAATAAGTCTCTCCGTTAATTTTACTGTTAAATATTTAACTATTTAATTTTTATAATTTTAAAAAAATTATTAGTTGAACTCCTAAACTTTTAAAAAATTTATTAATTAATTTCTCTATATTAATAATATTTTATATTTTTTTATAATATTTAATGTTTAAATTAATAAAATGATTAATTAGTAATTTTTTTAAAATGGTGAGACAGTTAATACATTTCTATAAAATTGAGAAATTAATTAAAATTTTTTTTATATTATATATATACTAAATAGTATTTTTTCTTATTTTATAAAATATTATAATTTTGCTATAATTTAAAGAGATAGCAACAACAAAATTTATCATTTTGTCATTCTTGCAATTGCACCTATTCTTTTATTATTCACTAATTAAACTTTATATTTTTATATTTATTCAAATTACACTCTGCCATTAGATTTTATATTAAAACATAACGGAAGTACTATATTATTTTGTCATGTCAATGAAGTTTAACGTATAATTAGTTACAATTTAAAATCAGAATTTAATTTATAAATTTTAAAGTTTAGAATGTAGTTATAAATATTTTACAGAAAATGCACTCTGAGGCTTAACCTGGTGGAAAGTGCATTCTGATGGACCTAAGAGGTCTAAGGTTCGACTCCCCCAACTTTCAAAAAAAAAAAAAAGAAAATATTTTACAGAAAATAGATGTTTTTATTATTTTTTTAAAAAATAAAATTTATAACATTAAAAAAATAATTCACATTATTATTATAAATTTTTTAATTTTATAAATTATTTCATATATCAATTTATTTTAATTTAATTCAAATTAATTCATATTTTAATTTTTTATCTGTATTAATTACCATTGTAATTTAAAAAATATATAATTAATAATATATATTAATTATATTTTATAAATGTAATTGAAAATTTAAACTGTGTTGTGATTGAATGGAAAAAAGAAATATGAAATGATAATGAGCGTGCACAACGATCATTACTTATAATTTTAATGTAAAATATAAAATTAATTTAAAATTATATTTTGAATAATTTATTTTTAAAATATAAAATAATTATAATTATTTTTTATTTATTTGTTTAAAATAATATTTTAAAAATTTATCAATTAAATTTTAATTTTTTAAATTATAATTAAGAATTTTATTAATAATGTTAAATGACGTAACATTTCTGTTAACTATTAACTTCAAACAAATAATTTAACATTAAAATATAATTAAAATAAATATAGTAATATAAAATTTAATTAATCAACTATAAAAAATAAAATGTATTTATAAAAATAAAAAAATATATTTTTTTTAATCATTATCTCTAATTTAAACAAATTAATTACGAAAACTGGCATAAATTGTTCTGGATAGACGTATAGAACACCCGAATAAATCTGGATGGACCCGATGATCCGGACCGTATGAGATGCCCTATATAAACTCCATCGCTCACTGATTGGCTGCTGCATATCTCCTTCAATCACTTTATCTTCTTGACCGAACGCAGAAGGAGGTGGGAGGTGAGAAGTGACGGTCAAAATGGCTGCTACGATCACCGGCGTAGGAATTGGATTAGGGTTGTCATGTTCTTCTTCTGAGAATCTCTCCCAAAGACAAAGACGAAATCCTTCCCGGAGATCGTCTTGTTGCAGCGTGAAAATGGCGCTCTCTGTGGAAGAGAAGAAGATTTACACTCTCAAAAAATCTGAAGAAGCTTTCAATGTCGCCAAGGTAATTTCTTCGTGATTTTCTTCTTTCTCTAGTGGGTATCAGTTATGAATTTGTTAACTCTGTGGAACAGTTCAGAAAACTGTAGTTCCCAAATTTTCATATCCATGGGCTTCGGAATCAATTGAATCGAAAATGTATTTTATTCTATTGATGTACCAATCGTCCAATACAGTTTGTAATACGTATCTACGTGCATGAGGACAGTGTTGTATTTGAAATGTGGCGCTTGTTGATATCGCGAACTCGTTTTGCTGAAATCTCTCTCCGCATGTTCTCCGAATTTCCCGTGGTTTAACTCGTTTAGCATTCTCTAATTTTTGAATTGTGTTGATCCTTTGGCAGGAGCTGATGCCGGGAGGTGTAAATTCACCTGTAAGGGCTTTTAAATCCGTTGGCGGACAACCTATAGTGATGGATTCTGTGAAAGGCTCTCGCATGCGGGACATTGACGGCAATGAGTACATCGACTATGTTGGTTCTTGGGGTCCAGCAATAATTGGCCATGCGGATGATCAGGTTCTATTTTCCTTCTTTTTTTTTTTACTGATTTCTTTATCAATACCATCTTTGCACGAGAAGATTATGACTTCATTTAGCAAGACTAAAACTTAGTTGTCCAAGGAGAAACTAGTTTCTACATGGGGCTCGAGAGAGCTTAAATTTCTGACCTGGAAGTGGCTATTCCTGAAGATAGGATTTCAGATGTTATTAGCCCTTTTCTTTTTTAAGAGCACGCTGCAAACTGAGTGAAGAAATGATAACTTTTGTGCGTTTTAGTCAAATTGATGAAAGAAATTTTATCATGGTAAATAAACTTTTTAGTCATTTCCTTTTTTCTTTTTTCTTTTTTCTTTTTTTTTTTTTATCAAGCACATGGAGATCTCTCACATTTGCGGTGGGATTTTTGAACAACCTTAAATATTATTTTCAAATCTTCAGGACTAACCTGTACATACAGGTACTTGCAGCCTTGGCTGAAACGATGAAGAAAGGTACCAGCTTTGGTGCCCCTTGTCTTCTAGAGAATGTCCTAGCAGAGATGGTGATCAAAGCAGTTCCAAGCATAGAAATGGTACGATTTGTCAATTCAGGCACAGAGGCTTGCATGGGTGTTCTTCGCCTAGCCCGTGCCTTCACTGGACGGGAGAAGCTTATCAAGTTTGAGGGTTGTTACCATGGACATGCTGATCCCTTCCTTGTCAAGGCAGGAAGTGGTGTTGCTACATTAGGCCTGCCAGACTCTCCTGGTGTGCCCAAGGCAGCAACATATGAAACTCTAACAGCCCCCTTCAATGACTTGGCTGCAGTGGAAAATCTTTTTGAGGCAAACAAAGGAGAGATCGCAGCAATAATCCTTGAACCTGTTGTTGGAAATTCTGGTTTTATTGCACCTAAACCAGACTTCCTTAATGCCATACGTGAGATAACCAAGGAAAATGATGCTCTTCTAATATTTGATGAAGTTATGACTGGATTCCGTTTGTCATATGGTGGAGCTCAGGAGTATTTTGGCATAACTCCTGATCTAACTACGCTTGGTAAAATCATTGGTGGTGGTCTACCAGTTGGTGCATATGGGGGAAGGAGGGAGATCATGGAGATGGTTGCACCTGCAGGGCCAATGTACCAGGCTGGGACTTTGAGTGGAAATCCATTGGCAATGACTGCAGGGATACACACTCTAAAGCGGTTGCAGCAGCCAGGAAGTTATGAATACTTGGATAAGATCACAGGTGAACTTGTGCAAGGAATTTTGGATGCTGGCAAGAGGGCTGGGCATGCTCTATGTGGTGGGCATATAAGTGGGATGTTTGGCTTTTTCTTCACGGAAGGACCCGTTTACAACTTCGGTGATGCTAAGAAAAGCGACACTGCAAAATTTGCCAAGTTTTACCGAGGAATGCTGGAGGAAGGTGTATACTTGGCTCCTTCACAATTTGAGGCTGGGTTTACAAGCTTGGCACATACTGCCGAAGACATCCAACATACAATAGCAGCCGCTGATAAAGTTTTCCGGCGGATTTAGATTCTATATCTTTGTACCGCTGGCCACGGACCTATCCCTTTTTATCCTTTTTGTCATTTTGTATTGAACCCATTTTTCGATTGGCATGCCATCCCCTAGGGACACCGTAGCCCTTTCTTTGAATGAATTGGCAAATTACTTTGACCAGTTCTACCCGTTGAGAGTCTCTGTTTTTTTTCCCGGGCAATCAGAACCTGTTGTTGTTAGTAATTCTGTGCATCTTCGAAGCTTTTTTTATGATATTGGCTTGTCATATTCTCTAACATTTTCCACCACCAATCTCAAAACGGCATGAACTTGTTTAAATTGCGAGGCGTTGTGCGTCCAACAGATCAGATCACAAACTATCATCGTGCCAAAGCATCGTTAACGGTCTAAATCACTGTATTTATCTTTGAAAATTGACTGTGGATCTTGTCCTTACATCAATGAGACTATACGGATTTCTGCTACTGATACATAGCATTTAAGGTCTTAAAAAATTAACCAAGGAGGACGGGAAGGTTTAAGGAAATATAAACACATCAACACTATTTTATTACTCCTGAATACATGTGCACATGAATACTGTAACATCCATCATGGGATGTTCAAACAAAACAAATACTGTACCTAAAGCATTCCCGAATATCTACATGCCTTCATAAAATGGAACATGAGCACACAAGTTTCCTGGGAGAATCATTTATCTTCTTTTCTGTTCAAAAAAGTAGCCAAGAATTTGTCAACATGAGAACTTAGAGCAGCTCAAAGAAAAACAAGAAGTCAACTCCTCGATCAGTCTTTAAGTGATAGTCCTAGAAACTTTAAGAAACAAGCAAAGCAATTACACTTGCCCAGTACTAAAATAAGAAGTTTTTACATCATCAAACTCAACTCCAATGCAATATGACATAAAAGCAAAACTACAAGCATGCATGGACTTGTACAATATCAGAACAGATAATTTTCAATGTTCTATACTGATCAGCAATTGATGACAAATTAAGAATTTAACTAAAACTGAGGTCTTATATAACTCCAACAGCCAAACAAGAAACCAGTAATTTGGGATGTCGACAGACTGACACATACATGTGGTAGTACAAACTTTAGGAGCATGGTGTAGAACACTTTACAGTTTCAAACTTTCATTAGAAGGAACATGGTTGGTCTCTGTAAAGAGCATTGTTCCTGGTCTTAACTCCAAAGTAATAACCTCAACCCTAAAAAGTGCTGCCTAATGGAATTATTTGACTAGGGACTAGCACTTGATCATCAGACAATTAAATGAGAAATATAAGGTGTCCCAGCGAATAAGGAGTCTTTCAGGAAAATAAAAATTGGAGTGGAAAAGTAAAATTTCCACATTGCTAGTTTCCATTAAAATTTCATCAATAGACTTGCTAGTCCCAAGGTCTGCTGCAATCACTGCACATAGAGATAATGTAACAAACTAGGAACATCTGTCATTCTTCCATTCAGAGGACACACATGCCATCATTTCTGCCAAAACACTCAGAAGATAATAACCTGCTGAAATTCAGGCTTCCATTGACCGACTTTGTTTTTAGTCTCATCTCATTGTTACGGTCTAGATAGCTATAATTTTGGGGCTTATCTGTTCATTGGAAATGTGTTCTGCAGATACATTTGGAAAGACACTACAAGGTAAGGAAA
This sequence comes from Manihot esculenta, assembly GCF_001659605.2. NCBI lineage: Eukaryota > Viridiplantae > Streptophyta > Magnoliopsida > Malpighiales > Euphorbiaceae > Manihot > Manihot esculenta. The sequence goes on from NC_035166.2 coordinate 25,332,256, forward strand.
ACTGCATGAGGAAATATAGAGTAGAAGAAAGCAGCCCTCTGATATTGGCACTTATACCTATTCAGTCAAATCCATTTAAATTTCTTTCCCTTAAAAGCTCAACATGTTTAGAAGTGTATCCTCAATTCATATAAAAGTGAACAGGTTCAATATTTCAAAACTGTCTAGTACCCAAATACTGCCTGAACCATGCCACTCTAATAAGTGAAACGTCTACCTAAATCTAAAAGCTATCTGTCACAACATATACATCAAATTAAAGAATATGAAATTGCCAGCTAAAATATTGGCATACCAATATTTGAGATCACTATCTCCCAGCAAATACTCAAGTCGAAAAATCAGCTGTTAGACCATCTCATTAAACAAGAAGTCCACATACAAAGCTACATAGTAATTACGAGGAAAGAAAGGAAGAAGATGAATAAGACAGGAAATACCTGTTTTCATTTTTACTAGAGATGGCTGTACAACAACATGCATAATGATGATTCCTGCAGCAACTTCACCAAAAGGTGTTCTAGACTGGCCCACTGTTTTGTTGTTATCCAAAATTTTACCAGAGCTAATCAGTTTCACTTCATTCACTGCCTTTGGAGTAACTGTTTTACCTGCGAAAGAATGTCAAAGAAGAAGGAATTTAGAAAAACATACCTAAAAAAAAAGAAAGAGAAATATGGTAGAGATATTTGCGTCCCAAAATTCAGTCGCTTTCCAAGCCAGAAGAAGCCTATTATCTTTTTCTATCTATCCATATTAATTTGTTTAAAATCAATTTTCATGCTGCAAGATAAGGGTGTTGGAGCCATTGTCGCCTGAGATAGTTCTACTAAGCCTGTAGATGGAGATGCAAGGTTTGAACTCAATTAGTGATTCTCTTTTCTCAAGTGTTTAGCATCCAGAGCAGCTGTTGGCTGTTATAGGGTTCTTAACTCAGTTATTTTATAAGGAGATTCCTCGGTGGTGATCAATGCAATTAAAGTTCATGCTATTCCCTTGGAGATTCAAGGTCTGATCAAGGATATTCTGCTCCTCTATAAGAGTATCTCCTCAGTTTCCTTAGTCCATATTAGGACATCAGGAAACAAGGCTGTTCAATCTCTTGCTGGAAAAGCCATGAGGGAACCTGATTTCTTTTGTTATCCCATGGCACAACTGAGCTTTATAACAGATGAAATGTATATTTAGCTTTCAATGAATTATAACCTTTTGAAAGAAAAAAGAAAATACTACAACTACTACTACAACAACAACAACAACACTTGATTATGCTTTCCCGCTACAGGAGGAAAAAGCATTGACATGGATGAGCATAGGCTGAGAAAGCAAAACAAAGGGTTCAAATTGTGTTAGATCATATTTTCCAAGCATTCTGTTGTATACATGATCCAACCTGCTTGTTCTTACTCCATCCACTTTGTAGTCTCTCAGAATTTCAAAGGCTTCTGTTGTTTACAGAAAAATGTAACTCGAACTACTCAACCAAAATGTATCTGTAACCTTCCCTTCCCTTCTCCATACCCCCCCCCCCCCCGGCGCGCGCCGCGCAAAACAAACACACTCACATGCCAAAAATAAAAAAAATAAAGAAGAAAAATTCCAGATTATGCAAATTCCACTAAACTATAACAAATTTTAGAAAATTATAAAAAAACTTCGCAAAGATGGAATATCAGATAAAAATATAAAACATATTTCAAGTGCTTCGTTTAGCCAATTCAATTAGCAATAAACACAAACGAAAGCCCCAAAAAGAGAAAGAGCCCCAAAACACTCAATTCAAAAAGAAACATCAAAGAGAGAGAGAGAGAGAGAGAGAGAGAGAGAGAGAGAGAGCTGATAAACCTTTGGGCCAATCGGATATAATTCTCTGCTTAAGCATATCCACCGTCGATGCCGATGAGTACCGGAACGGCCCGATATCAGACCCATCATAAAGCCTAAACTTTATGTCGACTAAATCCTCTTCCGGCATTTGACTCGAATTTCCAAATCCTATCCACCAAACAATTACTTTCAAGTACTAAGGCTGCTTTCTGAATTGACCACGGATAAGCTCATCAAATTTTGACCCTGAATTTTAAAAACCATAATAGATCTAAACCTTCAATTTAGCAATTGAGCAATGATATGCATACTATCTATAAAGCAACAGGAAATTAAAGCAGACCTCTTTAGATTTTCCGGTAGGCTAAGCAAGACAACGCCTTTATCGAGTTTTTCTTTTTTATGGATTGTTTTGTAAAGATTAGCGTGCTGCTTTGTTGGTGAACTGCAGAAGACTAACCGACAGAAACGACATCGTTATTTTATGCTTTTGTTGTCCTCGATTGCCAAAGCGGAAACTCTTGGCCTTTTCCAAAACCAAGCGAATGTGAATACGACGACGTCTGTCTCCCAATGTGAGTCATGGAATGAGACGACTTGCCGTTTTAAGGGGTAGTTCACTAGTCTACCCAACCAGCGCCTCCCGAGCCGCGTCCTACTTCTGGCAAGTTTAACAGTTGGGGAAAAAAATGAAGAGAAAGAGGGAAGAAGAAAACAAAAAGGAGATGGAGATAGTGTGGCAAACGCCAGCCAACCCACCAGAGAAACACGATTACATCTTTCTCAATGGTAATGTATTGATTTCGGAGTGAAATGAAATGATTTCATACCATTTGAGAGTATCTTCACTTAATCATCAATCGTACCATTCGAAATTCTTCATTGCAACTTAATTTTCTTTCTCGAGAAAGCAAAAATGAAAACCAATTTTTTGGCGGGAATTGTGCAGGGAGGCGGCACGTGAGACCTTACTACTTCGAGTTCATCTCTCATGTCAGTCGTCACTCTCTTCGTTCAGAACTTAGACATATCCCTTCTACAAAACCCTAATTGTGCTCTTTTTTTGCCCCCAATTGTTGTTTTATACAGGTTAAGAATCGTTGGGCGGGAAAGACCATTGTCGATTTGTTTGCTGAAGAATTCAAGGGCCGACCTTATGATTACTATGTAAGAATAGTTGACTATTTATTAGGCTTCATGTTTGTTAATTGATTGTGTTTAGCTTCTTTTGTTTGGTTTGGTGTATAATTTTTCATTTATATTATTAAACTTTTATATTTTTCTTAATCCAGATGTTTTCAAGTGATTGTGTTGATGGTGGATTTTGTTTGGCGATTTTTTGAGTTAATAATTGTGTTAGTACTGTAGGTTACTGCTGTCAAATGCGGACGGATACAAGTTGATGGAGAAATGGTGCCCGTTTCCTACATAGTTAAACCCTCACAAAAGATAAGCCACTTCTTACACAGGTTTGCAGTGCTTGATTCTCTTATTTCAATTTCCATTATCTATGTGAATAACACAGGTTATGTCTGTCCTGCATAACCTTTTTCGATAACTAGAGCCTGTTGAAGTCCTGAATAATAAGTAAATGGAATTCTGTAGATTGCTTTTGTCTTTGCTTACTTTCAGTTTCCTGTAGAGATGATTCCCATTCAAGTTGTATTTTGAAGTTATCAAACTTTGAGTTGATGTTGCTAAGGATGTAGGCATGAACCACCAGTGATGGCTTGGGATGTTTCTGTTCTTCAAAAAGATCCAGATGTTGTGACCATTTGCAAGCCAGCATCTGTTCCTGTAAGTCTGCTGAGGCATGTTGTTTGCTTCTTATGGCCTTGTCAATCTTTTTGATGGTTAGAAGAGAAAAGTGCTATGAATTTTTTTTTTATTGTTCATCAGTTTTATGTCATTTGTTGGATTCTGACTTGGGTGTATATAGTATATTCTAAATCCAGTGCTCATTCTCCTTTTTTTTGTTTGTTTATTTGGACTAATTGCACTACATTAGCTATAGAGAGGAGGGTGCCAAGGCCGTCAGCAATGATGATGTTGACTGATTATGCAATTCTAGTTTTTACTTACTATTTCTCTCTCTCTCTCTCTCTCTCTCTCCCCCCCAAGAATGTATATCACATTAAATAAATGTTACACAAGCCTTGTTTAATTAACTCATATTGAAGAACATGGTTACTCCATGTAGTGCAAAAGTTCACAGAAGAAGGATCTTAATGGAGCTGTGCCATTTACTGTCAGCCTCTTTTGCTTTATGTTGACATTTATGCTTCATGGTCATACGGACATATGGGTGTGGAAACGCCATGTCTAATATGAGGTTGTTTGTATTAAATTTGAAATGTGACAGAATGATTGAAATGCACCAGATGCAGAATGCTCATTGTATGCAGCTGAATATGTATGTTTATGTTTGTTATGCAGGTGCATCCTTGTGGTCAATATCGTAAGAACACTGTTGTTGGCATTCTTCAGGCTGAACATGGTTTATCGCCTCTATTTCGTATCCAAAAGTGATTCTTTTGGGGCATAAGCGTAACTGTACATGAAACATATTCCAGTGGAGTTATCATTTCTGACTGAGAGTTAATTATGTTTCTTTTTCTATATCTATCTTTTGACAATTTATTTTTTGGAGGAATCTTGGCCCAGAAATTTTGCCATTTTGAGTTACCTTTCCCTTAACATTAGCATGCCAGCGGTTCATCGATTAGATCGGCTTGTCTCAGGACTCCTTATATTGGCTAGAAATGCTTTGAAGGCTGACCTCTTTAGGCAAGAGGTAAAGCTCTTAATGTGTATCTGCATGCATGACATGTTATTTCTGTATTCAGTCATCTAGCAAGGATACCCTTATCTTTTTTCTAAGCCCATCGATTTTTATATGAATCTCACCGATTGCAGTGAATTTAGCATACATGAGTTTTTCATATCTATGTTTGTGCATGTAAAACCATAGAATTACTGTGGCAGAAAATGCAGTGATTATGGAATGTCTTCTCCCAGTTACAGGGTAGTTTAATTTTTTAATGTAATAACTAAGGACTATACTTTAGACAGAGTACTGAATTATAATGCTAGCTTATGGTTTTCCTGAGCTGGGTGGGTATTTAAAATCCTGGAAAAATTGTGTCAGATTTCACTTGCTTGACAGTAGCTGCCTCTTTTACTTTTCATGGGAATTATAGCATTAATACTGTTTTAAATTAGAATGTGATTGCTGCAGATTGAAGCTGGGATGGTGCAAAAACAGTATATTGCAAAAGTCATTGGAATATTTCCAGAGGATGAGGTACACAATTCAAACATTTAAATTAGTTAGAAAGTTTCAACTCATGCAGGAGGTGGTCAGCAATAAAATCACATCAAACTGTTGTATAAAAAGTTTGAATTTGTCATTAAGGCACTTCTCTTGCAAAATGCTCGTCTTTACTAAAATTAAGATTCTTTCTTCCTTGTTTGACATTCCTATGCATCTTATTTCAGCAAGTTGTTGATGTTAACATAAATTATAATGCTCGAGAAGGAAGGAGCACAGCGGAGGTAAGGCTTTTTATTCTTACATGAAATAGTAATACAGTTGCTTTGATGACGGATCATATGCTTTAGTGATCTTCATATTCATGTTAAGGTTCAAATATAAATTTATGGGTCAAGAGTGTAGTTGGAACACTGCTATAGGATTTAGTGGTTTAACATATCTCGTGAAGTGTTCTCTCTTAAGAGTCGGTCATTTCTAAAGTGGTCTCCTAATTGAGTGGATTGTGGGTAGCATGCCTAGTCCTTTTTTGTTAAATTTGAACATTCCTTCCATTAGGCTTGGAGCTGCAGCGTACATACCAGTTGATGGATCCCATTTAACAAGGGGCATTCTGATTGTTCTGAGGCTTTGTCTTTTCCAGGTTTAAGTTTAAGATGGTATCAGTAGTCTTATTTTACAGTTTGCTATTGGGTCTTATGGTTTTTTGTCAATCACCTATAGAAATATCTTATTACTTTTTTCTGTTGTGCAGCTTTGAGTCTGTGAATATGTGATTCTGGATCTGCATGCTCAAATGGACACATTCTAGAGTGTTTGTTTTTTGTTCATGTTTGAATTTCACAGATATGTGCAGTATAGACATGCATGGTTACAATGCTGGTTAATGGTACCTTTTAGTGTATGGGAAATGGCAATCTATTTGCATGTGATGCTATTCTTGTGAGTGATGCTATTCTTGTGAATGATGCTCTCAAGTCAAGGTTATTTCAACCTGAGTTGGGGTGTTAAACATAGCATGTCTCTCCACCCCCCCCCCCCCCCCCCCCTCCTTCTTTTAATGTTAAACATAGTAAGTTTGAAGTACTTATATTGAACTTGAGAGCTTATGTTGTCTATGCAGGTTGGTGACTCTTGCAGTGATTCTCCCGCCAAGGGGAAGGCTGCTTGTACCAAGTTTACCAGGATCAGTACCAATGGAACTCACAGCATTGTTTTGTGTAAACCAATCACTGGCCGAACTCATCAAGTAAGAGTTTATGGGTACCACTGTTTCAGGATTGGATAATCAATAATATTATGTTTACCAAGGTGCTTTCTGTAGCCTGTTATACCATGTGTTCTCTTTGGCCTGTCATACCCTGTAATATTTTTTACTACTATTTCCCCTGCTTTTTATGCAAATGAGCATGAAAAGAATATTTTATTTTCTTGCCTTTGGATTCTAATTGCAGAAAAAGGCATTTTAGACTTCCCATGTTATCTGCCACTCCAGAGTTGATAACCTATTAAGAATTGTTGGCCAAGTAGTGAAAGAGGGTTCGGGGATTGAAGGTGCAAACTGAACCAATCTGTTCCAGTCCACAAATTTAGCTTTAGTTGACAAGGACTCTCAGATGTTTTTTTTTTTTAAAAAAAAAAAGCAGCAGCTCTGAGAGACCATGTATCTAATCTCTGTTGCCTTGGTCGGGATATTCTTCCTCAAATAGCCCCCTGTATGTCCACAAGAGTTTAAGACCTTGTTGGAGGTTATTGCAATCTTAATTGCCTATCACGATTAGGATTTTAGGCTGCTCCGCTGCTAAGGCTGAACTTAATCCTAAATGCTGCTGTGCTGCTGTATCCAATAATAGACCATGAGGATGCAGATGCCAACTGGAACCCTAGAAACTTAGATCATCCATTGCCAACAGTAGAATAAATGCAAAGAATTTGTATTGCTTTGAAGTTTTAGTGTTTATCTCCATCTCCAAGAACAGCTGCCTTGCTTATAGATATGCTGTTATGGAGCTGGATTCTCAATTCTGGATAATAGAAGAAATTGGGGAGAGAAAAAGGAAGGAGGAATAGGAGGAGAAGAAATAGAGAGAGAAATGGACCTTAAATAGTAGAGAATAGAAAGAATAATAGAGAAGCATTGACTGTAGTATTGATATTTCTTAGAATGGTTCTGCTATGAAGGGCTTATTTGAATCTAAAAAAAATTGAGGTTTTATTTAACTATTTGTACTAAACTTTAAGGATCTAAATAGGCATTTTGCTTTTCTGTGACAACTCCTAACAATTATATGCACAACTTTCTCTCATCTAACTAACTGTTCCCATCGTTATACAGCTATATGACATATCTAACTACCATCCAGCTCATCTCACTTCTTTTTCTGCTCTTTTCACCTTCCAATTACAGTCCGTTGTGCTTCTTGTTAGTCACAATACATTCCAGAAGCTCCTATGTCAATTTTGAATCTAGACCATCTCAAGACAGCCAGGCTGTAAAAGGCATATTATGACTTTTCTTGATGCTAGGCTCTCTTTCTTGCTTTGGATAGCTATCTGAGCAACAGCTAGCAATAACTCTTTGGCCTTCCTGATCAGAGAATATGTTTCTTTCAATCGCTTTAATCAGTCCTGTTGAAAGAGTGAACATGCAGCGGAAATAGGCTCCCTTTCTTTCTTTGGATAACTATCTGAGCAACAGCTAGCATTAATTCTTTTTCCCATTATCTAAATAAGGATATTTATCGTTATAGTTTTCTGTGGTATGGAGATGCTATATTTGTGCTAACAATTCCCTCCTTCCCTCTTTCTTGTATAGATACGTGTGCATTTGCAGTATACAGGACATCCCATAGCCAATGACTTTCTTTACCTCTCTGAACATGCTGCCAATCGTTGTGCTGGAGGAATGAGTGCTGATAGAGCTGCTCGCAGTTCAAGCTTTTGTCTAACACCCGAAGATTGTTCTGATAAATGTGAAGAGAATACGAGAGAAGATTTCAGCATTGATCCAATGTGCACTAACTGTCCAAATTTGGCTCCTAAAGGGTAAGAGGAGTACTCTCAATGTGTGTCCAGTTTCTCAAGGATTGTTCCAAGGGACAAAATAGATGCGCACTCATTGCTGAAATATTTGTGAATGCCACTTAATATACCATGAGAATCTTATCGAGTATAGTCTTTTGCTTGCAGGTATGATGTGTATGAAGAGGGTTTATGGCTTCATTGTGTGAAATACTCTGGACCTGGATGGATTTATGAATGTCCATATCCGGATTGGGCATTTCTTACCTAATCATCTCTCTCTGGGTTGTCGTTGATAATCATCGAGAAAAATGTTTTGAATCATGCCATGCCCCCCCCCCCCCCTTCCAAATTTTGCCTAATTAAATTGTACAATAATTTGATTGATTCCTGTGTCCAGTTTAAGAAGCGTTTATTCATTTGATAGTACGCGATTCCTTTTGAATTATGCTGGCGTGAAATCTAAAGCAAGCAAAATATTATTCGTTTTAATGATATTTTTTTCCTCAAAAATGTTTTAAAGTTATTTAATATTAATATATAAAAAAAGTATGACCATTTAAAATTTATTTTAAATAAATCATTATAATTTTTTAAAAAATTAAAACTATTAATTAATTTTATTGGTTTTAGCACATAAATTCTAAAAGTCATTATGGAACGGAAGCAGTAACAGCGTGTGTGGATCATGAACAATTATGGGTTTTTAATGGAAATAGTTAAAATGGCTCGACCTTTTTATTCTATTTTTATTTTTATATTTTTCCTGTTTGTTCAAAGAATTTATACACGGATTCTCTATATGAGTCAATAAGAGATGAACAATTATATGAAATTATTTTAAAAAATATATTTTTATTATCTAATTTTAATTTAAAAAATAAAATATATTTATAAATTTATATATAATTATGTTAGTGAAATTTTTAACGTTCAAAAAAATATTAATTTCAGAAAAGAGAAAATCATCTTTTAAAAAAATAATTTAGTGTTTTTAATTAGAAAATATTTTTTATTAAACCATTTTTCTGGATATGTTAAACAACAAAAAGTTTTAGAAACTTTTTATTCCCCCAGTATGATATGAGCGTTTAGTCAATACATGGTTTGACCGCAGGCCCCATAAGTTAATTCCAACAGTGTAAGAAAATATTTAAAAAGTCCTGAAAGTGGTATTTACTATTAATAATTAAAATAATTTATACACAGGACAGGCATGCATTTGTTATGTTGTAAAGTTGATTACGTGTTATTAGATTCTAATGAAACAATGGTTAATTTATAGCACTCTCGTCTCATCTCATCTCATCTCGTGTATTTACTAAATAGCTTTTCTGTAGTTTGGATGACATTGTTTATAATATCTGAAACTGAAGTGGAAATTAAGTTATGGCATGCATCACCTGAAGCGGCATTTGTTTTGTTGTTAAATATGTTAGTAAGAATGATGAGATGGAATAATTAATAAGAAGGAAGTGGTTTGAAAGTGGAATCCACCCTCTAATAAAGCTATATAAATGAAACAAGTGTTGCTTTCTTCTTCCGGAACTTATTGTTTAATAATAAAAACAGCAATCACACAGGAAACCCACTTATGGATTTTGGGGGAATGCATCTCCACAACTCTATTTAATCTAATTTGCATTCCCTCTCAACACTTCGCATCTCTCTTTTCAATCAAACCAAACCATCAAATATATATATATTAAAGGTACCGGCTTTCGACTATAACTAGGTAACTCTTCTTTTCCCGCACAAACATGTCACTTTTTATTTTTTTTTTTTAGCAGATGTGACTCTCATTAATTTTTAATAATTTAATAATTTTTTTTAAAATAATTATATTTCAAGTTTATATTTCAGTGTGAAAACTAATTATATTAAAAACATAATTACATATTTCTTTTTATATATTAAAATTTTAAGAGAAAGTTAAAAAAATTATTCTATGTCACTTAATTTCATTTCAAAATTTGTTATTTAATTTTTATTAAAATAGAATTTTAAAATATTACACTATTAGGAAACAATCATAATTTTGAAATGCAGTAAAAAAATACTAACATAATTGTTAATTAATATTTTTAAATAAAAAAAATAAAGATATTAAGTGGTTTCACTTATTTCAAGTTACACTTTATAATTTAATTTATATTAAAATAATATATTGTGATATGTTATATTTTTATTTAAAAATAATCTCTATTTATTAATGGCGTAATAATTCAAATATTATTTTAATACAAATTAGCCACAAAATTTAGGATTATGATACCATGACACAATAAATAATAAACAAGAAAAAGAGTATTGTTTTTTTTATATTGAATATGTACACTGCTTGTTTTATACACAACCGGTGAAAAAATAATCTAGAATATACTATAATTTTATTATAAAAATAACTTATTTAAATAAATTATGAAAATTAAAAATAAATAATTTCATATAAAAAAATCACAAAATTAAAATGTATTTTTAATCGTTACAATAGTTACAAACACACATCTATCATTTATCTAAAAACGTGTCTCCAACCGTTACAAATAATTACTCTGAATTTTATATATACTTATTTATTCTTCCTTAAATCTTTAATTTAAATTTTATTATAAAAAATTACAAAATTACTTATGTGTTTTCTTAGTTTTGTTGTATTATGAAATAGTATTACTGCAGCCTACCGCAAATATAGTGGAGGACAATTGCACAGACCGTTTTAACAAATTTTCTATATCAGAATATAGAGCTGTCACATATATTTTTATACATGTCTTTTGGGTCACGTGGTGAGTGATTATCTCATACTTCTCAGGTAGAGGAGTGTGAAGTGATTGTGATATGAGATGGACGAATGGGTTTTTGATTAGGTTGAGAGTTTGCTCTTGGATGGAGGCACAATCACAGACAGTTCTTTCCTTTCCCTGGGTGGAAGTTGAGTTAGATTCTAAACCTGAGTTTTACTCCTTTCTTCTATGGAAGTATGTGAATATGTTAAAGTAGTATTGGAAATTTTACACAAGACTGGCAAGTCCGCTTTTCTCATGCTTACAGAGAAGCTAATCTTGTAACAGATGAAATGGCCAATTTATCTGTGTTTTCTACTGAGGCTTATCAATACTTTGAGATATTGCTTGAAAGAATTGTTGAGTTGGTGAGATGGGACCTTCAGCTCCTTCTTCAGTATATATACGAATTCTTAACCTTGGCTATTTGCTATTCTCTGGATGACTTTTCGGAGTTTGGATTAGTTGTTTCTGATTGCAAGGATGCTATACGGTCTCATGATAACATTCATGTTCATTGGATACAGCGTTCAGAAAATAGAGCCGCCCATTTATTAGTTAGAGAGTCTATTCATCATAGTAAATTTAATATTTAAATTGACATTCTTAATTGTCTTTTGAATTATTATTCTACAAGATAAATAAAGTATTTCTTGATTCAAAAAAAAATTCCTTCATTAATTAGCATATTATTAGCATATTATTAATGTAATAGAAAATATTATAGAAATACGCATAATATTCATTCAATAAAATTTTATGTTACGAACTCACTCAACTCAAAAGTTTAATATTTTATCTGTTTCATAATTTTTTTATTATTTTAAAATTATAATAATATATAAGTTAACTATTATAATTTTATTTTATTTTAAATTTTTTTTAAATATCTTTTAATATTTATTAAAATGTAATGTGTATTTAAGATAATTATAATTGAAAATTTAATAAAAAAATATATTTCTTAATAGGCAAAAGACTTTTTAAATTTTTGATAAATTTCGAAATAATTACATAAGTTTCTAATAAATTTTTTGGTTCAAAAAATTTCTAATTAATATTTTGATTCGTACATGAAAATTTATAGAACTTGAAGCTTAAATAAATACATATTAAAATTCTCTATATTTTCATTTTTTAAATTAGAATTGAGAATCGGGGAGTAAAATCTAAAATCTCTTCGAGATATTATGCTCTTATCATCGGGTTAAATCTTTTAGTGTTAAATTCTTTTTAATTAAATGGTGATGAATTATTATTTAATAAATAGTTTTTATCAGAGTCTTGGCTTCATAAGTACGATGTGCTGAGCGAGGATGCTCAGGCCTGTCAGGGGATAGAAGTCCATATTGCAGGTGGATTAAAAGTATCCCACCTCGGAAAGAGGTAAAGAGGGGGAAGTCTTATAAAGGCAAGCCCCAAAAGACCCCAGTGGAAGACAGGATATTAAATCCTTTGACCCAAGAACACAATCGTGAGGGGAAGGACGCTGGACGTGAACCCAAAGCGGACAATATTCACTGGTGGGCCCAGAAGATGTTACAGTTTTAACTTATAATAAATTCTGAATTTTTTAAATTTTAAATACTCTAATATTATTACTTAATTTAAAATTTTAAGTGTATCTCTAAGACTCTAACCGCTTTATAGGGTTAATTAGTTTAAATGTAGAGGAGAATTATAAAATTGCGTTGAATTTAGGTGTTTTGTACTGTAAATATTTTAAGTTGTCTTCTTGCTTTTTACTTTTTCTCTGGAAATTTTCTGATTAATTTATTATTCAACGTGAAATTATTAAACCTAGTTTTTTTCATCGTCATATATGTGCCGGAGTTTGACTCTTGTGTTCAAAATAACGGAAAATTTTGAATTTGGAATTTTTATTTGCATTTATACCTTCCTTCATATTTTTTAATATGTATATTTTATTTTAGAATAAGTGAAGGTCGTATTTTAATCGAATTAAACATGTTAACTTTTTTCAAAAATATAGTAATGAAAACCGTTGCTTACAAGCACAGAAATTAACGGAATTAGAAAGATTAACGTGCAGCACCCTAAATTTTGTTTTGTAAGAAAAATTTTAAATAAGTTATTATAAAATTATATAATATTTCAATTTTTTTTTAAAAAAAATTAAACTACAAAAAAAATAAATGTTTATATTACAAATAAAAGAATGAATAAAAAAATTCATTAAATTAAAATTTTTGTGAAGTTCTTGATTGAAAAAACTTTTGATGTTGCAAATTAAATAATAAAAAAATTTTGCTTACCAATAGCACTATGTTAAATTAATAATTAAATAATAAATAATGCAATTACTTTACAATTATGATATATCAATAAATAAAATTATTTACGTTAAGGAGTTATTCACTTGTATCACGTTATCATAAATAATTTATATCAATAAATTTTAATTTATTAATATTAGAATTTTTTAAAATTGAAATATATTGAGTTCAATTATGACATTCATCCATTTAAATAAAAAAAAAAAAAAGCAATTGCTTTATGAGTTTCCAAAAATATTAGTATATGATAAAATACACTGCATGATTGGATTTGAAGTGCACAGTTCTGCGTAGATCACACGTCCATGCCACGGAACTCATCATAGCCATACAACTTATATACTTTATATCCCGTGTAAAAGTAATAATATGAAAATTAAAGAGTCATGATGTAATCTTAATATATATTTTATTTTCTTACAGACCAAAATACTCATATAAAAGTACAAGCTATCTACCTGAGATACAGATACCTGAGATAATTATAATATTGAACATTCAATAATTGTGATATTGGACATTCCAGCTGGGATTGATTGATCGAAAAAGAGCTGTGTCTCTTAATTTGGTTGTTAAAAAGTTAAAATTTATATTAAACAGTGTCCGAGAGATCATTGTCTTGATTGATTTGCTTGGGCTGTTCCTTGACATGTTTATCTTCAGCTTCATGGTCATTTTCATCCTTGGCTTCAGTGTTCAGCTCGCAGCAAGCTTCTGCACCCAGCTTTGCAACCTCAATAACGTGTTCAAATGATTCATTATTAAGTGTTGGCTTCTCCAAGGATTTCCTGGGTTTCCGATATATTGCATAAAGCAGCATTTGGAGCATGCCAAATATGAATCCCAATACATTTGGAATCTGTTGATGATGCAAAAAGAAACAATTATATTAATTAATAATATATACCAAAAGTAGGAGTTCAATTAATAATAATAAAAAAAAGGGTAATCATCAAGAACTTACAGCAACGAAATAATCTTTTCTTAGAAAACCATATAAGAACCACATGACTGCACTCAATGTGAGGAAGAAAGATAAAGAAATTGGCATGAACTCCACGCTTTTGGTTTTTATAACTTTTCTCTGCAGAACGCATACAAAAAAAATTAAAAAGTAAATATTTTTAATTATGAAATGGAAGGGAAGCTGCATAGGCATTTGTTCTCACCACAATCGCAAGAGGTGCAACAAATACGCATAGAGCGAAAATCATACAAATCCATCCCAAGACGTTGACACGTTGTTTGCCATGTAATATGAACATAGCTACGATACTTATGATGCCGAATCCAAAAACATTGAACAGGAACACAAGTTTCGCAGTGAGAATCTGCACCAGATAAATTTCCAATCGCTTAACAATTGTAAAATACAAAGGTCTTAAACAAAATGGTAAATTAAGTAGCTAACAAACCTTATCCTTCTTGGTGGCATAGAAAAAGTACAAAGCAAGATAGGCAATTTCCAGTAAAAATGTGAATGTGTTGACGGTGATGAGAAGAGTGGCATCTTCTGCAAACACTGCATAGAACAGCCAAAGCATGGCACTCAACAATGCAATCACATAGGGAATAGATTGAAACCCTTCGCTTGTTTTCTTCTTGCAAATTTGATAAAAAGTTGGCCTGCGCATTATTTCACATTACTATGTAAGTTTTAAGAGCAAATACAGCACAGTCCGTAAAAGAAGAGCTGGTCAAATTTTGCTAATCAAAACACTTACACGGGAGCGAGGCAGACCAGACTGGAGATGATGTTACCTATAATAGAGGAAAATTAGTTAGTTTCATCTTGTTGACATTAATTATACGTAATAAAGAAAAAGTATATATGTAAGAGCGGCTCTTTCTGTATAACACTGCATGCATGTATTAAGCGTAATCTTAAATGCTCACATCTCTAGCTACAAAAATTAGAATTGCGAGGAAGACTACTTATTATTACCTAAAAGGCCGAAAACGAACGCCCATGTCAAGTGTAAGGCCATCTCTCTGCTTACTAATAACAGAAGAGAAAGGTCTCACAGCCTCAAAAAGCAAGTTTCTCAATAGAAACGTGGTTGTGTTTACTTTGCTGTGAGAAGTAGTCTAGCTTGGTATGGACCCTTATATAGCAAGGGAAGGGTGAGAAATGGAAGTAATTAATTATTATATGTCGGTATAGAATAGTATTTTAGTGACCCACTTACAAAAAGAATTAAAATTTAAAAATTCATCACACAATTATAATATTAAATCACACTACATATAATTGAACATTTAGAGATTTCAAGTTTAACAATTTAAATTTTCGATATCTTTATTAAAAACAAAATAATGTTAGGTCCGCATTTTAGCCTCAATCCCCTATATTTTATTATTTACGTATCAATTTGAAGAACAGCTAGTGCCAGAAAAAAAGTTAGGGGAGTCAAATTGATATTTTCCAAAAGCAGTCAAATCCTCTAGGTATTACGTACAGTGGTGCCATAGCTAGGCCTAGTACGGACAAAATAGTTGGGGGTCCCATCAACGAAGGTTGATATTTGCCGTGTAAACGACAGAGACAATTGTTTCTCCTCGTTTGGCAGTGGTGTTTTTTTTTTTTTACTCGATTATAATTCTAAGAAAAATATAAATGAAGATTAATCTATTTGAAATAGAGAAGATGAGATTCTTTGTATACATTAATGATTTGCAATTATGATTAAGTTGAGAATTAAGTTAAAAGTTAATGAGGTAGAGGAAACTTATACGTGTATAATTATATGCTGTTATTTTTGTTTTGTTAATGGAATATGACTCTACATCTCAAAAAGTCTTTGTTGGTTATTGACTAAGCCACCAAATTGCACGCAACACTAATATTATATAAAATAAACATGAAGATTAAAGTTCTTTATTATTATTATTATTAGACTTGAGTTGGTTCAAACTCCATCTCTTCATGGCAATACCATTAACTTTTTTTTTTTTAAAAATAGAAATTGGGGAAATTGAAGCCAGATCTATCAGGATGCACTTTCTATCAGGCTAAGTCTCGGACTACTGCACTTTTATTTTCTTTATTACTTTAAGTTTTTAATTATACCTAATTACACATGCATAACTAAATTAAAATTGGGATTTGATTACTTCCTGAAATACTAACTTAACTAGTTCATTAAAATCAAAACAAAAAAAATAATTAAGAAAGTAATAAAAAATAAAAAACACGTGCTTCAAACTCAGGTAAGTAATTAAAATAAATTAATATAATATTTGATAGTCCGTGATATAACAAAAAAAAAAGCCATGCATCTTTAAATAAAAGCGCAGGATGTTTTTAGCATTTTGTGAAAATTAAATGTGGCGAGGTGAGGTCCACTGCTTTTTCTTATTTTTAATTATTAATTAAGAGGTCCACTTATGATTTTAAAACTGAAAATATCAAAAATTATTTTTAGTATCTGGAGTACAATACAAAATATTAAAATATATTTATATGAATCACAGTAAAGGAAATTTTCTTATTTCTATTCAGAGGGTTATACCAAATCAATGAATAAATAAATAAATAAATGTCTATAATTTAATGTTTTATTCTTTTAAAATAAAAATTAGAGATTGAACGATTAGAATTTAAAATCTTTCAGATATACTTATGATCAGATTAAATTTATAAGCGTAATTTAATACTGATTAAATTAAATTTATAAGCGTAATTTAAATTACTATTTGTCTATGGTATGAAAAGTGAAGTAATAGCTCAATGGCTCTGAGATGGTAATTTCAAAATTTTTAACCATATTATATAAAATTATTTTTTAAAACCTCTGATATTTGAGTTAAAATTCATTAGTTTTTTTATCCATTAATTTGGTGTAATTAATTGAAAAAAAATTATTTTTTTAACAAATATTTTGCAATTTCAATATAAAAATGATTCTTCTCCAGTGTAGTTTAGAATTTGGTTAAACTTTATTTAAAATTAATCCCAAAGAACTATTCAACTTAAATAATGATATTTCCTAAAGAAGAAAAAAACGAAGATTTTTGTAGAAAAATGATGAGCAAAAACAGCTATTAATTGACAAATACAGAGTCTGATAGGTGCATGTATAGATTTTTTTTTCTGTTTCATTGGTACTTTTTCTTTTTAAAATAAAATTTTCTGTTTATTTTAAAAAAATATTTTTCATATTTTTTATTATTTAAAATATTCAAAAAATTTATAAAGCATAATATTTTCTGATAAAAAGGAAAAATACGTCATTATTAATGAAAAAACTACATTTTTTTCCAAATATAAGGTCACTTTACAAACTTTGAGAATCATATTAGCATCATTATGTGTAACTTTATTGATATTATTTTATTTTTTAAATTATAATTAAATAATAAAAAAGTTATTTTTTAAATAAAATATTTATAAATATAATTTATTTTTCGTATACAAATCGACCTGTATTTTTTATAATTTTTATTCATTTTAAATTTTTTTATATATATTAAGAAATATAATTTTTTTATTAATTTTTTAATTATTTTATTTAAAATATATTAATTTTTATTAAATATTATGAGATATTTTAAAAAATTTATTAAAAATATAAAAAAATCTACGGATGGTGTGGGGAAGAAAATCCATGGCCAACAGGAGGAAAAAAAAAAAAAAAAACCATTCTCAGAGAGGCTGGGAAATCCGATGAAGCGGCAAGCTGAGGCTCCCTTGATAACTAAATAAATAAAATTAAAAATAAATTTCATATTTAAATCACCCATTTATTTATTGACTATTTTACTAATGCAATATATTGCATTTAGAACGATATTTGTAATATAAAATAATTTTATGATTTTTATTTACAAAGAACGTTAAAATTTTAAAAAATATATAATAAATTAAATTCATCTAAAAATTACTCCAATCTTAATTATTCCAATGACTCAAATGATGCTAATTATTTATTTTTTCAATAAAATTTTTAAATACAGTATGCATCTCCGTCCAAAATATCAATCAGAGCACTTTACCATGGCCTATGCATCTCAACTCTAACTCTATCTATATCTATATATATATATATATATATTAAAAAAATTATTTAATTGAAATTGCTTAAATTAAGCACGTAACAGTCCGTCTTAAACACTGATACAAATAATTCTTAAAGTTATTTTTTATTAGATATATTTTAAATTTGCATTAATTATGTTTTTTTTCCTAATTTACTACAACATGACTAATTCAAGAGATTCACGAATCATTATGGATATTTATTTTTAATGTTGTTTATCTTTTGTTGGCAAGAGGTTGAAATTAGGATTCTTAAAACAACGATGAAATCCCTCTTTCAATCCTGAATTGTAATAATTTTATTCTGAATTTTGTCATGTAAATGAATCTGTCTTGAATCCGTAAAGAGTTGCTGAAGCTTGCTAATGTCGTTGTTGGCTATAGATTTGTGTTTTAATTATTTTCATCTACCAAAAAAAGAAAGGCTTACCATATTAAATTACAATGGGCAAGGCCCAATAAAAGTCCAAACAACATTTTCCTCAGTAGAGATGTCCAGCATGGTAAGTTCAGCCCGCTCCGTCTTGAATTTAATTCAATTTCTCCAGGCAGCTCACATTTAATAATTTACTTTATTGCAAAAATAATAAATTTAGAAAAAATTTTAAATAAATTTAATCTATCATAAATTGAAAATTTTTCATGGAGAGATTCACATTTATAAATTCGGGCAAGTCTTTTCTCATAAAAAAACAGAGAATTTCTCTCCAATTTTTACTTTTTAATCTTTAAAATTTTTAGGATTTGTCCCTTACTTTATAGTGAAATTTATAAAAATAAGGACATAATAAGTCTTAGTTTCGAAAAGAGAAATTGATTTATATCAGATTTTAAAATGTATTTTGTTTTTCTTTTTCTATTGGATTATAAAATATTGTAGCTTTATAGCTTTAAGTCATAGAAAGAATAACCTATTTCAGATAAAGATGAGTCATGTAATGTGAGGGAACCCCACTTAGTTGATGCTTATCTAGCTACTTGTTGAATTTGATTGAAGGCCTAGTTGACATTGCTATTAAAATTGTGAATTATTATTTTTTAGAATATAATAATTAAAAGATATTAGAAATTGATGTAAAAATATAAATATAGTTTTTTTCAAATTACTTTTATAAACAATATGTAAAATAGTGATTTCAATTTTTTTTAAAATGATTTTTTTCATTGAAAATAATTAAATTTTCTCAATACAAATTAAAAAATATAAATCTAAATAAAAAATGATAAAACAAATTAATTTAATTGGATTTTTATAAAATTTTTGTCACAAATAAATTAAAAAAATTACACACACCAATAGCACCATATTATAAATTAATAATTAAGTAATAAATAATGTAAGTACTTTACACTTATGACTTATCAACAAATAAAATTATTCACGTCGTCATGAGGAATTGCTTTATGAGTTTCCAAAAATATTATAATATTCTTAAAAAAAAGTAGAGCCACTTAAATTAAATATACTACATGATTGGCTTTGAACTACACAGTTCTGCGTAGATCACACATCCATGCCACGGGTCGGAACTCATCATCGCCATGCAACTTACCTGCTTTTATGTCTCGTACGAAAGTAATATGAAAATTAAAGAGTGATGTAATCTTAATATATATATATATATATTTTTATTTTCTTACAGACCATATTACATACATAGATACAAGCTCTCTAGCTATCTGAGATCATTATAATATTAGACATTCAATAATTATAATATCGGACATTCCTGGGACTGGTTGATCGAAAAAGAACGTTGTCCCTTAATATGGCTGTTAAAACTTAAACTGTGTCCGAGAGATCTTTGTCTTCGTTGATTTTCTTGGGCTGTTCTTTGACATGATTATCGTCAACTTCTTCATGGTCATTTTCATTCTTGGGTGCAGCTACTTCAGTGTTCAGTTCGCAGCAAGTGTTTGCGCCCAGCTTTGAAACGTCGATAACGTGTTCAGATGATTCACCAAGTGTTGGCTTCTCCAAGGATTTCCTGGGTTTCCTATAGATTGCATAAAGCAGCATTTGGAGCATGCCAAATATGAATCCCAATACATTTGGAATCTGTTGATGATGCAAAAAGAAAAAAAATTATATTAAATAATGATAATAATATATACCTGAACTTGGAGTTCCTAATAATAATAATATAAAAAAAGAGAGAGTAATCAAGAACTTACAGCGACGTAATAATCTTTCCTTAGAAAACCGTATAAGAACCACATGACCGCACTCAATGTGAGGAAGAAAGATAAAGAAATTGGCATGAACTCCACGCTTTTGGTTTTTATAACTTTTCTCTGCAGAACGCATACAATATAATTAAGCAGAATTATTAATTTTTGCTTATGAATGGAATCGAAGCTGCAGAACAAATACAATATAAAGAAAGCATTTGTTCTCACCACAATCGCAAGAGGTGCAACAAACACGGATAGGGCAAAAATCATACAAATCCATCCCAAAACGTTGACACGTTGATTGCCATGTAATATGAACATAGCTACGATACTTATGCTACCGAACCCAAGAACATTGAACAGGAACACAAGTTTCGTGGTGAGAATCTGCACCAGATTAATTGCCAATTACTTTATAATTGTAAAGTTATGGTCTTAAACGACATGGGAAATTAAGTAGCTAACAAACCTTATCCTTCTTGGTGGCATAGAAAAAGTACAAAGTAAGATATGCAATTTCCAGTAAAAATGTGAAGGAGTTGACGGTGATGAGAAGAGTGGCATCTTTTGCAAAAACTGCATAGAACAGCCAGAGCATGGCACTTAACAGCGCAATCACATAGGGAAGAGATTGAAACCCTTCGCTTGTTTTCTTCTTGAAAATTTGATAAAAAGTTGGCCTGTCGCGTTATTTCACAACAATATGTAAGATTTAGGAGCAAATGCAGTACAGTATATAAAACAAGAGCTCGTCAAATTTTGCAAATTAAAACACTTACGCGGGAGCAAGGCAGACCATACAGGAGAGGACGTTGCCTATAAATTCCATTGGCAAACAAAACAAGAATGATAGACAAAAATTAGTTTGACCTTGTTGACGTTAAGTACACGTAAAAAAAATTATGTAAGATAAGCTCTTTCTGTATAACACTGCATGCATGTACGTATTAAGCATTCAAACATCTCTAGCTAAAAGAATAATGGAAATTGAAATTAGGAGGAGGAGGAGGATAAGGAATGCTTATTATTACCTAACAGACCGAAAATGAACCCCCATGGCAAGTGCAAGGCCATCTCTACTTACAAATAACAGAAGAGAAAGCTCTCACAGGCTCAAAAGGCAAGTTTCTGAATGGAAACTCTGGCTGTGTTTACTTTGCAGTGAGAAACTCCAGCTGGGGTATGCACCCTTATATAGCAAGGGAATGGAGACAAATGAAAGTAATTAATTAATACGTGGGTATAGAATAGTGTTTTAGTGAAGCACTTGTGAAAAAATAAAATTTAAAAACTTATCACATGATTATAATATTAGGTTTGCATTTTAGCCTGATGCCCTACGTTTTATGTATCATTTTGAAGAAAAGCTAATGCCACTTAAACTGTATTTTCCAAAAGCAGTCAAAATTGTTTGATATTTTTCATATGCAGATGTAGAGACATTGTTTTTGCCTTAAGATTATTTTAGAGATGAACACTTCCCATGTTCTACTTTTTTTTATATATATAATGATCATTTGCAATTGGCATAATTTGAGTATTAAACTAAAAAGTAATCTAACAATTTGAGAATTACACGTAGAAGAAACTTATATGGAAGTATGATGTTAACTTTCTTAACATTACTGTTTAAAAGTCTGATTGAAAGAGAAGGTTCTATCTTACATATATATACAAATTTATCAATGGAAAAGCTAGCTTTTGTTATTGGAATATGACTCTACATGTTTAAAAGGCTTTGTTGTGATTGACTAAGCCACCAAATTACTCACAACACTAATAAAATAATTAAAAAAAGCATGAAGAAAGGCTTTAACTCTTGACTCCAATACCATTAACTTTTATTATCTTCATTGCTTCAATGCTATGAAGAAAGTTTTTTTATTATCAAGGCTGATAATATATAAATATATCATGATCGATCCCTTCATTACACGTGGATGATAAAAAAATAAATTATTTAGCTTTTTGAAATATTCTTAAATAAATTCTAAATACGTGTTTTAATTACTTAGGAAAATATTAAAATAAAAGAGTATGCAAAAATAAACAAAAGCAGGTAATTGAAATACGAATTAAGAATTCGTTGACTCTATTAATCAAAAACGCATTACCGTACACAGAGCCTTAATTAAGTAGACAAGTCATGACCACTGCTTTTATTATTATTATTATTATTATATTGAAAACAAAAAAGTGGTATAGTACATAGAAAATATATATTTTTATATTATCAATGTAAAATTTATAATAAATAAACATGTTTAATCAACTTTATAATATTGATATATATTAACAAGAAAATAAATTTTCAAAATATATCCATAAGATATTAAACAATTTTTTTTTTAAATTTCTATTAAGAGCATCAAGATCCGTGAATAAATGTCAAGAATTTAATAATGTTAATGATGCACTGCAATTGTTTATTTTTTAAAATATAAATAATTAATTCAAAATACATTAAGTCATTTATTAATTTAATGCAATATTTTTAATGTAGACAAATTAACTAATTGAACTTTAAATAATCAATAATGTCGAAAATACAAAATATGAAAAACTTTTATTTTATAATTTTTTAAATAGAAATGAAATGACTCCCCCACCCCCTATTTCAAAAAAAAAAATAGAAATGAAATGATAAGTTTTTAATTAATTACAACTTTTTATAGTATGATTACTGAAGTTTAAATTTTATAAAAAGTAACACAACTTCGTTCCTTTAGTGAGAACTCAGTACTTTTTAGACTTGTTGGAGTCGCAGCCTTGTCCAACCCTTAATCCCGGAAAGTGAGTCTTTCTTTGTGTAATCTTCAAGGGCTGAGTTATATATATGGTTCTATTTTCAGTTTTTTTCTTTTATTTGCAGGATGATTTTTACGATAAGAGATTTCTTTTGATCCTACGTGTTCGTCTTTTTTAATTAGTTTTGTTGATATTTTTAGGTTGTAGATATTAAAAAAGAAGGTGTCTGGAAAACACTTAAAGTTCTGCTGAGTTTGGTTGTCAATCTCTAAATGTCAAAATAAAAGACCAAACCACTTTCCTCTCTCTCCTTCTATAATTTTTTTACCATGGCCTTTGGTGCTTTTGAATGCTAAACCTACTTTATGCCTATTTTGTTAAAATTTGGTTGTCGTTGATTGAAGTCTTTAGATGATATTGCTCTCCAACCTTATGGTTCTTCTATTGAATTTTTTAGTCTTAATTAAGTGGTGAATCATCTGAAACTGTTATGAGTTTTTTCCGCCATTCAAATCGGTTTCCACCTCGGTGGAAGTGGTGGCTAGATCGCTTCTTGTTTTTCCGGATGCTTCCATTGATACTTTTTTCCAGTTAATTCCAGCTAGATTTGCTTTGGGTCGGGTTGTAGTCATTTGGTTGGTTGATTTCTTGTAATGGACTGGGCTCTTATTTGGTGGTCTACCTTTGTAATGGGCTTTATGCCTTTCAGCAATAAATCTCTTATCATTTGAAAAAAAATAAATTTTATAATTGATATAAAAAATTACTTGTAAAAAATTAATATAATTAATTTTAAGATAAATTTAAATCCGAAATTTTATGACTTTATAGGAAACTCGTATATTTGAGTTAACATTTTTTTTTAAATTATCCATTAATTTAGTACAATTATTTGAATAATATTTATTTTTTAAAAACGTTATAGTTAAACTTTATTTACGACGGCTATTAAAATTAATCCCAATAAACTTAAATGATGATATTTCCTAATTTTTATTGGAAATAGAATATGTAAAAAAATTCTGAAAGTGCTTCCCTAATTTTTAATGTCTTATATTTGCTATAGTTATCTTCTTTTTGCTAATTTATTACATGACTAATTCAAGAAATTCACAAAACCGTTATGGATCTTTATTTATTATTAACGTATTTTCTCTTCTGTTGAAACTAGGGTTCTTGAAGGCAACGGCAACGGGCAAGGCCCAAATAACATTTCTCATTGCAAGTATAGCCCACTCCGTCTTCAATTTACTTTAATTTCCCCAGGCAGCTCACTCTAATAATTTACTCAAGATCACGCTGGGGAAGGAGATCAGACCAACTAAAATCACATAAGATTTAGATTTTACAAAATTAACCAACTTAAGAATTGGAAGATGACAAATCTCTTTGAATACTTTTAAAAAATGAAGAATTAAATGGCGATAGTTTTAGCAAAGCTTTTCTTTCTTTCCTTCTTTTATCAAAGGAATATTTCTTTGGTAGGGAAAATAATGTCGAAATTCTTATTACAAAGAATAAACCCAGCCCAACATCTCAATCACCCAAGGCTCCAAAACTAGCCCAAATTCATACAATAGCAGAACCTACGAGGAAAAAGACAATAAGTCTTGGTGTCCAAAAGAAAAAGAGAAAAAAAATTTCATTCTCTTACAACTTAGTGTGAGAACTCAAGAGATATCCCATTTCAAACCCTTTCTCTTTTTGGGGTAAAGCAAAAGAGAGAGCACAACTCAACAAGCAACACAAAGCTAGCACGACCTAGCATAAGCAATTCCTACACGGCCATGCTCAATCCAGTACAGCTCGATTGGATGAGAAGCCAACTGATGAGTACCACTCGAAAAAGAAGACGCTCATCCATCCAGCCAACATATTTTGTTTTTTTGTTGATTATAAAACACTGTAGCTTTATCGCTTTTACGTTCATGGAAACAAGAACCCATTTCAGAGAAAGACGAGCCATGCGATAGTTGATGCTTATCTATAGCTAGTTGCTGAACTTGTGGTTGAGGATTAAATCTCTTCTTCATTACATGCATTTTTGCTTAACTGCTGGGGCTCAAACACAAAGTGTTAGTTGTTACTGGACCTGCGTGCAAGGACCCATCAGCCACGGTGTTCACATAACCACCATGGCCACCCAAAGTGGACCTCAACTTGCTTAGTTGGTCAAATTCCACACTTTTCTTTTCCCTTTTCTCCTAGTACTTTGATAGATTTAATTATTGCTTATATTAAATTACAACCATGTAATTTGCTTATACTCTAAAAAAGAAAAGGAACGAAATCCACTCTTCTTATGCTTGTTTGGTATTATGATTTGAGGGATAAAACTGATTTTTATCACAAAAATTATTATTTAAATAAAGTTATTTTTCAAATTTAATTTTAAATAACCTTTTAATTAATTCTTAATATGAGTTTCAACTGCTTTGCATATTAATTAATTAATTATGTGAGATAATTACGTACATAATTTCTCTTAAAATATCTAGCAAATAAATTACATCAGCATGGAATCCTTTTTTTCTTTTTATTATTTTTTTTTTCGAATAGATGGAATTCATTGGGCTGATCGATTATGCTTTACTGATTGGATGTATATTTAATCCCATATGATGTTTTCATTTTGCAATAACTTTAATCATAAATAGCAACGTCATTGTTTAGCATATCTAAAAGTAAGAGAAATAATAATAACTAAAACACAACCTTTTTTTAATTTAAAAGAAAATAATATTCTCTTCATCCACTTACTTCTAATTTTAATTATAGTTAATAAAATTAAAACAATAAATTTTATTTTTTAATATATTTTCCATTCAGTTATTATACTATTAAATTATTTTTATAATTAATAAAATTTACTTTTTAATACGTATTCATGATAAATAAACTAATGTTTTAAAAAATTATAATTTAAAAATAAAATAAAATCGAGGCAGTAATATTTTTAAAATAATCGAAGTGTATAACTTAACTTTTATATTTGATTAATAAAAACAAAATTTATTAAATTTTGAATAATATATTAATTATAAATCTTAAATACAAATAATAATAATTAAAAAAAACTATTCGAATTGGGCAACTCTTGTCCCATTCAATCAATTTAGGGTAAGTCCAGTTTGATTCAATAATTTTTTGGATTATTGTTTAGAATCTTTTAAAAAGCTAATATAATAGTATTCGTTGGGCAACTTTTTATAACATCCAGACCCCATCTTATCCACTCCATGGGAAGCACCATCTCTAAAAGAAAATAAATAAATAAATAAATAAATTTGGAAGATAAAAATTAAAAGGGAAGTGCATTTGTAATTTCAATTTCAAATTGCATTTGCCTAATTAATTACTAAAATTTCATTAACTTATTATTAATTTTGAATTTTTAGCTACTTAATTATAGAGATTAGCATATAATGGAAGACCAAACCCCATCTTATCTTATCCAAAAACAATATTTAGAAGAAAAAAAAAAGGTCATTAAGTCATATTGCTTACACTAGTGCCATGATCTTAATCACAAGAGGAATTTTTTTATATATATAAATAAAATCAATAAAATTAAATTATAACACAAATTAATATTGCTCAAGCATAGTAACAGCTGCTTCATGATATAGCAATAATGGATTAAACCACTATTTTTATATTTTCTCATTTTCAAATAATAAAAAAATGAAAATGAAAATTGGGTATTGTAGAAGTGGAACCCCACCCTCCATACAGGTGGGAAGCAATTTAGATAGGGTGCTCTATAAGAGTGGAATCCAACCTTAAAGATATATAGCAACTCATTTCCTAATAGTTAAAATTATACATGAATTTGATAATTAATTAATTAATTAATTGGCAATAATCATTGTCATCTTCTGTGGAATCATTGAAACAATAATTTGGTCCACAGAATTTAAACTCAATGGAAGATGTCTGAAAATCATGGGTAGAGTTGTCTAGACATTCTGAAAATTAATGTGAAAATTGAGGAAGATAAGTTCCCCACTTCTGACCTACCAAAGATTGGACTTGTTTGTATTCTCCAATCTGAGATCTTGTTACTTGTTGTCTGAACAAAAAATTATTAAAATAATCAGAAAAAAAAAATAAAATCACCTTGCCCAGCTAGCTAGCAGCAGAAGGACACCACATGACAGTGATATATAGATGCATAATGGTGGGCCAAAATTAGAGGGTGAAAATGTGAAACTGAGATTTACTTTCGAGTCATTTGACACTATAGGCAGAATCTATATATTCTCCACTATTGAGATTTGGGAGAGCCAGTGTTTTGTTTGATCTGATTCATGGGGACTTGCATCTGTGTCTGAATGTAGACAAAAATCATTTAATATCCAAAGAGCCAAACCCACAGGAACGAACTTACTTAGAAATGGCAAGAGATGTCAAGTGGATTGGGTTAAAACAAGGCAAATCTCAACCCACTTTCTCCTCTAGATGTATTTTTTTTAATATTTTGACTTATCCCTTTATGTATTATTTGAGATATATATATAAAATTGATAAAAGTTTGAGGGAGTTGATAAATTAAGTTTGGCAAACCCCACAAGAGCATATACATGGAAATTGAGCTCCACAGCACGTAGTATTAAGTGTGCATGCCATGTATTGTTGAATTTTGGAATGACTCACTTTGCTTTTGCAAATAAGATGACAAAATTTCTACTGTGCTATTAAGTTTCTCCTGTCATCCACAATCTAAAGATCATATAACAGAAATTCTGCCTACTTGTTCATGAACTCATCTCTCGCCTCCCCCCCAATGCTCCCCAGTCCCCACTCTCTCCATCAATATATACACATTTGGAAAATTATCAAATACCACTCTAAATATTACTTTTTCATTCATGTAACTATGGGATTTATTTTTTGCACTCGTGGAAATATTCATTTTCAACTTTTTATTTGAATCAGCTCAAAATTTTTAATTTAAATTTAATTTAATTAAATTTTTTTATTTAGACAAAAAGTCAGTTAATTTAAAAAAAAAAAAAAAAAAAAAAACCTCAATTTATGAAATAAGATGGTTGGAAGGCATGAAATAATGTTCCAGCATTAGCATAGCTTTATTCCATAGCTTTTGGTAATGTTAGGATAAAAATGTACAAGGCCCCTTGAAAAGCGCACGTATAATTGTAAACCTGATGCGTTAACAAAGGGGTAGCTGGTTTTGTGGGGATGATGCGTCATGCCATTTTCCATTGGATATGTATAAACCTTATTCATATAATGGATACTCTTTATTTGAGAAGCATTGCATCATATTTTGTATTTTCCATGTAACTAACAATGCTTCTTTTACCTTTTCCCCCAGTTTGAGCTTTTTTTTTTTTTTTAATATATCATATTAATTAAATAAAACCATTATTAATTCACTAGATTAAAACTAAATTCAGATTTTCACTAATAAAAACTTTTCTAATAAATATTTACTTTATTTATAATAACTGAAAAATAATTCTTAAAAGCCTTACAATTTTTAAATGGTATATATATATAGAGTGTATAGATTTTTTTTTTTTAAAAAGAAAGTTAATTTCACTGATTAATGAAAGAATTCGAATATAATAATAAGATAGGATATATTATTTGAAATAACTACAAACATCGAATATTTCATAAAAAAAAATATTTTAAATATTATAAGATTTTAAATTTAAATATCAATAAAATAAAACAAATATCGGTTCTGGAGGGAGTAGAAATATCACATTTTGAGTGTATTGTTTTTTCTTTTTTCCTTTTTCATACTCGAAGGTAGATTTGCACTTTCTGGTAGTTGGTAGTTAACAGTATATATTTAACCGTTATGATCCAAACTTTGGTAAATTGTTTTTATTTTTTATTTTTTACTACTGATAATAGGCCACCTTGTACTTTACATATATAATTTGAGAAAACATGATTGATATGATTAAAATATTAAATTTTATTTAATGATTTTCTAATATACTCTCAATTTATCCTATTGCTTCCTTGAAATTAAATAATCTCCTTGTTTAATGAACTTATTTTTATTTTCATATAAATTAAAAAAATATAGTCAAATAATAAAGTATTTAATTAATTTTTTTACTAATAAACTCTTCATTCAATTACTTTATTAAAATTAAAGAACTTATGTATTCATAATAAGATTTTCCACATGTAAACAGAATATTGCAAAATTAGTTAGGCTGTGAGGATGACTTAAGTTCCACCTCATCAATCCTATCCCAAGCTAAGCAAAAATAATTTTGGCATTAATCCTTTGGTGCTCGACATGGGGCCATGCAGTCTGCTAAATGGTAATGAAAAGCGTTGCTTTTAGAAAATAAACAAAAGATTTGACAGAAATAATTAAATCTGTGAGATCATAATTTATTCATCACTAATCATCACCAGTTTAATCTGAATATTTATAAAGTAAAAGATGATACGTACCGGCAGATCTGTGGGTCAATGTGACAAACGCCTGAACTCATGCATGCTTTCTTCGATTCCTCTCCTATGTTAATGTTTAAAAACCACGTCATACTAAAGCAAATTTCTTTTCATGCATCCAATTATCATGTAAAAATGGTTGTGTTCATCTCATGACTTTATAATTATTTTTTCATTCTCTTTATATTTCACGTCAATCACTTCCACATCCTTTCATGTTCCATATCATCTCAGACTCTGCTATACAAAAAGTTCAATATCTATCCACATTTTAAGTTTAAAACATATCATTTTATTTTAAAAAACTAATGCATCAACTTCTAAAACATAGTTTTTTTAGAAGAAAATTAGTTCAAGTAATCAGTAAGTCATGAAACAAGGAATCGGAAATTACTCGCCTCTTGTATTATTAAAAAAATTATTAGTTGATATCTTCTATAAAAGATTAAAGGTATCCCTTTTCTTTATTATTGATTAGAGTCCAATAGATTTAATTGCACAATGAAAATGCTTATTAGAAAAATAGCACAGTGAGAAATAAGACAAATTTTGTCGGGATTTTTTTTTTAATTGCATTGAGACTTATTTGGCACAATCATGAAGAATTCTTTTTAGGAAAAATAATTATTATTTTATAATTCGAAACAAAAATTTATATAGTTTTGGCGAATGTAAAAATTTCTCCCCTATTTAAACTTCTGTTTTTTAGTGTAAAATAACATGGATTTAAAATTTTTTTGAGCTCCTTATATAAAAAAATATGAAAATTATTTTTTAAAAATATTTTCGATAAAATAAATAACAAATTAAAATAAAATTTAGAAAAAAATATTGGCAGTATTATTTTATTAATAAGTCTTGCCAGGAGCTATAATTTAAATTTAAAATTATTACATCATAAAATAAAAATTAATATTTAATTTCAACCATTAAACTATAAGTTGAATATTATTTTCCTAAAATATAATGCTGATTTAACATTAACTGTAAATTCACTGGACATTTTATTTACTCGAAAAAACGTATTACATAAAGATTGATATTCTTCTTTTAGGTTGAGAATAAAGATTGACATTAAATGGAACTAGATTTGGCATAATAGACAACATGGCTGCATTGCAGCCTTACAAGTAGACATGGCACCACCACTTTGAACGATTACATGCAAGATTAAAAGGAAAAAACATAACCAAGAACACGTTAATGGTAATGTTAATGTTAAACTTTGTCTGCAGGGGTACCAATGTCCTGCTCGGTTTCTTCCTTAATTTTTTGACCTCCAACATCATTTCCATTGTCTATGGGCTGTGGAACCACTACTGTGGTTATCTCGGAACAGAGGGTTGCACTCAGCTTTGCAACGTCGACGATGTGCTCGGACAATTCGCGAAGTTTAGGATCCTCTACAGGTAATTTCTTGGGGTTTCTGTAGATTAAATAAAGCACCATCTGGACAATCCCAAAAAGAAAGCCCAATGTGTTTGGAATCTGTTCATGACAAGAAAAAGGAAATTGTAAGTGGAAGTTAATCAAAAGGGAATAAGAAATAGTTGCTGGGTTGATGATTAATGGGAAAGATAAAGTTGGTGGAATGTAAAGAAAGATGTACGTGATAATGATGCATGCGTGATAGTTAACTTACGGCAACATAAAGGTCTTTCTTTAGAAAACCATAGAAGAACCACATCACCGCAGTCAAGGTGAGGAAGAATGATAAAGAAAATGGCATGAACTCGACACTCTTCGTTTTTATCACTTTTCTCTGGAAAATAGAATAAAGAAGAGAGAAAACAAAAATTAATCAATATAATTATAGGGGAAAAAAAAAAAACTATCAGAGACAGAAAGAAGCAAGTGTTAAAATTTGCGACTCGCATTCTCACCATGATACCCATAGGGGCAACAAACACGCATAAAGCAAAGATCATGCAAATCCATCCAAGAACATCAACGCGTTTGCGGCCATGTGTAAGGAAAAGAGTTAAGATAGCGATCATTCCGAAACCAAAAATATTGAAGAAGAGGATGAGTTTTGTAGTGAACATCTGAAACAAAGATTGCTTCTGTATGAATTAAATATATCCCACTCTGACAAAGTTCTTTAAATCAGGGAAGTAGTGTTCTTGAGATACATACCCTGTCCTTCTTTGTGGCATAGATAAGGTACACAGTAAGGTAGCCAGTCTCCATGAAGAAAGTGAAGGAGTTAATGGTGATGAGAAGGGTGGAATCCTCATCAAAAATTGCATAGAACAACCACAGCATAGCACTAAATAGTGCAATTACATATGGAATAGACTGGAAACCTTCGCTTGTTTTCTTCTTGCAAATTTGGTAAAAAGTTGGCCTGTTACAGTATTTGTCAGTTATTAGCATATAAAGTAAATGAAGAAGCGCGTACGGAAGTAAAACTAGAGACTAAATTAAAGACTTACAGAGGAGCAAGGCAAACCATGGCGGAGATTATATTAGCTGCAAAACCATCGAGCAAAAAAGAAGACAGAGCAAATTAGTTTAGCGATGGAAAGCAAAAGCAAAACAGAAAAGCAATGAAGCCTTTATCAACTTAATTAGTACCTAAAACGCCAAAAACGAAGTCCAATGACAAGTGCAAGGCCATTTCTCCGGCTATAGTAGAGACTCTCTTTCCCTTGTGCAGAGGAAACTCTCTTTCTCAAGAGGAAACTCTAGCTATGTTGTGCAATGATGGATGGGCGAGAAGCGTTTATATAGGGGAGGAATCCAGGGAACGGAATGAAGTCAAGTTGCATGCATGATTAAAGTGAATAAAATATGTCAATGTAACAGTGGCCTTGTTTCTTTTATTATTTTTTTTGAAGAAAGAGAAAACAATATTAATTTTATGGTTACTTTTAAGTTGGTCCTACTAAGTGCTTTTTACGTTAAAATGATCCGAACAGCTTTCTAAACCTAATGCCCTATATTTATCCATCTATGGTTAATTTTTCTTCAGGTAAACTCTCACTATACAAAAGTAGCCCTACTTGTAGGTACCATTCCTAGTACGTGCACAAAATTCAAAGGGTCCCACTTTGTTCTTTCTGATGTGTCACCCACCAAGTGGTTTTAAGGGTTACAACTCATATTTTAGTTCCAGAGGACTCCTGCTCTTTCTCAACAAATTATATTTAAATTTATACATGAAATGAATCAGATTATCATGCATGGATTAAGAAAATTATACCCTGATTTTTTTTTTATCATTTTACTGGATGCAATGCAATATAAAGATTTTTGTTAATATAATATAGGGTGTTGAGGAAGGGTACGTATAATGCATTTGACTTAATTTCATTTAAAAAATAGAAATTTAATTTCAGAGATCGAGTTAACTGGACCTATATGAGCCTATAGCGCAGTGGATGAGGTCAACTAACTAATAGTAGTTAACCCACTTGGATCATTCCCATAGTAGGGATCCAAAAGGCTTTGAAGCTTACTTCATTTGTTACAGAATCCCATCAACAAGCTTTCTGATGTGTAATCGCATTTGATGATGATGAAACAAATCAGAACATTCAATCAAACGGTGGAGAAACGAGCTCAGCATCATGGCAGAGGATATGCTGTTTTTCCCATACAAGAAACCGTGCCTAGTATTTCCCAGTTTACCACCATAACACATCAGCCGCCGTTGTCTCATTCCCCCTCGCTGATAACAGCTCTTGTGAATGCTTGTTGACGGCCCTTTACGATTTCTTCCAAGTTGTCCACGTCCACAACGTAATTAATAATGGTTGAAAAACTTGAAGATTGCACGTAAAAGACAAGGTGATTAATATGTAATCATGATTAACCAAGAATTAATTTGAAAGAAAGTCCTGTGATTTTCTCTCTTGCCATGCACATGGATTCCTAACCACACACTCTCATTCCCACGTTTATTGGGTAACTGGAGAATTTTGTGGTTTCGTTCATCTCTATTATAAAAAGTCATAATCAAATTATAAGGGTTAGGTCTATCATTTAATTAAGTAACCCTATTAGAACCTACAAGCTTAGAGGTTTCATTTCAAGGGCTCATTCTAAAAGTTGAAATATAATTATGATCTTATTTCTGATTGATTATCAATTTTTTTTTCTTCTGATTATTCATCATTATTCTATAGCAGTTTGAAAATCTAAGGATTGCAGCTACAATTTAAAACAAGATATATACTGAAAATATAAAAAATATGTCGTTGGAATATAATTCTTGTGGTTTGAAATTTAATACAATAGTTTTTTAAAAAAATAATAGTATTTTTTGGTAGATGAATTAATTCTGCTTTAACATATTCCATTAATTCTTCAATTATTAAACAATATACAAATAATATATTTATGAATTGATATTTTAAATAAATAAAATAAAATATTCCAATAAATAAGAATATTAAAAGTTGATTTTAATATTTCTTTAGAAAATAAATATTTTAAATTAAATAATAATAGTAAAAATAATTTTAATATTATGTTAATTTTAACTGAAATTTTTCTTTTTCTTTTTTTCTTTTTTGATAACAACCCTAACTAAACAATTTGTTTGAATTTTTTTTATATAAAATGAAATATTCTAAACAAAGTCAATAGGAAGTAGACATTGGAAAGTGAGGACAAAAATTACTCGTGTAGGTGATGAAGAGGAAAATAATTCAGCTATAGAACCGAACATTGGATCGAGTAGACATTGCCATGCTGGACACGACCCAAAGGCATGCATGATTTTTTTTCTTATAATGGCGACAATTTATATAAATTTACGGAAATAGCTTCAATTAAGTTTTTATATATTTTTTAAAGGTTAAATAAATTATATTTAATTTTTTTATTAATTAAATCTTAAATAAAATTTTCATAATATAATATTATTTTTTATAAATCAAAATATCAATAATTTAATATTTTAATTAATATAAAAAATTAAAAAATATATAAAAATGTTAAATAATTTCTAAAATTAAAAAAATGAAATTGTATCATATAAAAATATTTTTATAATTAAAAAAATTATATTAGATGAAAACTTAATTAACTTTTAATAAAAATACATAAATTTAATTGATAAAAAATTAAATTAAATATATCTAATAAATAAATAAATTTAATTGAACTTATATTCATAATTTAACTGCTTCTAACTTCATTCATGAATGTAACCTTTTGATTGCACATCTTAATTTCCAATATTAAATACTTTAATTTATTCATGTCAGTTTATATGTCTCTTTATTCTTTTAGAAAGTAATTAATGTATTTATTAGTTTATTATATACTCCAACTTTTTTTTATATTTATCTATTATTTGAAATATGAAAATTTTCGAGAATAAAAACCAGTAAAAAATTCTAAGGCGATTTTCTTTCAAATCATTTATGTTTTCTTCTTGTTTATGATTATTGAAGTGAAAATCGTATTACTATGATAATTAAATCCATTATCCATAATAAATAATAAAGCATTTTATATTATATAATTCTTAAATTTAAGTTCAAAAACAAATAAAAAATCTAGAAGAGATAGGAAATGTTGTAAAATTAGTTTAGATTTAAAAAAATTTATGGTGATTAAAAATTTTATAATCGTTAAAGATTTCATGGTAATTAGAAATTTTATGATCGTTAAATATTTTATAGTAATTAAAAATTTTATCGTAATTAAATATTTTATTTATGAGGTTTAAATATAATATTAAATATGACTGTTATGATTTTATTTCAAGATTTTTATAATTATATATAGCGGTCGGTTTTTTACTATAAATAGTTTTCATTTTTACAAATATATTAACTCTCATTTTTTCTATTGGATTATAAATTAGAGATAAACTCTTGTTGTTCTAATCTTAAAAATTAAATTTCAGAAAAACTTATTTAATGCTGGGGAATTATAAAATAAATTGTTAAGAACAGTGTTCAATACGATTAAAATTTCATTATTTTATTTTATTTTATATTTCCAACAGAAAATTTAATTGCATTAATTAGCTTCACATCAGAATCAAATAGAAGATGATAGGCTAATTCAATTTCAAATTAAAATTAATTTTTTTATTCGTGAGATTGAAAATAAAGAGAGAAAATTATAAATTCATGAGATTGAGAAATGAAATTATAAATAATTACTATATTTAAGAAGTATATAATAATTTAGTTAAAATAAATAAAATAATAATATTCATGAAAATAAAATCGTTTAACTAAATAATATATATAATTTAAAGGAAATGTAAAGCTAGGGATATTCAAAGAATATTGAAAAGACATTGCGGATAAGGACACACTAACCACGTATCATAACTGGAATTTTCTTCATAAAATTTGACTTTTTAATTATGGACTCACATATAAATTATTGTCCTTCAAACTAAATAATTTCAAAGCTTAACCAACACATGCTAAGTTGGCAGCATGAGTTTAGTATGTGACGGCTACTATGTATAATACCCAATTGCAACAACTAAATTCAATTTTAATAATTATTATTTATAGCTTTTTTTTATTTTTAATAATTTTTACTTGTTAAATATCCCTCAAACAATAAATAAATTTAATAAATTTCAATATTAAATGATACATATAAAAAGAATTAAACTATTGTGGGAATTCTAATTAATATCTTATGAAAAGATGTGAAGTATGACAACATTTTTGTTTACCCTCAAATATAAATTTAAAATATAAAACCATATATTTATTTTATATAAATTGTATTATAATTATTATACATAATTTAAATTCCATTGAGCAAAAACCAATAATTGACTTGGTAATTTTTCCACATGAATATTGTCTTCAAGTCATTCAAGAAATAGTTTCGAGCCCCCCCAGACTGGTGCGGCTAGATTCAATGAGTGTCGGCTATGTGATCTCAGCTTAGCCCAACCCAAAACTCAATGGGTTCCGACTTCCAAGTTAAAATTTGGTGAAGTTGGAGTCCAATCCATTTATAACTAATTTAAACCAGTTCTATTTATTAAAAATTCTGTTTCAATTATTTTATTAATCAATGCAACGAATTAAACCCAGTCATTAATTTGGAATGAACAAATGGACCATGTCAAAATTTACAAACTTATTTTCGATATTTTCAGAACAATTCAATTAAATTTCACACAAAATTCCATGAGCTTGTGAGTAATTTGTGAAGTAAAAATAGAGTAAAATTAATTTGATAAAATCTATCTTACTGGAAATATATTTATTTGGATACTGTCCATCTTGAATCCAGTCCATTATAAATTAAAATATAAACAAATGGAACTTTATATATATATATATATATAAATTTATCGAATCTTTTAAATTCATAATGAATAAGTCCACCTAGATCTTTCTTATCTTAATATTTTATGAATAATTTTATTTTATGATAATTAAAGTAAAATTTCCAAAATACACTCAAGGTCAAAGTCACATCTTAATTGGGCCTACTGTTTTCTTCGATAATTTTTTGACTAACAATCAATACGAGAATTTTTATATGGACCAGATATATATGCACTCAATTGTGAGCTTTTTCAAATGTAATTTTTATTTTATTTATTTATTTATTAATACGAGAAAATTATATAGTACAAGTAAGACATTTATATAATATAACAAATAAATAGAGTAGAGACATTTATATAAAAGTATTTATTTTAAAAAAAATATGCTAATTAGATTTTTTTTAAGATTCACTATTTTACTTTTAAATTATATTTATCTAATTTTTACAAGTTTATACTATATAAAATTGCCTATATATTAGGGTGATGGTACCATATTATTACTTTATTGATAGACGGAAAATTCTGAGGTGATTTCGGTTCACGATGAGTTTAAGAAATATTTGAGTGGATTTCCTTTTTTTTTTATATATAAAAACTTATTTATTCTTATTTGAGAGGTATACTGATTCATGGTGGATTGAATTAGATAAGATTGATCTAAGAAAGTATAGATTAGCATTATCTAAAAGGAAAAGGAAAACTCCATCGTCTGACTGAAGCCATTCCTTTCCTTTCTATGGAATCAAATTATCAAATTATTTGCATCTTTTTATGTATGTATATATAACCATATCTTATATTTTTAAACCGTCTCGTCATAAATTAAATTAAATTAAATTTCATACAGGCACATATAACTGTTCGTTATTATTCCACCTCCATCCCTGTTTGCTTATGTGAACATATATGGAGAGACACAGATAGCTAGCCTTTATAAATTTTACACCACGTAGCAGAAAAAGAAAGAGAGAGAGATACACAAGCTATCTCATAAATTAAGGTGCATACACACGTACAGAGAGGAGTTAGGTATATGCTAATCAAGCTTGGCATCCAATTAGTTGGTCTCCATTGGAGCCACGCATGTCTTTGTTACCATTATATTCTTCTTGCTGTTCTTTCATATTCTCACCATTTTCATGACCATTTAGTTCGGAGCTTACAGCTTCTTCAACCCCACAAGTACTTAATATCTCATTATCTTTGTTGGTTTCAGGTAACTTTGGCTCCTCCACCACCGTCTTCAAGTTCTTGTAAATTACATAGAGAATCATCTGACACACTCCAAAAAGAAAACCCAGTACGTTGGGTACCTGTGATGCAGGGAGAAGGAAGTGCTTATGAGGGCATGCATGTACGAGATGCAGGGAGAAGCATCTCGTAACTTTAATGATAAATTAAACAACATTGTACATTCAAAGCTTCAAGATTCTGAGTGATAGAGGGAGATATCGTTTTCAGGTATAAGTCATTATTAATTGATTAATTAAATAATCTGTATCTAACAAAGATTGAGCACTTACAGCAATATAGTAGTCCTTCAATAGTAATCCATAAAAGAGCCACGTAATCGCACTGAGGGTGAGGAAAAATGATAAGTAAAATGGCATGAACTCCACACTTTTTGTTCGTATAACAACCCTCTGCGAAGTATATATATAAAAATAGATGATGTAATCTTTAACAATCAACACATATGCATACTTAGATTAATAAAACAATATTCGTACATAGTCTATGGTAATGATGGATGCTTGGCGAGTGGGCAACATAAACTAAATCAAAAAAGAAATTAAGAAACTAGAAAAAGAAGACAAGGGTATCGCTGGCTAGAGTGGGAAGGTAAAAAAGACCAAAAACAAAACAGAGAATATATATTTAGTTAATTTAAAAAGAAAAAAAAAAAAAGATGTGCTTCATCCTCACCATGATGCTTAAAGGTGCTGCGAATACACTCACTGAAAATACTACACAGACCCATCCAAGAATTCTGACTCGGGATGATCCTTTTGCCAGGTAATGGGAGAGAAGAAGAACCAAGCAAAATCCCCCCAAGTTTAACAAAAGAAGTATCCTCAAAGTGAAAATCTGCAGCAAACAGCTCCATGCATGGCCATGTTAGTTTAGTTTCATCAGATAATTAATATAAAGAGATTTAAATTTGGTGAATATATATTTAGTACCCTAGCTTGCTTGGGTGCATAAGCGATGAACAAGGTAATGTAAATAGTCTCAATGAAACAGCCGGCCGAGTTAATAGTTATGAGAAGGAAAGCATCGGACTTGAGCCAAGCATAGTATAGCCAAATCATAGCACTGAATAGAGCAACCGCATATGGAAACGATTGAAACCCTTCTGTTGATTTCTTCTTATAAATCCTTACAAATGTTGGTCTGCAAAGTACAATTTATTATCAGCATTTCTAACTAATGCCCTTCAATTGATCTTATAATATAAAGAAAAAAATAATAAATAAAAAAATAAATAACAACTTACACCGGTGCTAGAAAAACCACAAAAGATGCAATATTACCTATAAAATTAATAGAAAATAATGCACTACATTATACAAAAGAATAATTCGAAACAACAGAAATTAAAAAGGAAAATATCTGTGCAAGTTTATGGATGTGTACCTAGAATGCCAAATGCAAAAACAAATGGATTGTGAGTGGAAAAAACAGCCATATCTCTATATTTCTGCCCCTCTCTGCCTGAACAAAATCTGGAGAATAATGAGATTAAAAGAGAGGCAAAGGAAGTGGAAGTCCTCTATCTAGCTTTAAGTGCTCCAAGGCATGTTATAAAGCACAAGCACAAAGAATGTGACTATTTATAGACAAGGGGTGCATGAAGTAGAATGCATAGAGCCGTTGCATTAAAATGGAAGAAATTTACAAAATGTATAATAATTTTATATAACAATTAATTAATTATAGTGTATTTCATGTGATACCATTATACATATAGTCAATTATCAGAATATATTTATGCGATTATATTGTATAAAATTTCATAAAATAATATGCATCAACTTTGAAGTTTATATAATAGTTAAGAAGAATTATTAAATAGTTTAAATTAATTATTTTAAATTTTGATCGAACCGCTATAATGTTGTTGCTAAATATGCTTTTGTGGTGGGTTAGATATATTTACTACTCCATGATCTTCTAGACTTACGTTACATAGCACACAAAATGAAGCTTGGTTTTTTCCCAACTCCATGCCATACACCCTCC
The DNA here is from genome assembly GCF_001659605.2 of Manihot esculenta. Classification (NCBI taxonomy): domain Eukaryota; kingdom Viridiplantae; phylum Streptophyta; class Magnoliopsida; order Malpighiales; family Euphorbiaceae; genus Manihot; species Manihot esculenta. Next base: position 25,372,382 of record NC_035166.2, read on the forward strand.
CTTAAACGTGAGGGTCCCTAGTGCAACTTCCTTTGCAGTTTTCTTTCATAAATATTTCTATGGGTTTGGCGGTTTCTCTTATTTTTTATTATTATATATAAATTAGATTAAAGCACAAACGTCAAAGAACTTTAAACCCAATGATCCATTGATGGCTCTTCATGACAGGTGTATCTTCAGCCCCTCAGTATGTAAAAAGGCCACATGCGCACTATTCCATAAATAAAAATGTCATCTGCATTTCATCTCTTGCTTTTTGATCGGCACGCGTGAGTGAGCTGAGGATTCAAAGTTAGTTTTATGTGTCAAAATTCGTTTTAATCACAATTATTTGTATATATAATAACACAATAATCATAATAAAAAATAAATAAAAATATATAAACAAAGTGGATGTTATTTAAAAGGTTTATTGGACAATAACAACTTAATATTCACATGTTCTGTCATTTTAATTTAAATATTTCAATTTTAAATTAATTATTACAATATTTTTATTTAGATGCCCAAAATTATATATATACGTAGATATTTTTTGTGACAAGATTTAATCTAAAATGTTTAAATTAAAATATATAATAATATTTAAATCTTAAATCTTTATTATCCAATTAGCCTATTTAAATTAATGGAACTAGAAACTTTAATTTAGTTTAGTGGACTCAAAATATCATTAATATATATTTATAGAATTTTTTCTTTTATAAATTTATAAAATATTTTATGTATTTTTTAATAATATATATTAATATAATTTATTTAATAGGCAAATTATTTTTAAAAGTCAGTTAATTAAAAAAAAGCTAAATATTTATGCGTATTTTAATTAAAATATTTTAATTGTAATTTTATTGGACTAATTTTTATATTTTAATATAATTTTAATTCATCTGTAAATTTTTAAATATTATAATTCATGTGATAATTTAATAATTTAATTAATATGTCATGTGTACCATTATTATTTTTTATATAAATTAATGATCAAATAACTAAAAAAATCTAATTTAACTATAGTTAAATAATATATTTAATTTTAAAAATAATAATAATCTAACACAATTTCAACAGTAAATAAATTTTATTTAAAATTAATTATTATAAAGATTTTATAATAAATATATTATTTTTAATTATTTTATATATATGACTATTTTAAATTAAATATTCATAATTATTATTATAAAATAAAATATATCACCATTGAAAATGTGAACCACGAATTTGATAATTATATTTAATTTTAATTTTAATTTTAAAAATTAATCAAAATTTCATCTAAACATAAATATTAAACTAATTTATTTAAAATTTAAATATTTAAATTAAAATGCAAATGATATTAACGTTAGACTTTTTTAGTTAATTGATTAATTAAAAATAATAATAATAATAATAATAATATATATCAAATTAATATGACAAATAGAGTATTAAATTTAAAATTTTATAAATTATTTAAAATTATATTAAAATATAAAAATTAAATTCATTAAATTAAAATTAAAATTAAAATTAAAATATAAATACGCCGACAAACAATTGATTTGTTTATCAATTAGCTTTTTAAAAAAGGTTTAAATTTATGTAATTCAGTAAAATAGATTTGAGCCATTGTTTGCTCATATATTTTTTGAATATAAGTGTTTATTCGTTATTTTTAAATTTTTAGTGGACATGTTTTAGTGATAGCTTCTTAAAAGTTATTTTCTTTTTGAAAGTTTCCTTCACTTATTAGTTTCATACAATCATTATATAGGTCAACACATAGCATATAGGGAAACAAGTCTAGTGGGTCACTATCAAAGATGAAGAGCCACCAAAAATGCTAGCCTTCCAGTTTGTAACACTCTGATTTTATAATAATTAATAATTAATTAAAAAAATAATTCATATAATAAATATTTTTCACTTGATAGAATGAGTATGTGTTATATAATTTTTTTAAAAATATTAATAAAAAAATTTAAATATTTATAATAGTTTATATTTATATTTAATATTTTAAATTAATTTTCAAATGGATTGAAAGAGGAATTTGGAAGTGTGGTAGGTGAAGAGTAGAATATAGACTGATAAGATAAGCTAATAGATTTATAATAAAAGGTGATCCCATTAATTAATATTATATTTAACAATCATAATACATGCTCTCTTCTTATTAATTAACAATAATTCCGGAACCTACATATTTCACATTTGTGGTTTACACGTGCGACACTTATTATGGGATACGAGGTTTCCTTCTTCTCATTTAAAAAAACAAAAGTTAATTTCTTTAATTAATAATTCCAATTATTCCTAAGTGGGCATTCAAAGAAGCCCCCAACCCACTATTGACGCCAACTAACAGTAAATTATAAAATATAGGAGATTTAATTTTTTAAAAAAGATAAAATTAAATAAAAAAACTATTTTAATTATAAAAAAATAAAAATATTTTAATAAATTTTTTAAAATAAAAAAAAAATTAACTTATTAATAATAATATAATCAAAGAGACCGTGACTCTACCACCCAGCTTAGGTTTATTATTAGTTCGAATTCACTTTTTTATAATTAAAACTATTTATATAGAGTGATTTACATGAAAAATTAATATGTTTTTTAAAGAAAATAATTTAATTTTTATTTTTTAGTTATAATATTAAAATTCTTTATACTGATAAATTTATACCAAAAAAGTTTATTATTTATTTTCTCAAAAAAAATAAATATTTAAAATTGAATTAGTTGTCTTTTTAATCAAAATAATTTCAACACTAAAAGTCCAAAAATATTATTTATAAAAAGGAGAGTTTAAGCGTAAAAAATAATAAAATTCATTATGTCAGATACATTCAATAATTTTCTCCTAGTTTGTGGAGTAATTTTAGGATCCCATTGGGCCACAAGTACACAGGCCACCGTACTTCCTTCATATTAATATATACACCAATTTCATTAGTGGACGTCCCAATCTCTTAGCCCTTTGTTGGAAAGGACAAACAAAAATATTAATATATTTGAATTGAAAGAAAATTAGGCAGAAAAATCATTAATATGAGGAAAGTAGGGAAAAATATCTAGTATAACCTATAGTTTATAATTTATTTTTAAAAATATAAAAATAAAATGGTAATTTTACAATTCATACAATAAAATTTATGAAACTAAATCTACATTTATATGGTAATATTAATTTAGGGAAAAGTAATAATTATCAGCCACATATATATACGCTAATTAAGTATAAACACTGAATGATTGCAGTGTCATGCAAGGTTACTTTAGAAATTAATATAATTTAGGTGGTAGGAATGAATTCCACTACCTAAACCCTATAATAATTTCCATTTTATAAACGTATTTCAAATTTGAAAATGGAAACTTTAATTTGGGTAACTTTCTATTCTATACCTAATATTTTTGATAGCTGAACTATGTGTATATTTGCCCATCTATAATCAAAGTAGCCCACCATGGGTTCCCTACGTTAGGAATGATTAGTTTATATACCACTCTCAAACCCCACACACAAAAAAAAAAGTATTTAAAAAAATGAAAAAAAATATTAAAACCAGTTTTTTCCTATTTAAAGTTTAAGGAATCTTTGAAACTTTATTTGAACAGTGTGAACAGTTTAATGCATATTATGGTGGTCCATTATATATGTATGAATATAATAATATTCTTATTCCTGAAGCAATCACTCAAAACAGTACTACAAGATAGAAGCTAAGCAGAAAGCAAGCCAAGAAGCAAAGTTTACGCATTTGCTTTCTAGTTTGGCTTCTTAATTTTGGAATTTCATATATATGTATTTAGCCACCCTACCCTCTCTGTCTATAGTGGTAGCAGCTGAGCTCAGCTCAGCTCAGCTCATATTGTCATGATGAGGTGAAGACAAAGCATATATAAATATATATCATTTATCAAACAGATCTTTCACTTAGTTGGACTCGGGTTGTGGGACTCAATGGAATCACCATTGGGTTTCGTGTGATGGTGATGATCATATGAATTTTCATGTTTATTACCCACTTCGCTTTCCTCACAAATGGGAACTGAGACTGCATGCACTTCACAATTAATTTTGTTTATTTCTGATTCGTTCTGCTTCTGTATAACTTTCCTGCCGTCTTTGTAAATTGCATAGAGTGTCATTTGAAATATTCCCAAGATTACTCCGAAAATGTTTGGAAGCTGTGAAAATTTTCAAGAAAAAATGCATTAACAGATATTAATTATTATTTGAATAATGAAGGGGATATTATATATAGCAATAGCAACTCACTGCAATGTATAAATCCTTAAGTAGGATACCATAGAGCAGCCACATAATAGCATTCAACGTGAGCGAAAATGACAAGGTAAATGGCATGAACTCCACACTTTTGGTGCGAATGACCAGCCTCTGCACAGTAATTAATTAATTAAATTAATCGTAATTAATCAAAACAACTCCTGAAAATTAATAGACTCACCATTACGCTTAAAGGTGCAGCGAAAACAACTGCAGAAAATGCGACACAGAACCATCCAACAATGTGCAACCGTGTTGATCCTTTGGCGAAAAAATGAGTAAGAAGAACAATAGCACAGAATCCCCCAATATTCATGACAAGCAGCAGCTTCAGTGTCAGGATCTGCAATTATTTCCCCACCCCAAAATTATTCATAATACAATAACGATGATTGAAGACAAACTTGAGGAATACTTATAATTACTTAAGTTGGTTTCGCACCCTGGCTTGCTTTGGTGCGTAGACAATGTACACCACAATGTAGATGGTTTCAACTAGACAGCCCACAGAATTTATGGTGAGAAGAAGAAAATCTGTGCCTGGTTTCAGAGTGGCGTAGTATATCCAAATCATGGCACTGAATAATGCAACCACGTATGGAATTGAATGAAACCCTTCAGTTGATTTCTTTCTATAAACCCTTAAAAATGTAGGGCTGCATTGAGACAATGGAGATTGTCATTAATTGTACATAAAAAAAAGCTAAAGAGTGCATTGAAACTGATACTTAGTTAAACCCATACTCACAGAGGCGCAAGAAACATTATGATGGAGATGATGTTGCCTAATGAAAGAACACAAAAGAAAAGTTAGCTTAATCATTTGAATTCAGATGAACAAAGCCAAAGCCAGAGAGTGATGATCATTTCCATTAGAATCTGAAAGAGAAAAGTGTAAAAGAAGCCATATATGGATTCTAGTGTACCGAGAATGCCGAAGGTGAAAATCCATGGATGGTGAGCCATGTCCATATCTTCAGCTTCAGCAGTTTCTTCTCTTGCTCTCCCTCTTAATTAGACACAGAATATTACGAGGATAAATAAACAAATGAAGAACCAGGTTTGTCAGGTGAAACGCAACTCCAGCTGCTATTCTCTTATCTTATAAATATATGTGTGCATTTGGTGTGACAAATCAACAGCGAGAGCAGATATCTAGGTTGCATTGAAGGATTTGGTAAACCAAAATCAAAGGTTAAAACCTCTTATAGTCTACATCATAATAACTCCCTAGCTAATTCACCTCTGTTATTATGACTTAAATATATTTTGAACATTTAGGCTAGATTAGAACACAGATGATGATGTGCATGTGTAACCGCCATTAACATCCCCTTAACAGATTTGTGCTTAATGCGAATTTATAAGTGATTAATTACATAAAAAAATCATTTTTTTCATTTTCTTCATACTTAAAAGGTATAAAGAAATCAATTATTTACTTTTTTTTCCTTTAAATGCAAATATTTGTCACTAATACAAACTGTATTCTCCAATTATTCAATAATTGTCCTCCATAATTTATCTCTATACTCACTTTAATTTCGTGTAGGGTATCTTTCAGAAAAAACTACAAAATTACATAGGTATCGTACGTGATAAAATGATTGTACGTTTTATATGGTAATTAACTTGTTGTCTTTTTCTTTTTAATTTTGATGGAAAAGTTTTCCTTCATAAACAAATAATCATATAACTGATCGAAAAATACAATGCGTAATAGGAGGGAACAATAATTGAAATTGGCATAGGTTTAAAAATAGTATAAATTTCATAATGATGATGATAATATAGAAGGTAAGGTTTTGGCGGTGGTTATTGAGTATGATGATGTGTTACCAACCAATTCTAATTAATACCCTCTACGTCTAAAATTGGATTTATAATGAGCTTCATTTGATTTTCTAGCTACCCTTTAAAGATTATAATTTATTTTCATACTTTACTGAGGTTGAAATACTTGGTGCATGGTAAATGTGAAATCAAAGTTATCTCCAATAATATGCTATAGGATGATTAGGTTGTTGGGGCAAACGTGTAAATGATAGGGCTTTGATTTAAACATTTAAGTACACAGAAAGTATGTAGATGAAGATGCATGAAGTGATGAAATTGAATAAAGGCTTTGATGGAGATGAAGAGAAAATGATATTGCACCAAAACAGAACAGCTAATGCTATATTAGAACATGTTTTCAATAGACGTATATTTAAAGTGCATGTTTTTGTAAATACAATACACGTAGAGTTGTTAGCTAAATGGTATGAGGATATTTTGTTCAGTTATCCTAATTTACTTGCCTACCGAGAGTTCCCTTAGATGCAAGCTTTTTTATATTTATAGATGATTGTTGTTAGAATTAATTATAAGAAGAAGAAGAAAAAATCTGTTTATAACGGACAGTGTCTCCATTAAATACCTATATGCAAAAAGTCATTAATCTATTGTTAGATGCAAGTAACAAAGGATGAGTCCAACTATTTCAACATTTCTTCAAGTGTAGAAAACCTCCAACTTATTTATTGGGCTTGTATTTCTCTCTCGAGGCAAGTTGCAGTGTCTTCTTAGTGGTTTATTATTAATATAGAAAAGCGAGCCGTCTAAGACGCATTGGTTCTATGGTGTAGTGGTTAGCACTCTGGACTTTGAATCCAGCGACCTGGGTTCGACTCCCGGTAGGACCTTTTTCTTTTTAGTTTTAGCGGATTTTGTGGTCAAATGGGCTGTTGATGGTCATGGTCCCAGGTTCCCATATGCAAATATATTTATTTTATGAGCAGTACTCAGGAAAAAGGCCCCCAAATGGGCTCCACCTGCCTGTCTAAAATCTCATCTTACTGGATTTGCATCACGAGCTCTTTGGGCCCAAAATGAGCTTGCGATCGCGGTTTTTGGTTGTGATGACAAAATATTGGCCATTTAAATTAATTATCTAATTGAATTGTCTATTTTAATGAAAATAAATAATTAATTAAAAAAAATAAAAATTATGAGCTATAGTTAATTGCTGTTTTTTTTTTTTTTTTTCAAATGCCATTATGAGATTTTACGAATCAAATGCTCGGTAGCGTGAAAGGGAGTAAGAGCTACTGAAAAAAAATTTTGTTTTCTTCTTGGAGTAAATGTTGAACCCCACAAGTGTAAATAGGTTACGAACCTCAAATAAACTCTCTCTAGTTGTTAGAGAGAGAAAACAATTAGAGAAGTTTTTCTAGAGCCTTCTTTTTCTTTTATTTGCTGCTTCTCTTGATTGATTGGTAGGGAAAGGATTTTGTTGTTTTTGTTTTGCTAATAAACCAACAGTGTATTACTCTCTCCCCGCTGGTTTTGCATTCATGCTGAAGTTGTTCTGGCCAGTTTTGTTTTTTCAAAATGAAGGTTTTACAAAGATCCAGGGGCTAAGAGTGTTTGTGTTTTGAAAACTGATGTTTTAAGATTCAGAGAAAATAGAATTTACAGGCGTGTGTATACGCTTGGTCTGGGGGTCACGTATTCTCCTTATCCTTTTTTCCTTTATCCTCTAGTAACGCATAATCACCACTTTATTACAGTGTCATCTGTCCTTATCACGCAAATTCGTACATATAGGCGTAACTGATTGCCTATTCTTGTTAGGCGGCCATTTAATTCCCCTTCGGTGCGCGCGCTGATAGAGTCACGGTATAGTCGGACCTACTCTCCTATCTCCTATCACATCACACGAGCTAGACTCTCCTCTGATGAATCCAGACTTTAGACTAGTCCGGTCTGCTTTGGTCACGGGCTGGGTGACGCGTTGAAGGGTCGGCCTGCTTAGTGGATTCTACTGGGATTTGTACCTGTTTTGTTTTCTAGGGTCCGACCTCAGCTTGGGTACCAGAGGCCCGGCGGTCATCAAGTGTCTCTTTACCTCCTCAGTAGTTATTCAATTATTAGTGAGAGGATAAATCCCTAGGTCTTCTCAAGTGTCACCTCAACAGCATTAAGGAGCTCGTTGTCGGGGGGCTGAAGACAACTGTTCTACGGCCTGCTTCCCTTATCGGCAGGAGGGGGAAGAACGGCTTCTAGAGGCCCTGTCACATGTGCCCTCTTGACGGTCTGGCCCTCAGGGGGGACCTCAGAAGCCCAGGCTCACTTGCCGGTGACACCACCGATTACAATGGCGCAAGCAACCTGCTGAGATCGAGTTGTGGAAGAAGCAACCTCGGCCCCCCTTTGGAGCCACTATCCGTGGACTCGTTAATGGTAATAGGCTCCCGAGAAGCTGGAGTGGAGGTCGATTTGAGCCTCGGAGCTGCCAGAGACTTAAAAGAGCCTGAAGCTTTACCTTGAGTGGACGCCCTAGAGGCGGCAGAACGAGAACCCTTGGACGCGGGCACCAGTGCCCGGGAAGAAGCAGGGGCAGCAGTCCGGCCTGCCACGGTGGAAGAGATGGCATGAAACATCTCTCGGGTCATGTCCGCCACCGATCAACCAGTTCTAAAGGTCTCCAAGGTGGCCTTCATGTTCCCTAGGACATAGTGAAATTTTTGGGAGGCTTGATCTTTTCCATTGGCACAAAAGAAGCTGAAAAAACAAAAACAACTGAAGTTAAAAACAAATACAAGGAAAAGACAAGAGACAAAAGAAAAAAGGCAAGGCATCAATAAACGAATACCAACTTCCTGGCAGTCTTGAAGACTGGACACAAACATGCACTTCTCAACATCATACTTTCTCGAGACAGAGATCAGTCGGAGAAGACAAATCTAGTCCACCAAGGGCAGCCGAGGAAGGTCATTATAACCCTGGGGAACCTCCCTCCAAGAGAGATCGACATCCCAAGTTATCCCAGAGCCTTCCTTCCTTCAGCTTTACCACCACAAAAGCTTCAACCTAGCCCTTAATTGAATCTTTGTACCCCGAGAAAATGGACAGCTCTCCTCGGAGAGCAAAGTAATAGAATCCTTAGCTAGCCCGAACTAAGCAGAAAAAGGTAGAAAATAAAGCAGCAGAAGGGGCCAAACCTCAGCACAAGCTAATCAACTTAAAGGAACACATGAAAAGGATGAAATTTGGTGAAAACATATGAGGAGTCACTCCGAAGTATTAGATAGAGATGTATCTTTGTAGAGATAAATGTTAAAGGTTGTTAGTATAGCTGTACTGTAACAAACCTTATCTTGTAAAGGTTATTTATACCCATGTTTACAGTTTAATAAATATACTTTTTGCCTACTGTTCATGGTATCAGAGCCAACTAGGGTTTAAACACCTCCTTCTATTTTTTTTTTTTCCCGATATGTCCACAGGCTCTGCTCTTGATGAGTCTTCTTCTTCTCCTTCTATTATTTCCTCTTCCTCTTCTTCGATTATTTCCGATTCTTTGAACACTATACCCAATGTTTCTCATCAGATTCATGTTAAGCTTACTTCTCTCAATTATGTTCTTTGGAAGACACAGATGTTGCCTTTACTGCGTGGCTATAATCTTGATCGACATATCAACAAGAGTTATGTTCCGCCGACACCTACCCTGGCGAATTCTGAACCCAATCCAGCTTATGTTGTCTGGTTTCGTGAGGATCAAATCGTCATGAGTTGGCTTAATTCTTCTCTTTCTGAAGCCTTGTTGTCTAATTCTGTTGGTGCTCTGTCTGCTTTGGAGATTTGGACACGGTTAGAGCAGAGTTTTGCGGCTGGGAATGCTGCACAGGTGCGTCATTTAAAGCATGCAATCCATCACTTGGAACGGAATACCGATTCAATTGAAATCTATATGCAGCGAGCAAAAAATCTCAGTAATCAGTTGCTTGCTCTTAATAGTCCGATTTCAAACGATGATCTTGTTGGAGCTATTCTTGATGGGCTAGGACCAGACTATCGTCCTTTTGTGCGTTCTATTGAAGCAAAATTGCAGATGCCCTCTTATGATGAGTTGTTGGGGTTACTGTTGACCGAAGAATTACAACAGAAAAAGTATGAGAATACTGGTTCTCCGATGACTGCGTTGTTTACCACACGTACACAACAGCCTACGATGGGCTCCTACCATTCAAATAGCCGAGGACGGCGTGGTGGTCGCGGTGGTCGCGGTGGAAGGAATGGTGGTCGTTTTCAGAATTATCAGATGTCTGCTGTTCAATCACAGTATTCGTCAGGTCCGTTTTTGAGTTCTGCTACTTGTTATAACTGTAATGGTTCGGGTCATGTTGCTAGATTGTGTCCGAGTCAACGCCGAACAGTTTTGCCATCACCACAAGCTTATCATACAATTTCAGCTCCTGTTAGTTCAACTCCGCCTTGGAATTCTGTTTCAAGTTCACAAGGTTCACAAGGGTTTCGTCCACAGCAGCAGCCTTGGATAGTTGATACTGGTGCTATGCATCATCTTACAGGTTCTCTTGGAAACTTGACAATTGATTCTGAATACACAGGACCGGATGAAGTAACAATAAGCAACGGTAATACAATTCCCATCACTCATGTAGGCAGTACAATGTTGCACAGTAATCATGATTTTCGTTTGAGCAATATTCTGTTTTCCCCTCATTCTCCATTTAGTTTGTTGTCCGTTCTTAATTTTACAAATGATAATCAAGTCTCACTTGAGTTCTTTCCTGATTGCTTTCTTATCAAGGATATCCCCACGAGGAGGGTCCTTCACAAAAGTCCGGTTGAGCAAGGTCTTTATAAACTCACAGCAAAAGTCCGGTTGAGCAAGGTCTTTATAAACTCACAGCATTGAGTCGTCCGACGGCTGTTGTGCATCATATTTCTTTTCGGTCTTGGCATTCTCGTTTGGGTCATGCTCATGATGGAGCTGTCTTGTCAACCTTGCAACATAATAATATTGTTTTTTCTTCCAATAAAAAAGAATTATGTTCATCTTGCTGTGTTAGTAAATCACAGCGTTTACCATTTTCTTTGTCTAGTTTTAATGCTTCTGCTCCGCTTGAACTCATTTGTTCAGATGTATGGGGTCCTTCCCCTGTTCCTTCGATTAATGGCAATCGTTATTATGTTCTTTTTTATGATCATTTCAGCAAATATACATGGTTATATTGTCTCAAACGAAAATCTGATGTGTTGTCTACATTTATTAAGTTTCGAAAATTTGTTGAAACTTTCTTTGGGCGACAGATTAAAATGTTTCAATGTGATTGGGGAGGAGAATTTAGATCTCTTGCTACATACTTGGCTGCTAATGGGATTTCATTACGTTTATCTTGTCCATATACGCCTCAGCAAAATGGTTGTGCTGAGCGTAAGCATAGGCATGTTGTGGAGACTAGTTTGGCTATGTTGGATTTTGCTACTTTACCGTTGGTTTACTGGGATTTTGCTTTTGAAACTGCAGCTTATGTGATTAATAGGATAGTCACTCCTTTGATACACAAATCACCTTATGAAAAGTTATTTGGAGCTTTGCCTGATTTGTCTAGTCTTCGTATTTTTGGATGTCTTTGCTATCCTTATTTACGACCGTATAATAAACATAAGCTAGAAAATCGGTCTTCACCGTGTATTTTTCTTGGATATAGTCTGGTGCACAAAGGGTACAAGTGCTATGATATTTTGGCAAAACGTTTGTATATATCAAGACATGTGATATTTGATGAAACCAGATTTCCTTTTGAATCTCTTACGGTGCAGGTTAATAATATTCCTAAGTCTGTGCAGTCAAGCCAAGGTATTCTTGGGCCGCCACCAATTCATTTAATTCCAACCATTTCTTCTCAAAGTGCACAGAATGTTCCTTCTACTACTGAGATTGTTCCTACTGCATCGGGTTCCGACGTAGAGCTACTGCCTCCCCCTGTATCAGTTTTGTCTGAGACACAAGTATCTCCAATAGTTCCATCAGATCGGTCTGGTGTGGTTCTTCCTCTCCCAGCACCACAAGGCAATACTCATCCGATGTTAACAAGGTCGAAGACAGGGCATTCCAAGCCTAAAGTTTTTTTGGCAGTTACGCCACCTCTACAACCTGCCACGGTCACAGAAGCAAAACGTTATAAAGAATGGCGTGAAGCGCTTGCCAATGAGATTAATTCATTAATTCAGCTTGGGACTTGGGAGCTTGTGGAAAAACCACCAAACGCTAATGTAATCGGCTGCAAATGGGTGTTTAAAATCAAGGAAAATTCAGATGGTTCTTTAGATCGTTACAAGGCACGGCTTGTTGCAAAAGGATTTCACCAACGCCCGGGGGTAGATTTTGGAGAAACGTTTTCACCAGTTGTGAAACCAGTGACAGTTCGGTTGGTCTTAAGTCTGGCTGTTTCACAAAAATGGTTAGTAAAACAATATGATGTGTCTAATGCTTTTTTACATGGTGTAACAGCCCGGCCCTCTCACCGGCACTGTTACCGTTCACGGCCCAGGGCTATCCCTCGCCTGGCCTCTTGCCACCTCGGGCTTTCCACTGGCGTCGTGAACAGCTCTTAACATCCATTCACCCTCACAGGTTCCTGGCAGGATTTGTCCCCTTGGGTTCTCGCATCGCATCCTTCCCCAAGTGGATTTGGCCCAAATTTCCCTTTGGAAATTAGGTCGCCTCCCCCACTACTCGAACCCTTGACCTCCCACTTTAAGGGAATAGTCTGGTGAGAGTGAGTACCAATTGTTCATTGGAACAATTGGTACTCACTCTCACCAGACTATTCCCTTAAAGTGGGAGGTCAAGGGTTCGAGTAGTGGGGGAGGCGACCTAATTTCCAAAGGGAAATTTGGGCCAAATCCACTTGGGGAAGGATGCGATGCGAGAACCCAAGGGGACAAATCCTGCCAGGAACCTGTGAGGGTGAATGGATGTTAAGAGCTGTTCACGACGCCAGTGGAAAGCCCGAGGTGGCAAGAGGCCAGGCGAGGGATAGCCCTGGGCCGTGAACGGTAACAGTGCCGGTGAGAGGGCCGGGCTGTTACATAAAAAGGCGCCTTTTTATGTAACAGCCCGGCCATCCTCCGTGACCGGCACTGTCTTAACATCCCCTCACCCTCACGGGATCCGGGCAGGATTTGTCCCTCGGGAGAGCACCTACGGCCCATCTTACCCCAAGTGGATTTGGCCCAAATTTCCCTTTGGAAATTAGGTCGCCTCCCCCACTGCTCGAACCCTTGACCTCCCGCTTTAAGGGAATAGTCTGGTGAGAGTGAGTACCAATTGTTGGCACAATTGGTACTCACTCTCACCAGACTATTCCCTTAAAGCGGGAGGTCAAGGGTTCGAGCAGTGGGGGAGGCGACCTAATTTCCAAAGGGAAATTTGGGCCAAATCCACTTGGGGTAAGATGGGCCGTAGGTGCTCTCCCGAGGGACAAATCCTGCCTGGAACCCGTGAGGGTGAAGGGATGTTAAGACAGTGCCGGTCACGGAGGATGGCCGGGCTGTTACATAAAAAGGCGCCTTTTTATGTAACAGCCCGGACGTGAACCCCGGCACTGTTACCGCTCACAGCCCGTGACCTTCCTCTGGGCCCAGCCACTGTGAGCAGCTCTTAACATCCCTTCACCCTCACGGGTTCCAGGCAGGATTTGTCCCCTTGGTTCGCGGGACTTGAACCCGTTCTTCCCAAGTGGATTTGGCCCAATTCCTTCCTCTGGGAATTAGGTCGCCTCCCCCACTGCTCGAACCCTTGACCTCCCACTTTAAGGGAATAGTCTGGTGAGAGTGAGTACCAATTGTTCCAATGGAACAATTGGTACTCACTCTCACCAGACTATTCCCTTAAAGTGGGAGGTCAAGGGTTCGAGCAGTGGGGGAGGCGACCTAATTCCCAGAGGAAGGAATTGGGCCAAATCCACTTGGGAAGAACGGGTTCAAGTCCCGCGAACCAAGGGGACAAATCCTGCCTGGAACCCGTGAGGGTGAAGGGATGTTAAGAGCTGCTCACAGTGGCTGGGCCCAGAGGAAGGTCACGGGCTGTGAGCAGTAACAGTGCCGGGGTTCACGTCCGGGCTGTTACACATGGTCAGTTAAACGAACCAGTCTATATGCAGCAGCCTCCGGGATTTGTAGATGATACAAAGCCAAACCATGTTTGCAGACTTCGAAGGTCATTGTATGGTTTAAAACAGGCTCCGCGTCAATGGAACAACTGTCTAAAGGAAGCTCTTCTTCAGTTTGGTTTTCTGCAGTCCAAACTTGATACTTCTCTATTTATTTTTCGGCGAGATAGTGAAGTGCTTTATTGCTTGACGTATGTTGATGATTTGCTCATAACAGGAACTAGTGAAGTTTTGGAGCGAGAATTGCAGCGTCACTTGAAACTGAAATTTTTGCTTAAAGACTTGGGACGGTTACACTATTTTTTGGGTATACAGGCACATTGGCATAATGATTCGTTACTCTTAACTCAGCAGAAGTATGTTTTGGATTTATTAAAGCGAGTTAAAATGGACAACTCTAAATCTCTGGCTACTCCACAAGCAACAGGTTCTGCAGTACAACGCTGTTCTTTTGAATTTGATGATCCCACGTTGTACCGCAGTACCATTGGCAGCTTATTGTATCTTCTATTCACACGACCTGAGATTTCATTTACAGTGAATAGATTAGCTCAATATATGCATCGGCCAACTAATGAGCATTGGCAAGAGGTGAAGCGTGTCCTTCGTTATTTACAAGGCACGACTGAATATGGATTGCTTCTTCGGCCATCGACTGTTTGTGAAATTAATGCATATAGTGATTCAGATTGGGCGGGCAGCATCGAGGATCGGAAGTCTACTACTGGTTTTGCTATTTATCTTGGTCGGAATCTAGTCTCTTGGGCGTCTAAGAAGCAGCGCAGTGTTTCGCGTTCTTCCACGGAAGCAGAATATCGCGCTATTGCAAACACAACCTCTGAAGTACTTTGGATTAGAAACTTGCTGCAAGAGTTGGGTGTCCAAACACGTATACCTATTCTTTGGAGTGATAACTTGGGGGCTACAGCTCTTACAGTAAATCCAGTATATCACAGCAGGATGAAACATGTCCAAATAGATGTCCATTTTGTGCGTGATAAAGTTCAGGCTAATGAGATTCAGGTACGCTATATTTCTACGAAGGATCAAATTGCTGATGTTTTAACTAAGCCATTATCTAAGCTGCGATTTCAGCAATTACGTGCCAAGTTGACTATATTTCCACATCGATAGTTCAACTTGAGGGGGTGTATTAGATAGAGATGTATCTTTGTAGAGATAAATGTTAAAGGTTGTTAGTATAGCTGTACTGTAACAAACCTTATCTTGTAAAGGTTATTTATACCCATGTTTACAGTTTAATAAATATACTTTTTGCCTACTGTTCACGAAGTAACGGAAAATCTCGATGAAGAAGGGAGAAAAAGGGAAGATCAAATCGAAATCACGTTGCTTGACAAAGAAGATCAAGTTGCGATCTCGCTGGGGTCTATCAAACCCGGTGGCGAAGGAACGAGAAGAATGATCCTCTCATTGCGATAGGGAGCCCTAATGCTGTAGATGGAGGTATCCAAGTAATCGGGGGAAAAGAAATTAGTGAGAGTAGCAGAGGTGATGGTAGACCTCATATTCATGACGTCTGGGATTCTAACGGCAGCCATTAGGGAACATAATACGTACCTCAAAGAAATTTTGCAAAAGAGAGGATAGGCGAATACAATATGAATGTATAAATTTAATTTTCAAGACCGTATGAAAATAAAATCGCTAGACTATCTTGTTTTCCTTCATGTCACTTGGGACTACTGATGAATCGATAGAGTATGACTCTCATATAGTTCTCAATAAAGAAGAGATTGTATAATTTTATTCGTTTTTTAGATGGTGTTTGATGATAATTCAAGTGGTTTCTATTTAAATAAATAAATTTAAATATTTTATTAGAATTATAAAATTTTAAAATATAAATCATCATTAATATTATCAATTAAAATATATAAAATTAAATGGTTGGATTTTTTTTGTAATAATAATAGTAACTTATAATTAATAAAATTAGAATGCTAAAACTAAGGATATAAATAAACCAAACCGTTCGTGAGCTACTCGAAATTTGGTTCAATAAAAGGTCGACTCAATTTCTAAACAAACCAAACTCGAGCTTAACTTTTAGCCTCATTTAGTAAACAAATCAAACTTGAATTTTATAGTATTCGGCTCGTTAAGTTTCGTGAACTCGGCTTGTTTCTGAGTTCATGAGCAGTAGCGAATAGGCTTATGAACAGTCTCATTAAGTAAGTTGAGATTATTATCATAAGAAAAATAAACTCAAACCCTACATATATTTTCATGAGTCAAATTTAAATTTTCTAAAATTCAGCTTTATATGATTTAGTTACACTCTTAAACTTGCATATATTTAGATAATTAAGATTTAAAACCTATTTTTATGAGTTTACTAGTTAATTTGTAAATATACTTATTTAACTAAAATTATTTTAGTTTTAAATTAAAATTAATTATATATATAAATAAATTGAACTACTCATAAACTATTCGAGATTAACCTCGATAAAAATTCGATTCGTCTAAATTCGTTTGCTAAACGAATCAAAATTAATTTTGTTAATATTCGATTCGAGTTTAAAATGAGTAAAACTCGAATTCGATCTGATTTCAAAAAAATTTTAATGAATTAAATTTAAACTTTTCAAAATTCGATTCGATTCGATTTGTTTATATCCAACTAAAAACACCGGTGATTTTGCACTAGCATTATGTTAATCATAGTTTCTATTTATAGGAAATATTATGTTAGTTGGATTATTCAGAGTCGAAACACCAAAGTGTTCCTCGGAGTCCAAGATGCTGATTTTCTGTTCCCTTTGTTAAATGTTAACAGATGGAGATATTTTGTCATTTGCTGCAATGTTGTTTTACCAGTATGTTTTCCAGACATTGACCACGTGGACATCAATTTTGGAATGATTCTATAATTATTATTATTATTTATTTACTTGACTTTGGATCAAAATTTAAATTCACAGCAAGGCTCCGATTATTTTTTAAAAAATATTTTTTATATTTTCAATGTTTAAATATTTAAAAAAATTAAATTAATAAAAAATATTTTTTTAATTAAAAGAAAAATAAATTATTTTAAAAAAATGATATTTTCTTTAAAAAAAAAAATCATTCTTCACACAAAATTCTCATTTAAGTCTATATATATAAAATTATTAATAAATTTTATTTTTAAATTAAATTTATATAATAAAAAATAAATTATCAATATTTTCTAAATATAAATTATTTTTTATAAATAAATAGAGTTTAAGTTAATCAAATAACTTTTAAATTTATTTTAATTAAATATTTATTTTTATAAAATACGAAAAAGCTTCTGCATAAATATATAATATATTTTTATATAATTTTATTTTTAAAATTTAAGATTGAAAATTTTATTGAAATCCCTGTTATTCATAAAGTTAATATTAATTGTCCCATTAGTTTATCTCATTATGAAGAATATTTGTTTGCAATAAAAAATAGAGTTAGAAAAACTGAAAAAACTGTAGAGTAACGATATCCATTGCAACTGACGAGAGAAAGCAGGCAACGAGAAGCGAATCCAAGCCAAATAATGAAGAGTAAAAACAAAAAAAGAAAAATGGGAAATGGGAATCCCGAAGTCTGCAAGAATCAGTCATAATAATCCGTCCTTGTCTGGAAGCAGAATATACGTAGCTCTTAACTCCCAATATCTCACTAGTTTAAATTCTCATTCAACTGCTCCCACTTGTCTGGTTTATTTTCACTCTTTAGTAGTTGACCACCTCTACGGCTGCCGTTAACCCCCGTAACGCCGGTGGTGGTGGTTGGCCAGAATCTGACACCTCATTCTATACCCATGTTGTCATGCTTGAAATTGACCCCACTCTTCCTTTCTTTTGTCTTAATTTAAATGAAAAAAAAGAAAAAAGAAAACCAAAAAAACAAGTCAAAAGGAGCCTCTTTTTTTCTGTTATTATTAAAAGAGCCGCCTTTATTTGCCTTTTTCCTTTCATCCACTCTTTTTTGCGTTAGGAATTGTAAATGCAGCACTGTGGGAATTGACCTCTCCGTGTTTGGTTGCTTGCTTTTGCATTTTAGGGAGAGAAAAAGAGGTAAAGGGGATTTCTTTTACAGAGAAACGAGAGAAGGAAGGGGATGAGACAGACTTATGCGGTCCCACCGCCTCCATCCCGGACCCCTGATCCGGCTGCCGGAGATGCCGCCTCCGATGATGGGACAGATCGGCTCAGGACTTACCAAGTCTGGAAAGGCAGCAATGTAAGCTTATACTCTCCTTGAGGTTTGCTTATTGTTGAGCTCAATTTAGGGACTTACTCTATCGTTTCTTTTACTATCTCTTTTTCGCAATTTTGTGGATTGGAATGGGTTGGTTAGTACAGTAATATGTTGAATTGGGGGTAGGGTTTTCTAAGCTTGGAATCTGGGGATTACTAATACTGTAGAGCAGCTAAAGATGGGATTTTTGGGGCGGTGTTTGAAAAAATTTACCTCTAGTCAGTGGTTGATTGGGAAATTGTCTTGTAGTTCGAATCTTGATGATGAATTGGATAGGATCAGTATGTCAAACGAGAAATCAATTTAGCCAGATTAGAACAAGGCATCCTTAGCACGAGGCTCCTTCCTTTGCCAGACTTGGGAGAGATCCATCCCCAGTTTAAATTAATTTTGTCTGAAAAATATCCGTTGGGATAAAGACTATGCTTCAGCTTCATGTAAATCCAGTTCAATTTTCCAGGTCTCTCAGTGACCAGTTTTGTCAGAGTTTCAGCTTCATATAAATATAATACAATTTTCGAATCTCTCAATTGACTAGATTTAAATGTATTTCAATTTTCTACTCTCTCACTTGACTAGCTTTTTGAGAGTGTTTTCATCCATGTTCTTTTTGTCTTTCTGTTGGTGGTGTTTCACTGTTTTGCTCGTCAGATACTGAGCTACATGATCAGCTATTCCATTATCCTTTACATATATGTTGTAGAAAATTGAGTTTATCCTATATGGCTTGCTGCTGAAATTATAGGACATTAAAATTTGAGGGCATTCTGTCAATTTGTTGCTACAAATGTGCTTTTCATTACCTCTCCCACCAGCTTCATCCTATTAAGTTACAAATCCTTCAATAATGCCAATGATGGTTGGACAGCATCAGTATACCTAGACTTAATTTCATAGCCAGAAAAGATGTTTGTAGTATGCTTTTGGTGGTCGTAATATACTCTGTTGAGATGTAAGGAACTTTAAGTATCATTTCCAGTATCCAGTCCGTGTTCTTTAGAGTCAACCGCATTAAAGATATTCTTATAATTTGAAAATATTGCAATTATTGGATCTATTGGAATGAGGGCAAATCACCTTCCAATTGTATATTCTGGTACCAAGTTTTCTTGGTTAGTGACTCAAGGCTGTGTAATGTGCAAAAAAACTGTATGGATTGGACTTTGTCTCAGGCATGGTTTGTGAGATAAGTATATCATTGCACGTTTTCCTTTTGTTGTGTGCTTATGCTGACAATTCCTTTATTTTCTGCTTCTGTCATTTTGTTTGCAGATATTTTTCCTTAAAGGGAGGCTTATATTTGGACCTGATGCGAGATCTCTTCTGCTAACCATATTTCTTATTGTTGCTCCGGTTGCAATTTTTTGTGTCTTTGTGGCAAGAAAGCTGATGGATGATTTTCCTCATGACTGGGGAATATCAATTTTAGTCATCACTGTTGTCCTCACGTCAATAGTAAGTTATCTTTTTGCTTTTCCCTATTGTTTCATCTCCTATGTCCTACCTACTGAAGTTCCAAGTTTGACCAACTCCGATGATCTTTTAATTTTTAGTTGATTATGAAATTTAATTGAGCAAATGCTTGAATTAACTATGGTCAAATTTGCTTAGCAGAAAGATGTTCCTTCTGCCTGCTGCACCCTTGAACTAATGGATGTACTTCATTTTCCAGGATTTAATCCTTCTTCTGCTAACCTCAGGAAGGGATCCCGGTATAATACCTCGTAATGCTCATCCTCCAGAACTAGAGGGTTATGAAGGGCACACTGAAGCTACAACAGGCCAAACTCCACCTTTTCGTTTACCACGCACAAAAGATGTTGTTATCAATGGGATAACTGTAAAGACCAAGTACTGTGACACATGCATGCTTTATAGGCCGCCACGCTGTTCTCACTGTTCAATATGTAATAACTGTGTGGAAAGATTTGATCATCACTGCCCTTGGGTTGGTCAGTGCATTGGTTTGGTATGATCATTCTCTGAAAGCCATATTTTTTGCCTTCCGAATCTTAAAATCATTTCTAAAAGTCTGTTTCCATGACTTTTCTGTCTCTTGTCCTCTTTCTTTATTGGATTCAAATAATCTCCTCCTCATAATCAATCCTATTGGGATCTTTTTCATCTCTGTCCAATATGGAGGAGAAAATTAAGACAATGATGTGCTTTTTGAAACAAGTTCAACAGTATTTTTTTTTCAAATATTACCAGTGCATTTAAAAAAATAAGTTTGTGCAAAGGTTTCTGGACATATGTTGCAAAAGATAGTGATGCGACTTTCTTTTCAGTTATATTTATTGGTGTTCACTCAAGTTTCTGCATATATAGAGATGTTACTTCTCAAATTTGAATTCTCTTTGATTTTGGATGCAGAGAAATTACCGTTTCTTCTTCATGTTTGTGTTCTCTGCAACTCTTCTATGCTTATACGTACATGGATTTTGCTGGGTTTACATCAAGAGGATCATGAATAGTGAGCAGACAACACTTTGGAAAGCAATGGCCAAGACTCCTGCCTCCATTGTGCTAGTAGTTTACACCTTTATTTCAGTCTGGTTTGTTGGCGGCCTTACTGTGTTCCATTTGTATCTAATCAGTAAAAACCAGGTAAGAAATGCTTGTACTCCTGGCTCATTAAGAAATCCCTTCCATTGGCATTTTTCTGAACTCTGCATTTATAGCAGAATATATCATTTTCCAATTAACAACCATGCCTTTCCTGTTTACATTATAAGTTGATTCATGTAATTTCATCGTCTTGAATTTTCTCTAAGTTCGAATTGGTTCTCCATTTGTCTTTTGGCAGTCTACGTATGAAAATTTTAGATACCGGTACGACGGATTAGCCAACCCATTTGACAAAGGACTACTTGAGAACTTCATGCAGGTATTCTGCTCAAGCATACCTCCATCTAAGAACAATTTCAGGGCAAAAGTTAGCAAGGATCAAAGAATGGTGGGTAGTTTAGTTAGTTCAAACATAGAAAAATCTGCAGTGGACATAGAGATGGGGAGGAAGCCTGTATGGGATGACACTGCAAGAGAGGCATTGGATGATTATGATAGGGCGATTCGGAATGATGACAATTTGGATGAGGATGGTGGATTGGCCGACATTTCACCAGATTTAAGCAGGATCCTTCCTCCACAGGGTTTGGAAGGGCGTAGTGTCTTGCACTCCAGGCGTTCTAGTATGGGAAGAAAAAGTGGAAGCTGGGAAATATCGCCTGATGTTCTTGCTTTAGCTGCTGGAGTTGGGGAGTCGAAACGGGTGACCAGTGGCAACTTGACGTCGGAAACTCATCAGTCTCAGACAAATACCAAGATGTAAAGTAAAGAAGAACAAAGAATTACTTTTAAAAAAAGGAAAAAAAAAAAAACAATAGAAAAAAATAGTGACTTGTTTGGATTGCCTTTGTTGAATGGTAATGCTGTTGGGTATACAATCAACGCATTATTATTGCTGTATTCCTTTGTATGTAAGATTTTGCGTCCATGGGTGTGAAGTTTAGGCTACTTGTAATTCTTCCAAAATGGAATTTGTGCCGCTGGGAGCTTTAAAATTTCGCCCCTTCCATTTACATTCGAATGACTGTTTGTGTGAACTAAATTTACAATTAGTTACAGCATTTTTGGAGAGTTGACATGCGCATATAGGCTTGATAGGTGTTTGTTTTTACATGGATTAAGCCTAGATAAAAATGAATAAATAACAAAATCCGAACTTGATAGTTGATATGTGGAGACCAGCAATTCTATGAATACTGAACAGTGAAGCCTTCCGCATTGCAAGGCCCCGGGGCTAAACTACAAGCTAGTGATGTGCACGTGTAATGGCGAGTTTTGCTGCAAAACGAGACAGTTGGCTCCCACCCAAATTATATTTAGGATGCACGTTGTCCAGCGTGTAAACAATTGGCATACTAGTGTTATTAAATGTATATGCTTCGTCACAGCTACAACCAATCAGAAATGCCAGAATTTGTAACTATTCATGTCTCATATCTTTTAAAGGAGGAAAAAAGACAACTGGATGCCAAAATGATACAAATCAGGCGGCATCAAATAAGAAGGGATTTAGTTTCAAAAAAAATAAGCAACATCCTGTTATTGAAACAGTTGACTGCATATAGAGGGGCTAACAAGCAGTAGCATCTTGTAACTGACATGAGGCCAATAATGTGCAACTTCTCAATGCATGGACTGAAAGCGTTTCATTATGATAAGGCTCATATCCATATACCGCTGGGCACAATGGGAAAGGCAAGCTGATTCACTTGAGCTAAACTTGCTCCCAGGTGTACTGGTGATGCATTTATCCCAGCACACACTAGTAAGCTTTGCAACCATCTCATTGACCATGGCCTTTTCCTTTTCTTGCTGCATAACCATGAAGAAATTGGGAAATGAGAATAGCGTAATGGCGAAGGTATCAAAATTCTTTGTCAAGCATGCCAAAACAACAAATATCAACGTATTGCATCCATAAAACATTAATATTAGACATGATACTATTTTCAATTAAACACTTTTCATGTTTATCCAGATTGCTTTCACCTGCAGTCCTTGAATTTATCATATTTCATTCTTAAAAATCACTAAACTTACCTTTCTGTAACACTAAGATCACTTCGGAAAATTCCAAATCAACTTGAAATTTGAAACTAGAACGATACAGAAAAATACTCAACATAATTATTATGTTAGTGGCTATCCAAGACAACACTCTTAAATCTATTAATTTAGTGATATTAGTGGGATTTAGAGGCTAGGTTTAGAAGCAAAGCTTAATTGCTGCAGGTGAAATTTACCCTGTTGATTCCCCTTTCTAAGCAAAGTCACCAACCTCAAATTCAACATGTAACCATTAGGACTTCTTTAACAACTAAGCCAACAATGACAAACAGCGTGTTTAAACAAGGTGTAAACAAAAATGTAATAACATAATAGCACATGATATAAAGAATATATAATCATTTTTTAATCTCCATATTGTTCACTTCATACATTATCCTAATTAGTACAGCTGGACTTAGGACAGGAAGAAATTACAGGTAGATTCCATTTCAACCAAATATAGAGCTTGTGAGTTAAAGTTTCATCAAATTAAAAACTTAATTGCTATCTTCCCTTCTGTTCTGCACTCGAAACATAACTCTAACTACAAACATCTTTTCTTAGAAATACATTGATATCTCAATTTGAGATCCAATAATTGCAGAAACCAACTACCCAAACAAGTATAAATCAATTAATTCACTCGATTCAAGCGCTCAATCTTTGAACTTATCAATAGCTAACAACAATATATCAAACAAAATTAAAATTGAAAACAAAATAAGAGCTCCAAGCAGTGAAAATGAATTTCGCTTACGTTGAGGAATTGCTGCATTTCAGCCGAATTGAGAGCCGAAGTATCCATAATTATGGTATATTTCTTTTTTGTTATTTGTTGGCTCCCTAAAACCCTCGTCTCTTCGGCTACACCGCAAAACCCTAACTGAAAAGCAGCCCCTGGGCAAAACGATGACCAACATACGAGGCAGGCAGCGGTCAAAGTTGACAGACCCAATATGTTTCACAGGTATAGGCCCAATGGGCCGTAGCTAATAGGTTTTCTTCGGCTAATGGTCTGAATTTGACAGTTCTATGTTCCCCTGAAAAAAATAAATATATCAAATTTTTAATATTTCAACTTAAATTAAAATAGAAACTAAGTCTAAAATTTCACAATTTTGTTATCAAATGTAATTAGAAAATATATTAAAATAAAAAAGTTAAAAGATAAAATAAAATGTTTTCAACTCTAGTATGTGAATCTTTTTCTTTTTCAAAATAAAATTAATATTAATTAATACTCGTTAAATGTATTCGTAATTTTTTATATATTTATATTTATTATATTTTTTATATAAAATAATTTTTAAATAATTATTGATATTATAAATAAAAAATATATAATTAATAAAATATAAGCATTAATATAAAATAATACAAAATCTTAATTAATTCAAATTTTTTTTGTGAATATTAAAATAAACAGTAGAATTATTTTTTTCAAATGAATATTTAGATATGTTGACTTTAAATATAATAGTTTCTATTTTATTTTTCATAAAAAATAAATTATTATAAAATTTATAATAATGAAATTAATACAAAATATATGAAAATATAATTTATAATAAAATATAATATTTATTTTAAAAATAATTAATATTAATTTTTTAATTGGTTGAATCTATTTTAAAATTATATAACTGAATCGAAAATAAAATCTAGTAATTTTACTTTGTTTATCAAAATTACAAGGTATCAATAAAAATAATTTATGCATTGGTTATTATTATTTCTTTTCATATTAATAATATCATCATTTATAAAAAAAAAATCATATTGAAAATAATTAATATTTATAAATCAAAATATTATGTTAAAAATTTTTAAAATAAAGAAATGTACATAAAATAACAAAAATAATAAATAAACTATTTTAATTATCTTAAAGCTTAATTTAATATATTAAAAATAATTTGTACTGATATAAACAATCTTTTTTATGATTTTTTAAATATATAAAAATTAATTATTTAATTACCTTATTTTTTTAAAAAATAAAATTAATATATATATATATATATTATTTTATAATTATCATTTTATAAATTTAAACTTTTTATTTTATAATCTAATGTTATAACTGTTATTTTAATATTTTAATATTACCATTATCATTTAAATAAATTATATTATCATTTTATATCAAAATTTTAATTTTGAAATTATATATATATCTCATAATTTGCATATTTATTTAATTAATGTAGATAAATTAAGATAATAAAAATTATTATTCACTTTAAAATTTAAATATAATTATAAATAATTAGAGCAACAACTTATTATATGATAATTTTATATAATTAAAATTATTAATTTTTTATAATTACATAAAAGAGTTTTTAGATTATATTAAAATTGTTAGATTTATTTTTATATATAGTTGATAATTGATTCTTAAAATTATTATCATCAGTTTAATTATTATTTTATAATTTTAATTTTATAAATTTAAACTTATTATCTAATAATTTAATATCACCATAATTATTTTAATATTTTAATATTCTTAATTGAAAATTAATTTATCATTATTCGAGTTATATTATCATTTATTATTCTATAATTTATAATATCAAAATTTAAATTTTTTTACTATTTATATATCCTAAAATTTACACATTTATTTACTAATTTTAAATTAATTTTAATAATAACAATTATTTTTAATTTAAAAATAAAATATAATTATTATAATTAAAAGATCAATGGATTATCTAATAATTTTTATATTATGAAAACTATATTTTTTATAACTAATTAATATTTAGTTTCAAATTTTTGATATAATTATTAAGAATTAGAAGAACCATTTATTATGGAATAATTTAATATTAATAAAATTTTTATTTTATATTATTTTTCATAATTATTTAATATTTAAATGTGAATCTAATAATTGTTGTAGATGCTTTTTTTTTGTTTTTGATGATATGGGGAGAAAAAGAAGGTGGTGTAATGTATGAAGCAAGTGAAAGTGGAGGGCTCCAACTGCTCAAATACAAGCAAACTTTCTTATGCATTAAGCATTGGCTTTTGGTATAATTAATTATTGAAAATTAATTAATGCCTAAAGGGATCTATTCCCAAAAGACAAACAACTCAATCTTATACTATAACATCTTTTTTTTATCTTCATATTCCTCAATCCGGAGGTGATAAATACCAATTTCTTTTTCAAATTAAAATAATATATATATATATATATATATATATATATATATATATATATATATATTCTCATTTTTATCATAATCCTTAAAAGGGTATACTTTTTTCTATTTATTTAATTTCATTAAATATTAAATTTTTTAACACTGCTATTGCAAATAAACCAAACTGATTAAAAAAAAAACTTAATGTTGACGATTTATAACTCTAAGAAAAAAGATTTTAAAAAAATATTTTCAAAACCTAACTTATCTCAACTAATGAACCTTTATAATTAACCTTAATCAAAAGAAATAGATGCAAGAACGGAAAGCCAGAACCCAATAATTTAAGTTTTCTAATAATTTTATGATTATACATTTGTAAAAAAAAAAAAAGAAATAGGTTAGAGAGGGCCATATTCCTTGTGTTGTCCTCTGAGTTTCTGGTAGTCCTTGGTTGGATTAATTGGTGTTGTGATTTTTTAATAGTCATTTTAGATATATTTTTTTTTAAAACAAAATATTTACCATTTTGGTATGATATGATTAAAATATAATAAATATAATTTTAAAATTTTTGTTAATATATCTGAAAAATAATTTTTCAACATAAATATTAAACACATTCTACGTTGTTTATCTCACTCTTATTCTAATTAAGTTTTTTTTCTATTTAAAATATATATTTATCTTAGCTCAGATGATTAGAGGGGTTTATTAACTTGAATTTAATCGTCTTATTTTAAAATTTTCATGTATTGAGAAAATGTTATGAAAGAAAAAAAAAAGACTTATATTAAAAAAATGAGACTTATATTGCTGCTGTCCGAAGCAATGACTAGTTAGCAAAGGCAATAGCAAGCAAACAGAGAATAGGATACTTTTTGAGGAGAAGGATCTCAACCAAACATTACATTATTAATTTACATTGAAAAAGAGAAATTAAAAAAGCAACATCTTCGTTGTGAAGAAAAGTACCAATTCATGTCCTACTTAGAGAACAGTCTACTTCTCTGACTTTAATTTAGCCTTTCAATTCTCTTCTCCATTGGTTTTGCTTTTTTCAGTTCCTCGAACCAAGCCTTTTTAATGGGGGGGGGGGGGGGGGGGGGGGTTTCTTCCATACCCAACTCCTCCAATATACTCCTGAGATTCTCGATCCAACACCGAGAAATTAAGGGAAAGTTATAGGTATAAAATTATTAAATAATTTAAATTAATTATTTTGAATTAATAAAAAATAATTCAAAAATTATTTAGATGAGTTTTATCCAACTGTTGCAATACTATTCTTCAAATTACCCAACAAAAATTTTCTTAGAAAATTGGAAACACATGCAAAAGAAATGAACGAGAGGATCTTGACCATATTAATTTGATGCGTCATTTTTCCATAATCTAAATTTAAGCCACAGCGGAAAGTTGGATTTTTAGCTCTTTAACATGAAGTTTTGAATTAAAAACTTCAAAAAGAGAGAAGAAAAAAAGGTGTGCTTTAGTTCAAAGAGCCACAATAGATTTTTTTAAAAAAAAAAAAAAAGCATACAAGAAAAAGCAGAAGCATATGCAAGAAAAAAGGTAACTGGATTGAAATCATTTTATAACTAATTATAGTTATATGGCAGGTTACCTCCGAACTCCGGTCACCGGCATAGGACCGTTGTCACTGCAAATGGGGAATGTGGCTCAACCAAGGGCTTCTGGGTCCATGGAATTTTCTGGGTTGTAGCAAAAATAGGCAACTTATCTGATGCATATGGTTCCTTGAGATAAGAATAATTAGGCCTCATCTAGCATAGAATCTGAAAATTATGTTGCTTAAAGCTTAATTTTGGAACCTTTGAAAAATTATGTGCATTTATTTGTTGGCTACTTTTTTCAAAAAAATCAGCTTAGTCTTGAGGAGAATTATTCAGTGCACTTTTGATCGCTTTGTGAAGAATACTGTCTCTTTTCTTTGATCCACTGTGAAGCTTGTTTTGATAAAAACTCAGCGCCTATAGCACAAGATTTGAAAGCTTCTTCGAGGTTCTTGACTTCTAAGGGTAAATCATGCAATAATGCTAGCTGATTCCTTTTATACTAAACAACTTTTTGTTGATTAATTAATTTTCAGGTAATTCACTTTCATCAACACACGTGTCTAAAAATTTTGCTGTCTGATCGATATATAATACAACTAAAACTAAACAAAATAATTTTTAAAATTTTATTTTATTTCATTTAAAATTATTAATTTAAATTATTTAGCAGTTTTTGAACCTATTTATGGGTAACCCTTTCTTTACGATTTAAGAATTTAAAATTAAAAAAAAGTTAAAAAACGAAATATTTATTAAAAATTTAGGAAGAACTACACTGGTAACACACTGACTTGCTAACCTGTTTAGTACGGCTTGCGTTGTAATATCCCTTTCTTTCTTTCAATCAATTTATAAAGTTTTTTTTTTCTCCTTTTCTTGTCAAAAGAATTTTTTTTAATTGTATTTCCCATCCCTTTTATGTCCCAGCTTCAACAATCCATACTAGTATATAAAGAGGCCTCTATTTTCTTCTGAAACGCACCCAGCCTTCATTTGCCTCTCTCCAGTGCATCTCTTGTGTGCACAGAGATACCTGGGCTAAGCGTCAAGAGAGAGGTTTATATTAAGTATTCAAATATCAAGAGAAGACTTCATCAGTAACATGGACAAGTTCAACTTTTTAAGAGAAGGAATGATGAAATTGCCTCCAGGTTTTCGTTTTCAGCCAACAGATGAAGAGCTTGTCTTTGAGTACCTCAAACGTAAGGTCCTTTCATGGCCGTTGCCTGCTTCAATCATCCCAGAGATCAATGTCTTCAAGTTTGACCCATGGGATTTGCCTGGTTACTACGATAATGCTCCTTCTACTTTTGTTTTCTAATTTTTTATAGAATTGCCTTTATTCACATAATTTTTTATTATTATTTTTTCCAGGTGATATAGAGCAAGAGAGGTACTTCTTCAGCAACAAAGAAGCCAAGTATCCAAATGGAAACAGAATCAACAGAGCAACTGCTTCTGGTTTTTGGAAGGCGACTGGCGTAGACAGACAAATAGGTTCTAGCAAGAACCAAGCAATGGGAATGAAAAAAACTCTGGTTTTCTATAGAGGCAAGAATCCCCATGCGTCTAAAACTGATTGGATCATGCATGAATATCGCCTTGTTAGTGTAGGAAATATAGCTTGCAATAATTTTCAACCCACGAAGAACTCATCCCAGGCAAGTTAATTATAATTATACACGTACAGTAAGCTTTTTATGCACATATCTTATCATGCAACTCAATGCCAAGCTTTTGGCTTCTGGCAGAATTCTTCTGAGCAAATAGAGAAGTGGGTTCTATGTCGAATATTTATGAAGAAAAGGAATAGTGAGATTAATCAGGCTTGTAAGGACGAGAGAATAGAGAATGTAGCTGTAATGTCTCATCAGCCCAGATTTTTTGATTTCTTGACGAGGGAGAAGATAGTTTTTGATTCTGTTTCGTCCTCTTCGTCGTCTTCAAGCTCAAGTATCATCACTGAGGTCTCTTCAAATGGAGAGGATCTCGGTGAAGAAAGCAGTAGTACTCGCAATTTCTTCTGACCTGTTGTTATTGCAAAATAGAGCTAAATTAGTAAACTTATCCAGCTTTCTTCTTAAGCTTATCTTGCTCGGCTCTTGTTTGTGAGGAAAAACGAAAGCATCTTATATTTTTTAATATGAGCAATATTTCTTCGCAAATTGAGGATCTTCTAGTTCAGCCTCCCAAAAGAAAACAAATAGCAGCAGCACTAAATATGTCACTGTACCATTAGCCCAGTAGAACAAGAGATTAAGAGTTTTATATATATATATAGTTTCATTCATTTTAAGAATTTTGAAGCAAAACAAAAAAAAAAAAAAAAAGAGCTAATCACTTAATACGATTTTTTTATTGGCAATGTTTAATCAATTGAAATTTTTTTAATAAATTTAAAATTTTAAAATTTACTTCAACATAAATTTAATGAAAAATATAAAAATTAAAATTTGGAAGCCAAATTCTTATAAAATATTTTAGGAATCAAAACGTAATCTAATGCAAAATGCCCTAACCCACCTCAATGATTGAGGAAATTAAAGGGTTTATACATCTCAATTATAAAATTAATTTAGATTAATTATTTTAAAATATGAAGTTTGAACTTTAAACATATTTAGTCTGATTGATTGAGCATCATATATAAAGTTGAGAGGAAATAATTATCCAAAGTTAGAGAAGTAAATTAAAACATGTGATATATATAGAGTATTCACTTCTGTTGTGAACAGATTATATATAAGCGCTCGGATTGGATGTATTCATATATTCAATTTAAAGTTAACATATTATATGAAATTAAAGAAAATTTTATTAAAATATAATAACGTCTGAACTATAATGATGATCTGAAATTCAGAAAAATAAAATTTTACAAGGGTTCTCAAAGCTTAGTCCGAGAGGAGAATGCCTCTCTCCTTTTATTCTTTTCCTTCGTCTGTCAGTGACGTGTAATGGCCTCACTCCCATTGGACCATCTGTCTCTGCTACACGGATACGGACGTACGAAGATATCAGATATCTGTTGCATGCGTAACGGCATTTAATTCTCCCTTGACACGCATGCGGATGGACCCATTAAGCGAATGGGTTGGCTGTCTTTCCTCTTCCAGGCTAGACCGGAAGATGAGAGTAGGACTGGAGCCCAAAGGAAGTCTGATCTCAGGGCCGGAAGGGCTTGGTCAGCCTGATTGAGAGATCTAGATGGAGTCCGGTCTCAAGGATGAGCAGACTGGACCTGATTCGTTCGAGAGGCTTAAATGCCTTCAGATCATGGGTTGTCATTATGGGCCCGGCCTCGTAATAGGATGGTGAAATCCAGCGGTTATCATATAATATTTTAAATTTTAATTGATTAAATTTATAAATTCACTTTTATATATATATATATATATATATATAGTTCAGCTGCCGCAAGAATTTTGGTTTGTAGAAGTGAAAGATATGGATGCCCAGGAAGTGTTTTGGCAGGTATCTTTGCCTTTTCTTCTTTGTTAAAAATGGCCATTCATGCGTGCGTAGGATAAGCATAACTCTGCTTCTTTACGCTTTTATTAACTACTCTAATCAGGAGGTAGAGTAGAGCCTGATTTCTGTTGTAGGATATTCCTGCTTACTTTAATGCTTGTTATCTACGCACTATACTAAGCATTTCCAATTTTTCTTTCTAAGACAGCGCACAGAAAAATTGTAACATCTAATTTTTTACTAAAATATTTGTATTTATAATGAGATTTACGTATAATTAACTAAATTACATACAATAGATGCTGATATTATGATATCTCTACTAAAATGAGAAGGGACCAAACTCCAAATAGGATTTAGCATAAGCCAACTGGAAAATATTTCTTTCTTAAATTAGTTTACCACATTTTGACTCTGTCAATATCTGTACATTAAGCCAACAAGATTTTCTTTCAAACAGAACTTAGGTTGAAAACTTGTTTGCAAAGATGCAACTTGAAAACTGCCTGTGAAGATGATTATGGCTATTTATGGTGAGGAACAGACTGTCTACAACATATCTTTCAACCCTTTTTTTCCCTTACAAATTCTCAACTCTCACGTCCATTTTCTCAATTCTTCTCATTCTTATTTTCTATCCCTTTCTTTTCTCCATCTCTATCAACATGGATTGTTCGGGATCTAAATTCAACTCTAAAGCAGAATCTTTGCCCACTGGGTTGAGGCCACTTCTTCGTCGGAGGTTTGAGGAGATGAGAAGAAGGAGACATGGAGTTTCTTTGAAAGAACACTACTCAGCCACCTTTTCCAAGAAATAGCTGCTCAAAGGTGGTGTTTCTGACGATGATAGTTCCCCTTAGCCCCATGATATTGATCATAAGAGCATTTCTTCGCAAGAGGATTATGGCCTCCAGGTGGCATCTGCCCCAAGTGTGATGAAACTGCACCTAAAAATAAAACTGGCCCTAAGAAGGTTGTAGAAACGACGACATTGCCACCGGTGTCAATATCTGCAGATGTGGAGAATGATCATAAGGCCGTGGATGCACCATCGCCGGCAGGTTCTCCAAAGGAGTCTAACAAATCAAAGAAAGAGAAAAATGCACAACAGGATGGTAAAGAATAGAAGATAAAGGTAAAGGAGCTGGAGTGAAGGCAGTGGAGGCAATGGGCGGTATTCCAAGATGGAAGCAACTGAAACAGCCGGAGATGAGAATGGAAAAGAAACGGAAGAAGAGGAAGACGATGGAAGGCTCAGCTGCTTAGCCCAAGAACGTGACTGTCCTGGATCCCCAAGTTTCAGGGTTTTCTTTATCGACGAATCATTGGGAAACATTAACGAGGGGTGATGATGAATCGGACAAAAATTCACACTGCGAGGACTGCCACGCGGCCAACGAATCTACGGATAATTCTGAAGCGGTATGTGTCTACTAGGAATTGTAATAATAATTAATAGTCCAATTAAACTTATGAAGCAAAGGGGTCCTTTATCCAAATATTTTAATTTTAATAATTTAATTTAAAATTAAAATATTTTATACAAATTTTATTTTAATTTAAAAATAAAAAATTAAAGGATCAAATAACACTACAAGTATTATTTTTTATTATTAAAGATTCTATTACACTTAATTGATATTAAAAAATTAAACGTTTATATGTTTTAAAAATTTTATTTAAATTTTTTAATTTTAATAATTTATTCTAAAATTAAAAAATTTATACAAATTTTATTTAAATTTGAGATCACAATTGAGGAGATGTGTTTTCTATTATATGATATTATATTTTTATTATTATTAAATATAAATTTATTGTACATTTAAATAAATATTATCAATGTATAATATTAACTAAAATTATTTTAATTAATTAAAATATACTTTTAATATATCTCTCTTATTTTTTAGTCTCCCATCTCATGATTTCTTTCTGTTTTCATAAATTATAAATTTTTAAATATAAAAATTATTATTTTGAAGGAGTGAAGTGAAAATAAAAATTATTCGATTTCAATTATTTTTTATTAACTGATAATAATATTAATAAAAAAGAAAAGAAAAAATTATGATACAAATAAAAGAAAATCAAAAGAGAGGATGAGTAAAGAATGAAATAGAGATTAAAAATATTTTTAATTAATTAAAAATAATTTTTATTTAATGATTATGTATTGCAAAAGTTTGCATATGTATTAAGTAGATCACATATTTAATAATAAACCAATTAAATATAATGTCACATAGTAAAAAAATATATTTTTTGAATGTGATTTCAAATTTAAAGAAAATTTATGTAAATTAATTTTTTAATTTTAAAATAAATTATTAAAATTAAAAAATTTCAATAAAATTTTTAAAATATATAAATATTTGAATTTTTAACATGAATTATTTTTTATTTATATGTAAAATAAAATTCACGTTTAATAATAAAAAAAATAACATATATAGTGACACATGTTAGAAGCACATCCTCTTAATTTTAATTTTAAATTATGATAATTTCAGACTAAATTATTAAAATTAAAATGTTGAAATAAAATTATAAAAAATGCATAAACCTTTTTAAAAATAATTGCACTTAATATGAAAATTAAGATTTTCTTTTTTCTTATTAAATAATAAATGCCTCATGAATGCGGAAATTTATGACGTCAGGGATCTGAGAAGAAAGGAAAGAAAGGTATGAGGCCAGGAGCTGTAATGAATCTGCCGAATGTTAAATCATGCTTCAATCCAGGCTGCACTGGCCACGACAATCAGTTGCATGATTTTATTAGATTTTATGTTTTAAGCTATGATCTTTTTAGCTATGCAAGAGTCCTGTTCGTTTGTAAAGTTATGGGAAGTTTTTTTTTTGCTGAAAAATTTTCAAGTGAATTCAATTTATTATAAATTTAAATATTATACTGAATTTATTTATTTGCACATTAAAAATTACTTCAGGTATTAGTGAATCAGAATTAAATGCAGATAAATATTTGCTTTACTTATTAAAACTTCTAATAACTCACCAATAGAGTTATATACTATTATTCTAAATTTGTCTATGTGATCTCATTCTTTTTTAAGTTTAACTTTTTTTTCTTTCTCTAGAGAATACGATCTGTGTCAATTAACTATCAACGAAGAAGATAATGTTATTGTCCATATTATGAATTATAGAGATATTCTGATCGTTATTTTCTATATGATAAAATATTTCTCACATACAATCCAATCAATTTTCAGAATATGCAGACTTTTTTGATAAATTTATGGCGGCAATCCCCGGACAGATATTGTATTAAAGGATTTGGTTCCTAATTACAAGTCGGACATTTTATTTTTTATGGAAACAAGATCTATTAGTTTTAGTATGAAATTTTTTCATAATTTTTTATACTTTTTACATTTTATGAAAGAGTTATGGATTTGTTTATGTGGTTAGCTTTTCTTCAAATTTTATTGATTCGGTTGTTTTGGAATGTAATGTTCAATGGAGGTTTATTAGTTATTATGGGTTTCCAGAATTGCAACGATGACGTCAATCTTGAAATCTTGTAGTTGGCTTTTCTTTAAATTTTATTGATTCGATTGTTTCGGAAGGTAATATTCAATGAAGGTTTATTAGTTATTATGGATTTCCGGAATCGTAACGACGACGTCAATCTTAAAATCTTATTCGAACTTTATTTCATAGAAATTCTGTTCCGTGACTTTATTCGAGAAATTTTAATGATTTATACTCAAGAGATGAGAAAGAATGAGAAATATTTTTGCCAAATTATTTTATACAGAAATTTAGACAGGCACTTGAGAAACATTTTTGCTAAATTATTTTATATAGAAATTTAATTTTAAATGATTGTAAATTTTTATTAAACTCTAAAACTGATATTTCTGTTAAATAAGTTCGTCGTAATACTATTCTAACTAATACTTTGTCTAAAGAATTATCAAGCATAATAATCTCTCTGTTTGAAATAATATCCTTTTTATTTGATAAAATTTTATTTATACGATTAGTAATTTTGCTTTAAAAACTTGCATCGTACTTTAAAAAAAGAAAAGGAGAAAAACCTGTAAAATAATAGTGGCTGGCCTGAGATTTCCACGAGTTCCGTACGTAAAGGATTCATAAAAACATGTACTCTAGAAAAAACCACCTTCATTCTCAGTCAAGAAGCAATCACTCCTTCCCAAAAAACTGCATAACAGTATAAGAATAGTGGGATTGCACTTGCAGATATACACAGCCACCGGGGCTTCTGTTACGTGGATTATACACCAAATACTTATATGATGAGGTATATAATAAATGAAAACAATAACTAAAAAGGAAAAAACAAAAAAAGCATTGAAGCCCCAAGATGAAAATTGAGCACCTAATTCAAAAAACTTGAACAACTAATTAATCTCTCTACCTGCGCCTGCCAAAAACCTCAGATTTACCCTTGAATAGTAGATCCATGGATAGTCCCATTGAGGATGGATTAAACGGGCGCATAAACTTTCGAGAGGGAGCCATCTGGGGGTCTTCTTTATTGGTTTTCTTCCTTCTCGAAGGGCCTCCACTGACCCCCGCACTTCTAGTAGATGTTGAGGACTTCGAAGTGAATACTGATGAGTCGAATGAAGTATCAGGCGCACCAAATGATACAGGGGCTTTCTGTGATGTGTCTATATGATGTCCAACTGCTGCATCCTGATGTGGAGGTGGAAATTTTTCACTCTTGCTCTTAGCATTTGCTTGTGTCATGACTCTCAACCTCTGGAAATTATTTTACAAATAAGAGAAGAATTTCAAGTCAAAAATTAATTGGGAACCCACCAATAGAGCAAGAAATGTAACATGACATCCAATAGATAATGAAGCAAGGAAAGATCTACCCAATTGACAATTCTATTTAGGTGATTAATTAAATATTTTAACCTAAGACATCCAGTTGAAAGTTTAGTTTTTTCTGATAATAGAAACCCAGACGAGGTTTTAACGACAGTGAAGAATAGTGAAGTCACAGATGACAGAACCCAGAAAGACATAGCAAAAGGAAAATGTCAAAATGACGGGCATTCCTAAGGGTAGAAGAGAACCTAAAGTCTAAAGAATAGAATTGGTATTAACCTATCCATTGATCAAGGATGTAGATGAGACAAAGATGGATTGGTTCAATTGGGCTACATAGCTAAGAGTATCTTTCTCAACTAAATTGAAAATAAAATAATTTATCAACCAAAAAGAAAGTCTTTACATACATCTAAGTTTGATGAATTCTCTGCATTGGCTTCAGGGGCTGGAATTGCCCTGCCAACACGTTCACGAATTCTAACTCTTCTAGCACCATCAACAACATTTGCTTTTCCACTGAGCCCTCTTTGCCTAAGAAATGAATTAGAAAGCTATCAGTAGCCAGCAAATAGTCAAGACCAATGCAAGCAAGTATAGAAGGCATGAAAAAAATAAGAAACCTCCTTGCTTCCTCTTCTCTCAACTTCACATCCATTTCTTTGCTGGGAGGATACTTGGGCAAACTTGATGGCTCGCAAGCATAAGGTTCGGTGGTAAAGAACTGTGGTCAAAACACAAATTTGATGATTACACTTGTAAAATGCATTCTACATACTAGTTTGATGATATCTACATTATGCCATTTTGAGTAAAGAACGCTAAGACTTGTTTAGCAACAAAACTTGCAAAGGACTCGGTTGCAAGAACATATCACAATTGTTGAGATCAAGTATTCAATATTAGTTTGTCAAATTTTGCACAGCAAAGCTGTATCCAGATATGTATATAGTTTTAAATGGACAATAATACACTTACTTCACTATTTAGAGCTGTAGTGGCAGTGCCACGACTATCAGGGTCAATTGAAAGAAGAGTTTCAATTAAAGTCAGAGAAGAACGCGAGAAATCCTTGAAGGTTTCAGCTATACAGCGTTTGTATGGATGCTGAGGTTTAAAAAGCGTTGCATTAGGCAGTTTTGATTTCTTCCAGTATTCCTCTGACGGGGAGCCACATAACTTGAATATCTTGTGCAGTTGTTCAACCTAAATGTGAATAAAAATGAAAGGGGAGTCAAAGATGAACCCACCAACTATAAGACGGAACAAGAAAAAGAACAGTAGCATCAATAGAAAGACAAACAGGATATAGTGTCAAATCATAAAGCAATAAAAATTCTAAAACCAACAGCAGTATAATTTAATATGGCCAAAAGGTTGACATAATTACATGAATGACTGGAGATGTTATATTTATTTGGCACAGGACAAGGAGTTCCATGACAACGTTCAACATTGGAATAGAATGACCTGTATATAGTTTGATCCGATGTAAGTTTGCTAGTCATTTTATAATTGTAGAACATGCCAAAATCATTCAGAATTGGCTATACTTTCATATTCCTTTTCTTCTTGCCTCACCTGGCTGCATGTTCGAAAATGACTCCATACATAATATCACATCAAAATCACAAGGCGATTAGCTCATCGAATTGATCATCTTCATAAATGCATCAAGTGAAGTGACTGAACTTTCAACAAGCAATACATGAAACAGACCACAGATTTCAAAGGCAGAACGGTCAAATACTCAAATCATAGACA
Organism: Manihot esculenta; assembly: GCF_001659605.2. Lineage (NCBI taxonomy): Eukaryota > Viridiplantae > Streptophyta > Magnoliopsida > Malpighiales > Euphorbiaceae > Manihot > Manihot esculenta. The sequence goes on from NC_035166.2 coordinate 25,410,312, forward strand.
ATGTGTACTCACTCAAGACTTGTGTTGCAATAACAAGTAACAGCATCATTTGAGCGTGCACAATAAATTTGAATAAAAATCATTGAATGTGACAAACAAGACCAAAACAATACCTCTGTTCGTCCTGGCATTATTGGCTTCCCAGCAAGTAGCTCTGCCAAAATACAGCCAGCACTCCAAAGGTCAACACCGACACCATAAAAAGTAGCCCCAAGAAGTAGCTCAGGAGGACGGTACCAGAGGGTGACAACTCGACTGGTCATGGGAATCCTTCGGTGTGGGTCGAAGAAAGTAGCCAGCCCAAAGTCGGCGATTTTTAGAACTCCTTCATTGTCAATAAGCAGATTAGAACCCTTTATATCACGGTGCAAGACACCTCGACTGTGGCAATGTTCAAGGCCACATAGCAGTTGCTTCATGTAGCATTTGACCTTGAAAGGAGATTAAATGAAGAACTGTATCAGCCAATCAAATTATCTGTTTTTTTTATTTTGTTAAATTCGTGCATATACAATTAGCAAATCAGAATAGGTAATATATCATAGAAAGATTAAAAGGAAGAAGGTTGTTTTCTTTTCAGCAAGACACTATTTGGGATCACATATTATACCTAGCCAAGCAATTCATTTGGGCAGATTTTTTCTGATATTTACAAATCCCAAATGCAAAGTACGAAAAGAAAAAGTATCCCAAATGCAGTTCCATCAGAAATATGGATTGAAACCAAGATATTTTCCAGTGAAGAATAGGCTCACATGTTGTATAGAACTTCAATGGTAGAAGCAAATCATCTCCTACAAGAATGGACTTATCATCACTTCCACACGAGTCTAGTTCTACAGTTAATCTGATGAGCTTCAAACAGGAATAATGCTACTGGCATATAAATTGGTAGCAGGAAAATGATTAGTTGCATGCAGTGATCACTTAATTTTCTAAATACAACTACTGAAAGCTTCCTTGTGCTTTTAATTTTTTAAATACAACTCCTGAAAGTTTCCTTGAGCTTATTATAAAAAATTCACAAGGATAAATTTTCAATATACATATATATATATATATATATAACACTATAATCCAAGTAAGCAAAATAATTATGTGCATCAAAAACTAAAAATGGTTATATTTTTTGTTAATACGATAGACAAATGAAAATTTAAGTCCCCTGAGAAAGTATATATTTGAAATTCTCACGTCATAAAATTCAACTTTTCAATCAAAATGAGAACAAACAATTGAGAACAGATACAGTTAGAAGGTGTTTGTTACGGAAAATCATACATTAGTTGACATCACTCTGCTTGGAATGGATGGCTAAAGGAAAGAGCATGAAGATGAATATTCCATCAAATGTCATTTTAACAGAAAAAGAAATCACAACATATTTTGCATGGAAAATAACTTCAGGATTAGTAGTTCACTTTTGCATTAGCATTGCTGAATGACAAGTGAACGAATATATATGGTAGGTTTACGCTTATATTTATCTTTCAGAAGTGAAAAGGGTAAATATTAGCAAAATGAATAAAATATTAATTCCTCCACCTCACAGAGATAATAAGCTCATTTGTATTTTCACATAAATTAAAAATTATAGTTAATATAGTTAAAATTAAATCATATTTAGTATTTTCCTAATTTACCCTTCATTATTACTTCATTCAAAATGAAATGACTCATGCTACTGAATTATTCTTGGGGATATTACTTTTTAGCATATATTAGATGGAGGCATATTAAGAAACTAACAAATAAATTACTATTTTAAAGACAAAAAGTAGCCTATACTTGGCAAACAAATAAATAATAACAGTAAACTTAATTTTACGAAACAAAGAGGTAACTCTTTTCAGGTCACAAAAATTAATAACTTTTACTTCTTTATCTTTCTACACATATTCAATAAAAGAACGATATGAGAAGGCTCGTGAGAAAGAAAGAGGGGTTAAATTTTTAAAATACAACTAAAAGCAAGTAATAAGGACACAAAAGGGGTGGCTACAATGCTATTGTTGTCCACATGTGATGTAAAATATGAAATTTCGATGAATTTTCAGGCCCAAAATAATACAAAACGCCATATGCTCCTACGAAAAACCCGTACATCACAGCTTCACTAAATACACAAAATGGGTTTACAAACTACAAGGTGTGGGACCCAATAGCCTTGGAGAGGTCTTATAGAAACATCAAAAATTCTCTCCTCTCAACAAGAAAAATAAAAAATAAAAAAGGCATAGCCACATAACCTGAAAAGGCCTAGCTGGGCAAACAAGAGTAAAATGCACTACACATCAAAAGCTAAAAACAACCCTGAAAAGCACATGCCCAAAGGCACCCACACCACCAAACTAACTCCCACAAGTACCATTAAAAGTCTGCCTTACTCAACAAACACCAATTAAATCAAATTTACCAGCGAGAAAACATACTTAATCCGTCAATTAGTAATAAGATGTACCTGAGCCTCAGTAAACTTGACTTCATGGCGAGCTGCTAGACCGGCGAGATCATGTTCCATGTACTCAAACACCAAGTAAAGGCTACATGACATTCTAGAAGTAACCAAACCCTCAAGCTTAAGCACATTGGGATGATCTAATCTCCTCAAAACAAGAATCTCTCTTGCCATAAATTTTACACTCTCCGGCTCCAAGTTATCAAACCTTACTTTCTTCAAAGCTACTATTTTTCCTGTTATGAGATCTCTCGCTTTATATACATTGCTATATGTTCCTTGGCCAATCTAGTAAAAAAAAATATAATAACAATTATCAATGTTAACGACGCTGCTAAAAAAAATGGGTTAATTTTGTTTATCAACATTTTTTTTGGATTACCTTATCAAGCTTCTCGAAGGTGTTAGCTCGGCGAGGAGTCCAGTCACCGATTGCATCACCAGCGACCGCCATTAACCACGAAGGCCAACCCTGCTGGTTTCTCGGGAAAGGCTCCGGACGTGGCCGCCGGCGCTCTGCCGTGGGAACATCCGTCTGGAAATTACCCGTGTGTCTAGCCTTTTCCCTTTGCTTTACCTCCTTCTTAACCCTGACAGCGTTAACAGCCTCGGTAACGATGACGGAAGGTTGGTCGGAGCTCCGGCCATGGTCGGGAGATCCGGCAATGCTCCGGCGCTGCCCGAATGTCGTCTTGCTGATAACGCAGCCCATATTTCAGGCGTTTGAGTGGTGCGTATACATGGGAGCAAATAGAAGAGTAGTATTCCGGCGAAGACAGACGGATGTAGCTGATCCAGTGGTCGAAACGACAGCGTTGAGGACAAAAGAACAATAAAAAGGAACGAGGCAGAGACAGAGATATCTGCTTAACGGAGACTACACGAAACAAGAAGGAAAATATATTGTTGGCGTTGGTGGGATTAGACTTTTATTAGCGGCAAAGTTTTCTGAGAGAGAATATTAACCCGCGAAGGATGCAAAGGCAGCTTAGTCTTGGTTGAGCGAGTCACTGATGAGGAAGGATATCGAGTAGGCCTTGGGTTTAAGAAACGAGGCATCGAGTTATAGAATAATAACAAGATTGCCACACAGATTATTATTATATTTTACAAGTGACGTCATTGGGCGAGTGCCTTAAAAAGTCAAACAAAGTAACAGAGAAAAGAAAGTGACTTTCAGGGTTAAGGACACTGCCCCTCGTTTTCTTTACCTTTGTCTCTCCGGTGAGCACAGTTGATAAAAGAGAATGGCGGTGAAGTGTAGTGTAGGGTAGGGTAGGGTCTTAAAAGGATGGGGCCTTTTAGGCAGCGTCGGTCTCCTTCTAAAGCAGTCTTCCATTCAGAAGTTAGAAGCAGTCCCATGGCCTGGCCCCTTGGCTATGGCTATAGCTCAGGCATCTTTCCCAAGACGGGTCTTGTTGTTGGCTGGTGATTAGAATAATAAATAGGCCATCCTACTGGGAAATTTGGATATTTTATAATTAAATGCAATCCACTAACCAAATTTAATTGATTTTGGCATTGTCTTAATTACGTTTTATTTCACCTCATCAGATGGTAATCGCAACTAATATAGCATTTGCGAAAATAATCCAACTTAAATTTGAATTAATTATTTCTTTAATATTTCAATTTATCATAAATTTTGGTAAAATTTATGATAAATTATTAGAATTTATTCTGATTACTAACCGAATGGTATTTGAATTCATTTATATTTTTTATTTTTAAATTAATAATATATAAAATATATATATGTCCATCAATAAATTTTTAATTTCAATATTTCCATTGTTATATATTTTTTTAAGTTATATTATTAAAAAAATAAAAATATATTTTATATTTAATTAATTATTTATATTAACCATCCTATTATAAAACACGATGCTAACTAAAATATATAATAAATAATAATTTTTAAACTCAAATCCACTCCACATCCAATAATATTTTATCTAGATCCATACTAATATAATTTCATTAGATAAAACGCCCAAAAAATATTCAATCAATTTTCATTCCGCATAAAAAAAAAAATAGCAAATTTTAGTTAGAGTTAATAAGTAATAAAACTGAAATTTTTCCCATTTTTCGTTAAAACTATAATTAGCATTAGTATTAATATAAACTTGTAAAACCAAGTTTAATGGTCTAAAAATTAAATATTTATATAATAATTAATGACCGCTGGATTTTCTCGCACCGGTCTAAGGCCAGACTCATTAGGACAGCCCATAATCTGAAGGTTTCTAAGTCTCTTCCAAGAGTCAGGTCCAGCCCGCTCAGCTCAAAGACCGGGCTCCAGTCAGATTCTTCAATTAGGCCGGCCCAGCTCTTTCGGCCCAATGAACAGATTCCCTCTGGGCCTAATCTTAACCTTATCTTCTGGCCCAGCTCGGAACCAGGAAGAAATTCAGCCCATTCGCCTTGTGGGACCATCCACATGCGTGCCCGGGGAGAATCAGGGGTCGTTATGCATGGGGCAGCGATCTGATTTCCTCGTACGTCCATATCAATGTGACAGGGACAGGTGGTCCAATGACGTACATTCTGTTACACGTCATTAGCGGACAAAAGAAAATATATAAAAGGAGAAATACTCTCCTCTAGGTCTAAGTTTTTCCAGTTTTACAGAACCCATTGTAAAACCCTATTTTCTGGATCTCAGATCATCAAGTGGCGCCGTCTGTGGGAACGAAGGAGATCTTTTTATCACCGGAGTTCCACTCTAAACAAACCCACTGAGATCCACGATGGCTAATCACAACGAAAACAACGTCACTCCAAATGACCTGAACTCTACCCAAGAGGGGCAGTAGTTCTCCTTCTCCAGTCCTACGACTCCAAACAATCAACCACCCATCCCTTTCAACCCCTCGCTAAGCCTGGCAGGGAATGCTTCCGCCGCTACCTTGTCCAACCAGGACCTCCAAACCATCGCCCTCCAACTACAAAACACCGCCCACTGGCTGGGGCAGATAATGCAGCAACGGGGTCTTAGCACCCCAGCAAACGTGTTGCCAGTAGTAGAAGAGTCCCAGACCAATGAACCTCAACCTACCTTCAACCATCCCCAAACAGTTAGCCGCGAAACCGGAGAGAGGGAGAGAATAGCTGGGAAAGAGGAAGAACCGGAGGCCAGAGTTCATGGAAGGAGGATGAGAGAGATGATTGAGAACGATGGGGCTGACAGTTATTCTGCCGGAATAACCAGGTGGACGAGAAGCAAAATGGAAGATGAAGAGTACCACCTGGAGAAGAAACCCAGGCAGGAGGAGGAAAGTGTAGACCAAAAGCTGCAAAAAATGAGAGAGCAGCTTTTGGCCGAGTTGGGAACGAAGGATCAGAACCAAACTCTCCTGCCCACCTCTTCACCCTTCTCGAAGTGGGTGCAGCAGGAGACTATTCCCAAGAAATTTATGATGCCACCTACGGCCGCGTACGACGGAGCTGGGAACCCCCGGGAGCACGTCTTGAACTATAAGACCTTCATGGAGCTGCAAACTCTTTCAGATGCCTTGATGTGCAAGGTATTCCCTACGACGCTCTCGGAGCCAGCACGGGCGTGGTTCAACAGCCTTGAGGCCGAAAGTATCAGCAGCTTTGGAGATCTGGCCACTCGCTTCATCAGCCGGTTTATCGCCGGGGTGCCCACAGATAGGAAGACGAGTTACATGGAGACGATCAGGCAGAGGAGAGACGAATCGCTCAGGGAGTACGTCGCTCGTTTCAACACGGAGGCCCTGCAGATTCCCGAGCTTGATGAGGGAAGGGCAGTGAAGGCCATGCAAAAGGGGACGACCTCTGCTGAGTTCTTTGGCTCATTGAGCAGGAAGCCTCCGACCTCACTGGCCTAGCTGATGAAGCGGGCTGAAAAATACATAAGGTAGGATGATGCCTTGGTGACAAGCAGGTTCGCCAGAGGAGCGACAGATAAGGGGAAAGCACCGGAGGAAGGGAGGCCGAAAAGACACGAGAAAAAGCATGGCAAGAGGCCTGAACCTTACAGAAAACCCTGGGAGCGAAGGGACCAAAGATCTATCCCTCCTCGGGTCTTAGAACAGAGGCCACTCCCTCCGTGGGTTCCAGAGAAGCCAACCCCACTCAATGCCTCTAGAGCCAAAGTGCTCATTGCCATCCAAGACAAGGAGTTCCTCCAATGGCCCAAGCCTATGAAAACGGAAGCAAACCAGCGAGATCCTGACAAATATTGTCAGTACCATCATACGCACGGCCACGACACCAATAACTGCTTCCAGTTGATCACGGAGATCGAGAGGCTGATAAAAAGAGGGCACATTAAGAACTTCGTAAAGAAACCGGAGGGACCGAGGCCTCAGCCCAACCCAGCAGCCCGAGTGCCAAGGAGAACAGGAGCTGGACCAGTGAATGATGGGTCCAGTGGGACCATCAACATGATTGTTGGGGGAACAGGAGGTCGAATGAGTCGTAGAGGGAAGAAGAGGAGTTGAGAGGGGGAAGGCAGCAGCGCCAAGGTCATGCAGGTCGTCGAGCATTCTCCAGTGGCCATCACTTTCTCTCTAGAGGATGCTCAGGGTGTTCAGATGCCCCATGACGATGCCCTTGTCATTGAAGCCGTCATTCACAACTTCCGGGTCAAGAAGATCTTAGTGGATGATGGGAGCAAGGTGAACCTGTTGCCCTATCGGGTTTTCCAGTAGATGGGAATCCCTGAGGAACAGCTAGTCCGGGATCAGGCACCGGTCAAGGGGATCGGAGGAGTACCAGTGCCCGTAGAGGGGAAGGTGAAGCTGGCTCTCACCTTAGGCGAAGCGCCAAAAACTCGCACTCATTATGCGGTGTTCTTAGTGGTAAAACTCCCATTGAGCTACAACGCGATATTGGGAAGACCTGCACTGTTTCATTTCGAAGCCGTAACCAGTATCAGATATCTGGCGATGAAATTCCCAACAGAGGCAGGAGTGGGAGTAGTACGGGGAAGCCAGGAAGAAGCAAGAGCAGTGTACTTAGCCACAGTGGCAGAGCCGAGCTCGACAGCAGAGAGACTCGACTCAGAGGTGCTAGAGGTCAGGGATGAGGAGAAAGAAACCAGAATAGAGCCAGTCGGAGAACTGGAGACTTTTCATTTATCGGAAGCAGAGACAGATAAGATCTTCAGTTTCAATGCCGACCTCACTGAAGAACAAAAAACTGAAGTCATGGCCCTGATCCGAGGTCACTCATCGAGCTTCGCCTGGAAGCCTTCTGACATGCCCGGGATTGACCCTAAGGTGATGACCCATAAGCTGAACGTCCTCCCCGATGCCAGACCAGTGAAGCAGAAGAAGAGGGTGGTAGGAAGGGAGAAGCAACAGGCCACCAGGGAGGAAGTACGGAAGTTAGAAGAGGCAGGCTTTATTAGGGAAGTCATGTACCCGCAGTGGTTGGCAAATCCTGTATTAGTCAAAAAAGCCAATGGCAAATATAGGATGTGCATAGATTTTACTGACCTGAATCAGGCCTGTCCTAAAGATTGTTATCCCCTCCCTGATATTAATAAAATGGTCGACTCTACGGCCGGTTTCAATTACATGTCTTCTTTGGATGCTATGTCTGACTATCATCAAATCCCAATAGACAGGTCGGATGAAGAAAAGACCTCATTCATAACAGAAGATGGGACCTACTGCTATAAAGCCATGCCCTTCGGGCTAAAAAACGCCGGAGCAACATACCAAAGACTGATGAACAAAATCTTCAAAAATCATATCGGCAGAAACGTAGAAGTTTATGTAGATGATATGATGGTCAAAAGCCCAACTTTTTAGCAGCACATGGTAGATCTGAGGGAGGTATTTGGGATATTAGAACAGTACAGAATGAGGCTGAACCCAGCGAAGTGTGCCTTCTTCATCAGGGGAGGGAAGTTCCTGGGATACATGGTGAGTGGGAAAGGCATCGAGCCCAATCTGGAGAAAGTAGAAGCTATACTGAATATGCCAGAGCCGACCTGTGTAAGGGATGTCCAGAGACTGACTGGGAGAGTAGTGGCGTTAAATCGCTTTATGTCAAGGTCAGCAGAGAAATGCTTGCCATTCTTCAAGAAGTTGAGGAAAGTGCCGAACTTCGAATGGACAGAAGACTGCCGAGAAGCTTTCAAAGAGCTCAAAGGCTACCTCAGCTCGCCCCATGTGCTCAGTAGTCCTTTGGAAGGAGAAGAACTTCTGATATACTTGGCAGCCTCTGAGCAAGCAATCAGTGCAGTATTGGTAAGAGTAAATGAAGGAGAACAAAAGCCAATGTTTTATGTCAGCAAGGTGCTTAAGGATGCCGAGGTCAGATATTCGAACATTGAAAAGATGGTGTATGCTCTGTTGCTAGCAGTCCCGAAGTTTAGGGTCTATCTGGAAAGCCATCAGGGTGTAGTGATGACGGACCAACCTCTGAAGAAGATTCTGCACAGGCCGGAAATATCAGGTCGGATGCTTGCTTGGTCCATTGAAATTAGCCCTTACTGCCTATAGTATCGACCTCGGACCGCTATAAAATCTCAGGCCCTTGCTGACTTCATAGCAGAGTGCTCATTCAATGAAGAGCGGAGAGAGTCATCTTCTGAAGCGTCGAGGAATGGGAGAGAAGGAGAGCCTTCCCAAGAATTCAACTGGAAGTTGTATGTAGACGGGGCATCAGGCGCCGGGGACAGTGGCGCCGGAATAATGCTTAAGGGACCTGGAGAATTTAAGGTTTGTTACGCCCTACGCCTGGAATTCAAGGCCTCCAATAACGTGGCAGAATATGAAGCCCTAATAAATGGGATGCTGGTGGCAATGGAAGTAGGGAAAACCGACCTCGAAGTGAATAGTGACTCCCAACTAGTGGTCAATCAAGTAACTGGGGCATATCAGGCCAGAGACCCAACCATACAGAATTACCTAGTAAAGGTAAAAGCCATAGAAGCTGAGCTCAAGGGTCGGGGAGCTATCATCAAATACCAAAGAATACCTCGAGAAGAAAACGAAGAAGCAGACCTGCTTAGTCGGTTATCCAAGGAAGAACTAGAACAGCTCCCTGATGAAGTATACATACAGCATGTCAGCACACCTGCTTTTAATAAAACAGCCACCGTGTTGTAGGTAGAACAAAACCAGACCTGGATGACCCCATACCTGGAATATCTGGAAAAAGGAAAGCTCCCCGAAGACAAGGATGAAGCAAGAAAGATAGCAGCTCGCGCTGCTAATTACCAAGCAGTAAGGGGGACCTTGTACAGAAGGGGAAAGTCCAGCCCATGGCTCCGGTGTGTGAGCCCGGAGGAGGCGATAAAGGTGATGGAAGAGATAAACAGGGGAATGTGCGGAGCTCACGAAGGCGCAGGAACACTGGCCAATAAAATATTCAGGCAAGGGTACTACTGGCCCACTGTTAAGAAAGAGGCAGAAGAGTTCATCCGGAAATGCGATGTATGCCAGAGGTTTGCCAAAGCCATCAATGTCCCAGCCACTCCTCAGTCCAGCATATCCAGCCCGTGGTCGTTCTCACAATGGGGAATAGACATCCTGGGACCCTTTCCCAAAATCATAGGGTAGAAAAAGTTTGTAGTGGTGGCTGTGGAGTACTTCTCAAAATGGCCAGAGGCGGAGGCAATTCCCACAATCACAGCCCGCCAGATGATAGATTTTGTATGGGGGCACATCATCTGCAGATTTGGCATACCCAGGGTGCTCATCTCAGACAACGGCAGACAATTTGATTGCAGCGCCTTCAGAGCGTTTGAGGCAAACATGGGCATATGGCACAAGTTCTCCTCAGTGGCCCATCCTCAGACCAACGGTCAAACAGAGGTCACCAACAGAGCTATCCTCCAAGGATTGAAGAAACGGCTGGACGGGGCCAAGGCGAACTGGGCGGAAGAGCTCAACAGCATCCTGTGGGCACTCCGAACTACCCCTAGAACGTCCACTAAAGAAACGCCCTTCGCACTTGCTTTTGGCACAGAGGCCGTAGTCCCAGTCGAGCTGCAAATTCCCACTCATCGAGTCCAATTTGCTAATGAGAGTACTAACGATGACAAGTTAAGGAGCAACCTGGATGCTCTCGAAGAGGTTAGGGAGGAAGCTCAAGTCCGAACTGCCACTTATCAACAACGGGCAGCCCGTTATTACAACCAAAGGGTCAGGGAAAGAAGCCTAAAAGTGGGAGACCTGGCCCTAAGAAACCTGGAGGCTACGGGAAAAAGAGCGGCAGTAGGTAAGTTGGCACCGATCTAGGAGGGCCCCTTCAGAATAGCAAAAGTGGTCAAGCCAGGAGTATACCGAATTGAAGATATGCAGGGAAACCCTGAGCCCCATGCCTGGAATATCCAGCACTTGAAAAGGTACTTCCCCTGAGGTATCGTCAAATGTAAAAGACCTATTGTATCTTAAAGCATGACAATAAAATAGACGTTGATCATCGTCCCTGTTCATTATTTGTCTCTACTCACATTGCTTTCATGAAAGAAACAAAAAAGAAAAATGAAACAGGCATAAATGCCTAAGACCTCAGTTAGGTAGGTGGCCGAGCTCCCAAAAGGCCCCCGACACCACAAAACCAGCTGAGAAGACGAAGCGACAGTAAGGCCAATGAGCCCGAATCTTGCGCAAGACCTCAAAGAGGAGCAAAAACGGCCGACGGGATCACCAAGATCTCCCCGGAGTAAAAACGGCCGGTGGGATCACCAAGATCTCCCCGGAGCAAAAACGGCCAGGATCCCGTAAGATCTCCTGGAGCAAAAACGGCATGCGGGATCACCAAGATCTCCCCGGAGCAAAAACGGCCAGGATCCTGTAAGATCTCCTGGAGCAAAAATGGTCAGGATCCCGTAAGATCTCCTGGAGCAAAAACGGCCAGGATCCCGTAAGATCTCTTGGAGCAAAAACGGCCGGCGGGATCACCAAGATCTCTCCGGAGCAAAACAGCCGACGAGATCACCAAGATCTCCCCGGAGCAAAAACGGCCAGGATCCCATAAGATCTCCTGGAGCAAAAACGGCCAGGATCCCGTAAGATCTCCTGGAGCAAAAACGACCAGGATCCCTGAAACCCAGCCCGTATAAGGCTCGTCAAGAAAGCAAGAAATTAAGTATTGACTTCACAGTGAGGAAGACGAAATTCCGAACTACTGAGCCCGTCACACTGGTAGCGCAAAAGCTTATGCAAAGAACAAAAATCCGAGCTTCTTAATCCGCGGAATGGACAGACTCATGACAAAAGTAAGAGACCCTGCCTACAGCTTGGATTAACTCACAGTAAACAAACACTTAGCAAAAATGACCCTGGGAGAGGAAAACGACAAAAAGCTGAACTCCCCATCCTAGTGGAGCATACAGCCCAGACTGCACCGACTGACAAAGGGTCACTTCAAGAGGGACTAGATATCCGAGTTTATAACCAGAAAGAGAGGTAAAATCATCTAAAATGAAGCCGCGCAGTTACAAATAAAGTCTAAGGATTTACCCCCTCACCACTCATGTAATAAATGCTGAGGCGGTAAAGGGGCAACCCGAGGAGAAATCCAATAGCGTGAGCAGATGAGACCCCAGCTTCAGTTCTTATCAAATCAGAACTAAAAGCAAAAAGGTCAGCCCTGCTCATCACCTTTAAAGGTACATGATCTGACTTATTATTATTATTAAACAAAGGCTGTATGCCCGAACTCATAGTAACAAAGTAATAAGAGAAAAATGAGGATGTCCTTACAAGAATCATAAAAACTCATAGGTCGAGAGTTCAGCCCACTGTTAAAAATAGAGCTCATAGGTACGGCTAGTCTAGCTTGGAAAGAGCTTACAGATAAGAATGCCTTAGTGAAATAGATAAATTTATAAGTCAAAAGTTCAGTCAATTGATAGAATTTTAGTTATGATGGGCTTGAAGGCAAAAAGGAAAAAACAAGCAAAGTAAATGAAAATGAAATTTCATTCAAAGAAAAAGAAGATTTACAGTCTAATCACCCACTCTACTGAAGGAAAAACTGTCCTCAAAGGACTTACATGCCTAGGTACATTATCATCTACATTTATATCATTATCACCTATACTATTATCTTAGCTTTCAATTCAGGAGAATCCTTACAGTTCGGAAGAGGAGCTTCACGAGTCTGTGGGATACCCCCCTTTTTTAGCTTGGCGGACTCCCTATACTCCCTTAGACGCTCCTTACACTCCAGCTGAACTCTGTCTCGTTATTATAGGAGAACTGAGCAAGTTGATACCCATAAGTATCTCTCACTGTTCCATCATATGCTGTGTGTATATCACGCATGAAAAACATAAGTCTTCAAGTTAAAGTCCCAGGAAGATCAGCATTGTCACTGAAAAAACCATCTCGACTGGTTACTGAATGAACAAAACATTCCACGGGATTCAAGCTGGTTAAAAAAGAACCTTCGATGGCAGCAGATGGGATATAACACTTGGCAAATTCAGTTGCATTGTCACCCTTTTGCTTATTCAAAGCAGCACAAGAAAATTGGCAAAGCATTCTGAAGGGCAATGGAACAACTAAACTTTGAATATCATGAAACACATGTTTGAAAGCATCAACAGAAGCTCGATTGAGTGCAACAAATCTCTGTTTCTCATAGCACAAGCGCTCTATATCAAAATCCTGACGCGAACCCACCATGAGCTGCTTTATGTTACATGTGTGAACTGCATCTTGTATTCCACAATAAATCTCAGAAATCATGTTATTCCATGAGTTTGAGTCAGGAGCAGACATCGAGGGCACCACGGGAACCTTCTCCTTCTTCCCGAGAGGAAGAAAGGCAGGAGCCGGTCTTCTAGAAGCCCAAGACTTCTTTGGAATGCGAACTAGGATAGACACTTCGGTGGGGACAGGACGCTTTTCCCCGACCTTTTCCACTACACTCCCATCATCTACAAAACTAAGTTCCCTCTCCTCGGTAGCTGGGCTGACCTCGAAAAGGGCCCCATGGACATTCCCTACAGAGGCGATCTTAGTCCTGCTTGCAAGGACTCCCATCTCAGCTATGGAGGCCTCGAGCCTCTCTCCAGAAGCATCACCAGAAGGCGGGGCAGGCTTCGCCCCCATCAACCTGGAGTCCTCGCTCGGCCTTGAAGTCCGAAGGGACCTGAGAGCTTGAACAGCTAGAGCGGCTAAGACCGATCTGCCGCTGCTTGGCGACCTTGAAGATTCGGCACCTCGAGAGCTCGGCTTCGGAACCCGGGCAGGAGCAGGGGGAGGAGGCCGACCGGACGACCTGAATGATATGACTTCGGCCACTTGTTGGGTAACCCCCCCACCGATCGCCATACTAGGAGGGCGTCCGAGGCAACGTTCAGGCTCCCCCTGGGCAATGTAAGAATCTTAGGAGGCTTAATCTGACCCATCTTCATCTCAGAAGCTGCAAAAAATCCAAAATCGGGGCAAGTCAGAATGATTCTCAGTAAAAATCACAAAAGCAAGATTAAAACAGACCTCCATGAGAGACAAAGTAATAAAATTTTTGGCTCGCCTCGACCAGCCCGAAGAAGTATCGAACAGACTCTCTGTGGATGTAAAACCCCCGCTCAGATAGACAGATTCGAAAGAAGACATGAAGAGAATGAAATTAGGGGTCAGCATTCGAGAAGCAATCTCGAAATACTAGAAAACCCCGTGGAAGAAAGGAGATAAGGGAAAGGATAAACCATACTCTTTCTGTTTAACAGAGAAAACTAAGCTCACGTCTGTCTAAAAATCGAGTATACTAGAGGTATGTGGGTCGGGAAGAAAGATCCTTTCATTCCGGTGAGGGTCCTGAATGTGACAAGAGGGGTGATATCAAGATATACCCTGAGAATGAGGTTTTTATACTGGACGGGGTGATGCTAGACTCTAGGCTAGCAGTACCAGGGTCCTTAAAAGCTATTCATGGGAAAGGAAGAAAAACGTACCTTGAAGATAAAAACAGGGAAGTGAAGATGACAGTGTGCACAAAGAACAGAGGAAAGCCAGAAGTGGAAAAAGACAGAGAGGATTCGAAAATTAAAACGATAATAAGGTGAAAGGGAGTTATGAGGCAAGCTGTACATAAACAGGCGCGGCCATAATGATTCTTGGTATTTACCCCCTCATCAGTTGGGCAATAACTGACGAGAAGGTAAAGGGGCAATTGATGACCGCTGGATTTCCTCGCCCCGGTCTAAGGTCAAGCCCATTAGGATAACCCATAATCTGAAGGCTTCTAAGTCTCCTCCAAGAGCCAGGTCCAGCCCGCTCAGCTCAAAGACCGGGCTCCAGTCAGATTCTTCAATCAGGCTGGCCCAGCTCTTTCGGCCCAATGAACAAATCCCCTCTGGGTCTAATCTTAACCTTATCTTCTGGCCCAGCTCGGAACCAGGAAGGAATTCAGCCCATTCGCCTTGTGGGACCATCCACATGCGTGCCCAGGGAGAATCAGGGGCCGTTATGCATGGGGCAGTGATCTGATTTCCTCGTACGTCCATATCAACGTGATAGAGACAGGTGGCCCAATGACGTACATTCTGTTACACATCACTAGCGGACAAAAGAAAATATATAAAAAGAGAAATACTCTCCTCTAGGTCTAAACTTTTCCAGTTTTACAGAACCTATTGTAAAACACTATTTTTTGGATCTCAAATCATCAATAATAAATGTATAAAACATAATTAAAACAATAACTACATTAATACTAATATAAATATATATAATTTAAGAACTCATAAATTTATTTCTATACTAAAAAAAATTATAATAATTACCCTTCAAATTAAATTAAATTAAAAATGTCAATGTCATTTTGTCGATTAAGCATTCAAAGTCCAAATCATTACAGAAAGTTTTATTGCAGCAATTAAATTGTAGTATCTACTATCTAGCATGGGGGAGAATTTTTGCATTGATTTCATGTATTGAAATTTCTTGCTTATTTATTAGGGACCACAATGTTTTTAAGTCAAGTTTTGTACCCAATGCGTAATAAAAGCATCAGTAGAGACCGAGAGGCAATTCCACCTACCGTACTCTCTCATTCATTTGAAATTTAAATGAGCTATCACCCCTTTTATAGATTTACAAACATACACTCTTCTTTAACACTTTCAATTTTACTTGATCCACGATGGTATCATCATTCAATCATTTATATTCTATTTAATAAAAAAAATGTTATAACTCGATTTTCTTATTTTCTAAATTAGCAATATTAATCTATATCATAATTAAAGTCATAATAAGCTGTTGTGCACGTAATTAAGAAATTAATATACAAGAACAGGAAGAAGATGCGTGCCTCTCATCCTTAGCAATGGATAAAGGTAAAGGATGGGATGTGATCCTTTACTTGAACCTACTGTGAGGAATCTCAAAATCACAAGCAAATTGGTGGCAATAGTGTTCATAGTGTGGCAGATTGGTAATTTTAAGACAAGACGAAGGGCCGGGCGGGGAATGAGAGAGTCCATGGTTCAAGGGGAAGAATAAGGAATTTTGACCAAGTGGATTAAATAATGAGGATGAAATAGAAAGAAATGAAGGGGACTTGAGAAGAATGATGAGAAGAGTTTGATTTTAGGCTAAGGATTTGTCAATGTGTCAAAGCTTTCAAACACGTTAGTTTGATTGTACGTGTTGAATTTGCAGTGTCACCATTTATTCAAATGTCCTCCTTCAACCACTCTCACTAATATCCAATATTTTTTTTATCACCTTACTTGTCAATAAGTACGCTTTAATTTTTTTCTAAGTACACTCTAATTTCTCCCCTTCGAGAGCCGGTTGTAGTAGTGCTGGCCACGGTTCAAATCAAAATTGTAAACTTATATATAACCCTAATAGTTAATTTCGAAATTAGAATTAGTCAAATAATTCAATTTATAAAATAGAACTAAACTATTTATTAAGAGACTGATTATACAGACTTTTCTTTTTTAAATTATAATAGAAATCAGTTCAAAGTTCAAACTATTAATTTCAAATAAAAATTAGCTTTATTTTTTATTTTTTACTATAAAAATAGTGTATTATAAATTTATATATTATAATATAAAATATTAATATTATTTTAAGTTTTTAAAAAATTCAAACCAAAACTGAATATAAATATTTTTGTATTTAATAGTCTAAATATAATAGTAATCATTTTAAAATTGAATCGTTTCAAATATAAATCAATTCTAACCGTAATAACCTGATTTAATTTCAATTTATAAGGATTGAATTTAATCTTTTCTTTTGTTTTTAATTCCAATTAATTTTAATTAGATTTTAATTAACTTTAATTTTTTATTTTTTACAAAATTAATTTATCAGAAATTATACCACCTAATTTTGATCCGATTCAACATCAGTATTAGTTAAGTTAATTTAATTGATTATAATTTAATTTAATTTCAGTTTAAAATTCTTCAATTCAACTTATTTTTAATATTTTAAACCTATCCTTGACCTAGTCTACCCCTAATCATTCTAGATATTAACTATAATTATAATTACAATATACAAGTGCTAGCGATGACTGATGACATACGACTTCTTTCAATCCCACATTATTTTTATACATTTAAACATAGTTACAGTTCGCACTTAACAGTTTAGAGTTCTGAAATATTTGTAAAAATTACCATGAAATTAAATTAATTAATGTCAAATCGTAAATCAATGGGCTAAAAAGTGTTTACTTAAAAATCAAAAAGGCTAGAAGTTCTTTAGCTTCTAACTTATTGCTATGCTAATATAGATTTTTGAATTCGAGGAACGGCATAAACTTAAACTGTTATCGTGCTGAATGATAAAGCGAATTTATGGTTTGATAAGTCTAAATCCGATGGGATAAGGGTATGATGATATACAGGTGATAGTTTGATTTACGGAAAAGTTAATGGATTTAATTAGATAATTAAAAAATAAATAGAAAATCAAACCGATTTTTCACATTTTAAGGATGTTGAAAATTATTGGAGTCGTTTGAGAGCTTTTAGAATTTAGATTTTATAAAATCTGCCCATTTACATAATTGGTTTAGAGGTATTAATACCTTGATCGTTCTGGTATATTTTGACAGATCGTCCTATTTGATGCGACAGTGGAGTGTTATGGCAGAAGTGTCAAACGGCTCATTTATGGTGAACAGTCGGCTAATAAATGCTCAGCCGCTTCCGTAATGCCTTGTCTATTACTCACGTCTCGTTTTTTAGTCTTATTTGCATGCGCAATGATGACTAGGGGTGAGCATCCGGTCGATTCAGTTCAAAACCGAATCGAACTGAATAAATCGAAAACTGAAATTTTAATATTTATGAAAATCGAATCAAATTTATTTTGATCAGAAATCGAATCGAATTGATTTTGATTAAAATCAAATTGAATCGAACTTATCTGATTCAGTTCGATTCAATTTGATTTAATCGATTTGAATTTTTAATAAATTTTTTTATTTTTTATACTTTATTTTTAATATTTTAAAATTGAATTGAAATATTTTAACTTTAATATGATCTAATATCTATATATTATTGAAAATAATATACTATTAAAGCTAATCGGTTCGCTTCGATTTTTTTAATTTTTTCTGATTAAAATCGAACCGAAATAACTAAAATTTTTAAAATTAAAAACCGAACTGAACCAAAATGGATAAAACAAACCGAACCAAAATTTTAAATTAATTCGGTTCAGTCTGTTTTTTCTGTTTGAATCAAATACTGCTCACCTCTGACGATGACCCCATTGGGAATCTGCGTGCTTTAATGAGATCGGCCTGCACACTCCGTGCATGGGTGAGGTCGAAAATGTTGGAAGTCGGACTTGCATTCCATGACGAGATAGGTTCACATAGCAAGAATCTGGTAAGTGTGAAATGCAGTACAGTCCAAGAGAAAGAAGATCCGAACACCTTAACATCTGGTGCGTCATCAAGACTTGCCCTTCCTTGACAGGGCGAGCCTCGACAACAAAATTACCATTAGCAGATACAGTCTAGTGTATCCCTACTATGCCTATAATCGGAAGATCACCGACCTATTAGCTCACCCTTATCAAGCAATTGGCCACATCATTGTCGGGTTATCGAGAAATACTATATTTATCTCCTATTTCTTACCGTATAAAGGGGAATAATTACAGACGTAAAATTATGCTATCCTTGAACACTATTCAAGTTCTAAACAATTCAATGCATTCTCTTTACTCTCTCGTATACTGACTTGAGCATCAAAGTGGTTGCCATGAGCATCAAAGTGGTTGCCATGGGCATCCACCCTCACCTCACCTTCTCTTCTTTGCAGGTCTATCCAATCACGGCGTAGCTCCATTCCGACCACATCATCAATCTAATCTTTGCAACATCATTTAGTTCCATTACCGAAAAATCATTTGAATCCTCCATTCATTTGGATTATGACCAATTTTTTACTTTTTTCTCATATAAGAATATTTCTCTCCTTCCACTTTCAAAATGATCGAAAATTCGCGAGTTACTGCTAATATTGCCGCCCACGAGGGTGTCATTATTTTTTTCACCTCGGACAATGGGTAAAATATGTCGTCAATGGTCAATGAAGCGAACCTCAATAATTTGAATAATGAGCAAATATTTCAATACATCCAAAGATTGCAGGCTCCTATCGGTAATACAAGACTCGGGAAGAGACATTGCTCATGGCTCCCGGAAGAAGGGAGGAAGCCTCTATAGATACCCCAAGAGCTCGGATAGAAGCGGTCAAAAGACAATCTAAAGAAAAGGGCGAGTCCAAAGATAAGGGCGAGTCCAAAGATAAATCAAATGAAACTCTGAAAAGTATCGATTGGAAGTTAGTACAGTCGTGCAAAGGTAATAAAAGGAATAAGAGGAATATTTCGGCTTAGATGGTGACTCGCCTATTTCGAAAGAGATTTCAGCATAAACCTTCCCAATAAGGTTCAAGCTACCTAGTTTGGACAAGTATGATGGAACAACGGATCCCATAAATCACTTTGCAATCTTTAGGACTACCATGCAGTTTTTAGATGTTAACGACTTTGTGTTATACCAAGTGTTTCTGTAATACCCGGCTAGACTCCGGTATCGGAATTCCTACCGTCCGGTGGAATCTCGGATGTCGGAAACCTCTAGAAGGATAAAACCATGTTTTCATAAAATGTTTTAATGTATTTTATAGTTTTAAGCAAGAAAGAAATTAAGTTTTGAATGAAAATGGTATTGAGAGGAAGACTCAGGTTCGGCCGCCGAACCTCAAGTTCGGCTGTCGAACATGCATGCACTTCGGGAGTGCTTTAGGCCCCCAAAGGCATAAGTGAGGGAAGTCCAGGTTCGGCCGCCGAACCTCATGTTCGGCCACCGAATATGGCATGCATGCGGAGGCACGTTAGGCCCCCGAAAGTGACCTGACCAGCCACCTATAAAAGGGTCCCCTTGTCCGAATGGGTGAACTTTTCTCCCCATTTTCGGCCAAGGTGAGCTCTCCACCGTCCCTCGCCGATTTTGAGTCTCTTCCTACAAATCTTTTATGATTTTCATGAGATTTCACTTTGTTTTGAAGATTTTTGAGCATTTAAGCAAGTTTTGAGGCTTAGAAGACTCAAGAGCTCTTTTCCTTCGTTCTCCAAGTTTAGGTTGTCTCTCTCTCGATCTTCAAGAGGTAAGAGTCGATCTTGAACTCATTTTATGTTTTAAGTAAGTTTTAAGTTGATTCATGGGGTAGAAATGTATGTTTAGGTTAGTTGAGTTTTGTTAGGTTTTATGTGATTATATGGACAATGTGTGTTGGATATGCACGTTTAATGTGTTGTAGTTGGGGTTTAGGATAGTTTGAGACCCCTAGGTGTTGATGTATGTGTGTATGCATGTTTTGAGTGAGTTGGATGCTTGATTGGAAGGTTTGGGAGGAAAGTGTGCATGAAAGAGCTGAGTTTTTGCCCTTTGGGAGAAACCAGGTTCGGCAGCCGAAAGGATTTTCGGCCGCCGAACCTGTCTGTGAGGCAAGCCTTTCGGCTGCCGAAGCCTGCCCCCGAAAATGGACTTTCGTCTCTGGAGGGCACTTTCGGCCGCCGAAGGTGCCGCCGAACCTGCATGACTTTCGCCCCTGGAGAGACTTTCGGCCGCCAAACCTGCCGCCGAAAGTGCTCTGTTCAGCCTTCCTTTGCATGTTTTCTATGGATGTTTTGAGGTATTTCAGGGGGGTTTTTGGGGAGTATTTTAGAGTCATGATCATAGATGTTTGGTCTCTCACTTGAGTCCACCTGTGTAATACCCGGCTAGACTCCGGTATCGGAATTCCTACCGTCCGGTGGAATCTCGGATGTCGGAAACCTCTAGAAGGGTAAAAGCATGTTTTCATGAAATGTTTTCATGTTTTAATGATTTTAAATACGATTTTAAAAGAGTTTTTGCATGAAAAGTCTTTGGAGGAAAACTCAGGTTCGGCCGCCGAAAGTCAAGTTCGGCCGCCGAACATGCATGCGTTTTGGAGGCACGTTAGGCCCCCGAAAGCATGAGTGAGGGAAGTCCAGGTTCGGCCGCCGAAAGTCAAGTTCGGCCGCCGAACATTGCATGGATTCGGAGGCACATTCGGCCCCCGAACGTGGCCTGGCCAGCCACCTATAAAGAGGGAACTTAGCCGAAATGGGTGAGTTTTCTCCCATTTTCGGCCACAGCTAGCTTCCGACCTCCCTCTCCCCAAATCTTGTGTTTTTCTTCAAATCTCCTCCATTTTTCTTGTGTTTTAACCTCACATTGCAAGTTTTGAGCATTTAAGACAACTTTTGGAGCTTTGGGAACTCAGGAGCTCATTTGCTTGGATCTCCGAGTTTTGATCGTCTCTCTCTCGATCTTCAAGAGGTAAGAGCCGATCTTAAGCTCAATGCATGTTTTAAGTAAGTTTTAAGTTGATTTTTGGGGTAGAAATGCATGTTTAAGTTAGTTGAGCTATGTTAGGTTTTATGTGATTTTTGAGCAATGTATGTTGGAAATGTGTTGTTTGAAGTGTTGTAGTTGGGGTATATGCTAGTTTGAGACCCCTAGGCGTTATGTGTGTGATGTATGCATGTTTTAGAACAAGTCTATGCATGATTTGTGGTTTTGGGAGGCAAGAGGCTCATGTGAGCCAAGTTTCTGCCCGTTTGGCAGAAACCAGGTTCGGCAGTCGAAGGGAGATTCGGCCGCCGAACCCCTCTTGTGCAGGCAGCATTCGGATGCCGAAGGTGCCCCCGAAAAGAGACTTTCGTCTCTGTCTGGGACTTTCGGCCGCCGAAAGTGCCGCCGAACCTGCCTGACTTTCGGCTCTGGAGGGACTTTCGGCCGCCGAACCTGCCGTCGAAAGTGCCCTGTTCAGCCATTTCATGCATATTTTTCTATGATTATTTCATGATGTTTTAGGGGGTTTTTGGGGAGTATAGTAGAGCTATGTTTATGTATGTTTGGTCCCTCATTGGAGTCCACCTGTGTAGGTTTGGACCCGAGGAACCGAGGACCCCAGCAGTGAGTCAGCTGCTACAGAGTATTGTCAGAGCTAGCCAGAGGTGAGTAGAATAAACTCTTAAGATTTTAAATTAATGAAATATTAATTTTGAGCATGTTCATGCATCACGATTGCCATGAGATATTTTTAGGATGTTGCATTAGAATTCACGAATATGTTGCATTGCATATTATGTTGTTGATGTGGGTAAATGCTGGATGATCCACTAGTCCTTGATATGGAAGTCCAGGGAGCCTTTGACTACGCCCTTGGCACTAGAAAATGGAAGACCAGGGAGCCTTTGACTACGCCCTTGGCACTATGGAACACCAAGACCAAGTGCCTGATAAGGCCTTGGGGCAGTGTAAGTAATGCTATGTTTAATGGAAGACCAGTGAGCCTCTGACTACGCCGCTGGCATCAGGTATGACGATGGGACTAGTTGGTGACAGGTTTACCTTTGATGTGATATGTTTGTGATGTGTTGCATTTCATGTAAGCATGAAATAAAATATAATGTTTTTCACTATTCTGCTCACTGGGCATCTAGCTCACCCCTCTCCCCTAACCCCCAGGTTTGCAGGTACGGGATAGATAGAGAAGGCGAGAAGAGAAAAAGTCATATGTATGTAATAGTTAGTTTGTGGACATGACAATTGTATTATGATGAAATGTAAAAATATTCAGGATGTTATGTAATGAGGTTATTGAGGATAGAGTTGTGCTTGACCATAATATATTGTTAATCCCTTTGGTATATACATGATCTTATGTTATGATGTTTATGTAAACTAACTCAACACAGGTTGTTTTGCCTTTAAGGCTTGATGAGATCCCACAGAGGGACTATGTTATGTATATGTTCAGAGTATGCACAGGTTGAGTTAGTTGATGAGAGTATGTATGAAGAAAAGTTTTAATTTTTATGCATGTTGTTGATCATGTATGGGATTATACAGGTTTACAGGTTATCTGTCAGGCTTGCTACGGGTCCCGGCGGCCTTACGCCGATCTGGATCCTAGCGCCGGTAGCGGACCGGATTTCCGGGGCGTTACAACCTGTGTAGGTTCGGACCCGAGGAACTGAGGACCCCAGCAGTGAGATAGCTGCTTTCGAGTCTTGTCAGAGTTAGCCAGAGGTGAGTGGAATAACTCTCTATGTTTTCAAAGTAAATAATGAACGATTTAGCATAATTCACGCATCATGAATGCCATGAGATATATTAGGGTGCTTGCATTAGAATTCACGAATATGTTGCATTGCACATTATGTTGTTGATGTAGATGAATGTTGAATGATCCATTAGCCCTTATATGGTATGATATGACAGACTATGGAAGTCCGAGTGAGCCTGCACTACGCCCCCGGCATGAATGGATATGTATGATATGCTATGGAAGTCCAGGTGTGCCTGCACTACGCCCCTGGCATGATTAGACTGTATGGAGGGCTAAGTGGTGACAAGTTCATCCTTGATGTGAAATGTTTGTGCTGTGATGCATTCCATGATATCATATGTTTTAAATGCTATGTTTTATTATTCTGCTCACTGGGCTCTAGTAGCTCACCCCTCTCCCTTAACCCCCAGGTTTGCAGGTACAGGGTAGACCAGGAGGTCAGCAAGAGTAATGAAGTCATGGTCATGTAATAGCTAGAGTGGACATGATAAATGTTGTTATGTTATGTTGAGTACAATCATGTAAAAGTATGATATAGAAATGTTATGTAATAATGCTTATGAAAGTTTAGAGTTGTGCTTGACTATAGTATATTGTTAATCCCTTTCTAGTACATGATCTTAATGTTTAATGATGATTATTGTAAACCAAACTCAATACATGTTATGTCACCCCATTGGGGCAATGATGAGACTCCAAAGAGGAGTTAATGTTTATGACTATGTTTATGTATAGTGCATGCATAGGTTGAGTTTGGTGAATGAATGAATGTAAGGAAAAATTCAAAATTATTATGTATGTGTTGATCATGTTTGGGATTAAATGGGTTTACAGGATGAATGTCAGGCTTGCTACGGGTCCCGACGGCCTTATGCCGACCTGAATCTTAGCGCCGGTAGCGGTCCGGATTTTCGGATCGTTACAGTTTCCATCAACACTCACATGTTTTGCTCATAAATGATGCTAACATCTGAGCCAAATTTATTACGTATATACCTTCTAAAAAATTTCTCTGACTTGCAAAAAATCCGTCAACGAGAGGGCCAACTTTTAAGGAGTTTTATCTCACAGTTCAATATTGAAGTCATACAGGTGGAAGAACTAAATTACAAAATAGCATGCGAAGCATTAAAGAAAGGGATGAAAAATGTCAAATTCATTGATTCCTTTATTAAAGCCCGGCCACAATATATCAACAGTTGATAGATAAAACTCAAAAGTTTATCTGGTTGGATGATAAAATTGAAGTATTAAAAGATGACAAGAGGGTAAATCAAAAGAAAAGTCAAAAGCCTGAAAGGAGATGATATGAAGGAGATCATAGGAATTATCTTATCTCCCAAAAAAGAAACGATCAAATTAAGTATAAAAAACGATCAAGTATAAGCAATTCAGTGCATTCTCCATACCCTCGCGCATACTGACTTAAGCGTCGGAGTGGATGCCGTGAACACCCAACATCATCTCACATTCTCTTCTTTGTAGATCTATCCAATCACAATGTAATTTCATTTCAATCACGTCATCAATTTAATCTCTATAACATCACTTATATTTAAATGTCATAATATACTGTATAATGCAATAAAATTAATTTTTTTACTGAAATTAATTGAACATTTAATTAAATTACATATATTGTCATATAACAAACATAAACTGCATTAAAAAATAATATACTTTTATTAGTGGTACAATTTTTTAGACACTAATAATTTATTATATTTTATAATAAAAAAGACAATTTGTATACTGATAATGCTAATTTATATTTTAAATTTTTTTATTATATAAAAAGCATAGTATAAATGGAAGTGTAAAACACAATAAATTGAAAAATATATTAGATTTGTTATGCGATCATAAAACTTCGACCATCTGAAGGACAAGTTACATAAAATTTGGTCAAATTGATTACAATCTTGAACATCTAGTAAAAAAAGTAAATGTTACAAGAGTATTTTTTTATAATTTATTCTTAATATTAATATTTTAATTTAAAATATTAAATATTAATTTTAAAAATACTGTGAAACAGAGCCATATATTCAGAATATGAGATTAATGATACATTTTTAATCACTATAAAAAGCCATATTACACTTGTGACATCATGCTTTTGCCTTTAGAGTTAATGAATATACGTATTGGGGCTGATTTGTAATTGGTTAAAATACTGGCAAACAGTTTTATGCAAAATATTAAAAATACCAGTCAGACGGCGTCGTTGCAACGTCCCTTTTACAGTTCCACTCCCATCGAAAAGCTGGCCAACAAGACAGAAAAGGATCAAATACTAGCTTCGCCAGTCTCTGGTTAATCGCTCACTCAATTTCTATATCGCTCGCAGCTTCATCCGCTAGTCAGCCTCCCAAAACATCAGGTAAGTAAAGCATTATCACTTATCACTATCTCCATTTCACTTCGTTTTTTTAAAATTGATGAACTGATCTATTCTAGGGAACCCCTAATAATTCTTCCCTTTTCCTGTAATCTCAAATGTAATCTGACTATCAACACTTCGAATTCAACAATCCTTGTTTTTCTTTTGTCCTTTTGAGTGCAATGCAGTTTCCATTTGGCTTGTAGATCTCATTGCATGTAGATCATGTGGACTAACCCTAGATTTCTTCTTTTAATTCAGACCTTGAGGCTTATTTGCTATACTTCTTTGTTTTTATTATTATATAATAATCCATTGCAGTTCATAGACCGTTGGCGTAATTGTTTAATTGTTTTAGAATCTTTTTGGAAAGCCGAAAAGATGGAATTCTTCAGTTCCAAGCCAAGCTAAATGTTCTTTAAGAGGTTATTTGTTTGGAACAAATGAATACCTACAATGCAAGTTGCAAATTTTGCTGGGTCTGTTTGGGACAGTGACTCTGTTGTCCATGAAGAGTTTACTTTATGCATCATGAAGCATGTAATTATATTTCTATCTTATCTTATTTTCATCTCCTGGAAATTCTTTCGCCGAAAGTACATCTGATCTTAGGATCATGCGTTGAAACAGATTTTTTACAATCTTTTTTATTATTTTACCTGGATTAATCATCTGTTACAGTCCGAAATGCCCTGGTTGTAAGAAAACCTTTTATAAGAAATCCTCTTAAAGTCTTAAAGCTAAAGGATAATTCTTCTTAGATTTGTTTGGTTGATCTACAATGAGAAAGTAGAATAATCTGATTGGATGGTTCTAGTACATACTCTGAATTTACAGGTTTTAACTTGGTGGGTGCTAACTTGATCATACATAACATCTACTGGTAGTAACTGATATTCAGTTGTATGTTGTACTAATACTTGCCAATTATATTCGTAGTGCACTATGAAATTGTTCATCAACTAACTTCGTTTTCAATTTATAAAGTTTGCTTTAGGCTGATTTTAACATCTAGGGAATTTTATGGTGGTTTCCTATCAAATTTCACTTCTTTGTGCTTATGGGACTGCAGTGCTTGAAAGTGCTAAGTTGGTTCACTGATGCAATCATATTGTTGGAAGTGTTTAAATGGTTGAAAATTCATGCTTCTCATGGTCCTAGAATCTATGAAGTCCTTTTTTAAAGCTAAATTCTCATATTTGTTTGCAATAACCTAATTTAAATTATGCAAGTTACTTTTGTGATGATAAATAATAGAACAAGCATACATGATTATGTTGTTCTGATAAGTGCTGTGAACATGTACTCTGTATTTTATTGGCTTGGCATGCTTATTCATTATTAATTGTTTGTGGCATTCTGAATGCTTAGATTTTTCTGCCGTCTATTTTATGCATTGTTTACCCTGATATATTTCTTTGATAATTTTGAAACATGTCATCTGGTTTTGTGTGCACAAGTTATTGTATCTTAACAGGTGACTTAACTATTTGTTTTATGTTTAGTGTGATATAAAATGTCTCGAAGATATGATAGCCGAACAACAATTTTCTCCCCCGAAGGTCGTCTATACCAAGTAGAGTATGCAATGGAGGCCATTGGGAATGCAGGAACTGCAATTGGTATTTTGTCAAAAGATGGGGTTGTCTTGGTTGGTGAAAAGAAGGTCACCTCTAAACTCCTTCAGACTTCAACGTCAACTGAGAAGATGTACAAGATTGATGACCATGTAGCTTGTGCTGTTGCTGGCATAATGTCTGATGCCAACATCCTTATCAACATGGCTAGAGTTCAAGCCCAGCGCTATACTTATGCCTACCAGGAACCAATGCCTGTTGAACAGCTTGTGCAATCTCTGTGTGATACCAAACAAGGTTACACACAATTTGGTGGTCTTCGTCCCTTTGGTGTCTCATTTCTCTTTGCAGGGTGGGACAAAAATTTTGGTTTCCAGCTTTTCATGAGTGATCCCAGTGGAAACTATGGTGGTTGGAAGGCTGCAGCCATTGGAGCAAACAACCAGGCAGCACAGTCAATGTTGAAACAGGACTACAAGGATGATATCACAAGAGAAGAGGCAGTTCAGCTGGCGCTAAAGGTGCTCAGCAAGACAATGGACAGTACAAGTCTTACTTCTGATAAGCTTGAATTGGCTGAGGTCTTCCTCCTGCCCTCTGGAGAAGTAAAGTACCAGGTTCGTTCACCAGACTCCCTGAGCAAGTTACTAGTGAAGTTTGGAGTGACTCAAGCTCCTGCAGAGGCCTCTTAGTTACTGTACTTTTTCTTTTAGATTTTTTGAGGAGTATTTTGGTACATGTATGTCAAATTACGTTCTTGATGCAACTTTTTCCCAAATGATGTTCTTGTTTTAACTTGACTAAACTAATATTGATGCCCAATTGCCCATGTTGGACCTGGTCGATAAGGATCAGTCTCGATTACATGTAGAGGCATTTCTATGGAACAAATAGTATTGCCTAGGCAGTTCATTGACCTTGAGAATTGAGAAATGTCTTATTTCTAGTTTACTTCATTTTGATATGCGTTGCATGTGCATTTACTTTTACTTTTTGTGCATTTAAGATCACTAGCGTTTTATCACTTTTGAGTATGCCTTGGAGTTATTATCCATAGTTTAGTGTTACACTTGCTCTTACGGATGAAAACAGTACTTTTGACATTGAAGTATCGGGAGTTAATATGATAGGCCTAGGGGTGCTCTTAATTAACAATTTTAAGTAATTACATTTACATTATTATTATTATTATTATTATTACATATGTGGCCTATCAAATTGTGGAGGGAAGGGTTTGGGTGGTTAATCTACAGATGGAATGTGTTTACCTTTCTTTTTCTCTTAAGTTACATGTAATTCAGTAACTCCTAAATTGAAGATGCGTCAAGAAAAGGGTGGAGTAAAACAAATAGGACTTTGCAGAGAATTGTAGAGGTGAAAGTGACAAAACTAGCAAAAGATTTTTTGGAATAGGAAGGTGGTGATGCCCACATGGCCAGTAGTTTTCTAACTGGATTCCAGAGGTGTCATCCCTTATCCCTGTCCGTTAGCATCTTAGCAAATATCACGCTGGCTGGGTCATAGCAGTTTGCAACAACTGCTCAAATGTGAAAAAATGTGAAAAAGATTGAATGTGTTCGTCTGTTCTCTTCGCCATTTTCTAGTGTAAACACATATTCATACAATAGGAATGTTTACTAATGGAAAAATAAAACAAGAAGACAAGCTATGTGAATACTGAATGGTGGCATGACGTTGACGTGCTCTCTATTTTTTTTTTAAAATATACATGTTAAATTATAGGAAAACAAGAATAAAATTGAACTCTAAGAATCTCAGTATAATTCGTTCATTTAAATATTAGAGCTTTTTTTATAAATAATTTGTCAGGTTCAGGGCAAAATATGAATGGTTCAAAAGATATAAAGCAAAATATAATATTTTGGTAGAATAAAGCGTTTTGGAAAAAGAAAAGACAGGCCATGAATCATGATAAGTCAAGTTTGATTTTTTTTTTTTATTCACAAATAATAATTGTTTGTGGGCACCTAAACAGTGCAACCATTTTAACAAACGCCAGTGGATGTGCCCAAACCTTTACATCTGAGATTGAAAGGGTTGGGGTTTGAATCTGCATTAATCATTACTCCTTTCATTTGCACTTGTTACTGCCATAAAGATAACGCAACAATTGCTGTAGTGTTTCCTTCCTTCGCTGCCTTTACTTTCCCTCCGTTGACGTGTTCTTTCTTCTCATTTCCACCGTAGTTTAACCTTGTTTAAAAAATTTATTACTCATATGTCCAAATCTTGATCTGGACAGGTAAGAAATTCTACTTGTTTGTTCACAGACAATTGTCCTAGATGAACAACAATGGTGTTTGGTTTTGAATTTATATCACCAACATTGCCTTCTGTTGACTGTCATCAATGTATCTATCATCGATGTGAAAAGTAGACGATCTGTCGTTCACAAAATTCAACAAAATTCCACTATTTGACTTGTCGTTCAAATACAACACATTTGATACAAAAACGCAAGAAAGCTCCATATCGAAAAAATTATTGTTTAATTTCTTTAGCGTAGCTTGAGTTGCCGTTGATTTTTGTAGATGAGCAAGTACTGGTCCTCGTCACCAGCATGTATTACTAGCTACTCTGACTCGCTCCATTTCCTTGCTGAAAAGGTCAAGAATGTGAAAGATTTAGATTATTCTTGCCCAATATTTATGAAAACTACAAAAGAAAAGTATGCTTCCATGTCCTTTTTTTCTTTAAAAAAAAATCAGCATAAACAACGTAAAAGTCAATTACGTTCAGTCCTCCAATTTAATTTAAATTAAATTAAACCTTAATGTTTTTCAGAGTTGCAGAATTGAATTTGATTTGAATCGGTTGATGTAACATCAATTACAAGTGTTTTACTGTTTGGCGAAAGGATTTGATCCGTAGAAACAAAGCACAGCAAAGGCAAAAGAAGAGTAAGATTAAAATGGGTAAGAAATCCCAGAAAGGCAAGTAAATGAGGACTGCAGTGAATGAATCAGTGAGTATCTTTAGGGATAGCATATTTTGGGTGTTTGCAAATTTGGGAAGTGTGGAGATTTGATTTTAGATTTGAAGATGGCAACTGCCCATTCCATCATCATATGTTTTGATGTTCTTCTCAATGCAATCAAATGAATTATACTTTCAATTTCTCTTTGCTCAATTTCTCTTTGCTGTATTGAAACTTATTGTCAATTATTAATAAGAGCGAGTGGTCCTGCTCACTACATGAAGGAAGAGTCCATATGTATTTATTATTGAATAAAAACAAAACCAAGGCAATTGTAGTCCTCATGTTAGAGTTGTAGTGAAGTGAGGAGCATACCAGTATCCAAAGCAAAATAACTGGCAGTGAAAGAGCCACCTTAGTCAATTTTGAGTGACAAATGTCATCTCTCTATTTGGTAATTTTTGGTCCCGTGGATAGGGGAAGATTCAAGGTCCCTGTCTTACTTATCTATTAACAACATCAGCATTTGCTATTCCCATCACTCAGATCCATTCTCTTACTCTCCCTGCAATTGCTTTCTTTGCCTGCAAGTTGAAGGCAAAAATGGGGTGTTGCTTAGATGGAGATGATTTGTTGGTCTCTCTGTTGCTGGCTCTAGTCTTGGCAATGCTCATCTTTGTCATCTGTCAACCTCCCCGTCCAAGAAGAGTCGCTCTTTATTGTACCTCTTGAATTTTGCATCAGCTAAGTGTTTTGCGTTGCATTTTTTTATCCATTATTACTCGTTAGTTCGCCAAGGTGTTCTGTATGACTATGTATTTTCTCCGACTATCGTCTAGTAAATTATAATAAAAAGGTAAGCTGCTATTACGAGTGTTGTTATTTAACTAAATAGAAAAATATTATAATACATAGCTGTATAAGATGCCAATATGATGGATAATAAAGGGCAAGAATTGCATGGATGACACCGCGACAAGACTTGAAGTACCCCAAGGTTTCGAAGCTTATCAGTGGCCAGCAACTGTATATGGGTAATTATGCAAGTTGAATAACTATGTTCCATAAAATCTTTCAATTAACACAGTAAGTTCATG
The DNA here is from genome assembly GCF_001659605.2 of Manihot esculenta. Lineage (NCBI taxonomy): Eukaryota > Viridiplantae > Streptophyta > Magnoliopsida > Malpighiales > Euphorbiaceae > Manihot > Manihot esculenta. The sequence goes on from NC_035166.2 coordinate 25,441,370, forward strand.
AATAGAAAGCAATAGTCATCCTCCTCCAATAATTAAGAGAAAAGAAACAGGCAGTTAAGCAAAGAAATAAAGCACTGGATAAAGAGTTTTCATTGATGAAAACAAAGTTGAGACACGTTTGAACATTTAAAATTTTCATTTACTTTACGAGCTACTAACAACATAACTAGCTTTTAGCAGCTCCATCCATACAGAGTAGGATGCGGCGACCTATTAATGGGATCCGACATCAAGCAGCCATGTTTAGGAGGGTAAGGCAAAGGTAGAACGGTCCAAGAGAATTTGGGGAAATCTACATTGGGGGAAAGACTTGATTGTGAAAACTATGCTCGTATGAACCTTCCGTGTCTTGATAAAACAATCATCATTGGCATCAATCTCCTTTCTTAGCCAGAAAGAAGCTTTTCAAGTGCCAAATTTTCATCACCACCAACAGCATCTAGCGCGCTCCTGACTATAGCTTCAAGAAAGCCCATCTCGACGAGTTTCTGCACCTACACCGATCCAACACTCTCTTATCAAGTCTTCTACTCCAAAATTAAATAATCCATTCTAGAAATTTGTAAAAGATGATACAAAGATTTGGATAAGGCTATTGAGAACTCGATCTCAATGAGAATGAGCTTCACAACCATTAGATTTTATTTTCATCTAAATTTGTACATTAATTATATAAACTTTGACGAATTATGCATAAATCTCAAGTATAATATTTAATGTAATGCTTATTAAACTAGTCTCATATAAGATTGAGCTTATTTTAGACACACCCCAAAGAACTTCCCTGCCATAAGGGAAGTATCTAATTTTAGAATGGTGCAACTCTCATGAGTATGCTAAAAATATTGTAGAATTAGAGATACTAAAATTTATTATGAAGAGAGTGCAGGAAAGGGACCAAACAAACAAAATGAGACTAGCAATACCTTTTCCTCAACCCCAAGGGATGAGGTCTTGGCAAAATTTTCTGTCCAGTAGCGGGCTGTGGCAACAAAAGTTTGATAGTCTTTAAGGTACTGCAATGTCCACAGAAACTAACTTAAAAGGTGAAGTAGAAATTTAAGTCAATTACAAACAGACACCCACTTTAAAGCAAGACTGACAGCAGAAATAGGTTTACATTGAATTGCATGAGGGTGCATCAGAAATCTGGCACAAACTTCATTATTTTTTCAACTACCCAATTACCCTCAAAGCATATAAGTTATAACCCGAAGTCTAGAATCCTTGACCAATTCTCACACATAAACCATTAAAGTCAATGAATTATGAAACACACATATATCTCATAAATGATGCATGAAACACAAAAAATACACAGTAAGTTCATAAACTTACTAGAACTGATATGCATGCAGTTCATGGTCTTTAAAAATCCAAAACTTAGTTTCCCACCGCCTTTCTCCTCCATTTGGTTGGCTGTAATGTAATGCAATACAATCAAATTTCCTATTAAATTTTAATAAAAAATTTGATTGCATTACATTATATTACGGCTACCAAACACACTCTTCTTTCTTGCAGTAAATGCAAGACACAATTTCCAGAAACTAGATACTTGTTCAAGCTCAGATCTTCAGCAGAACTAAACAATTTCACAAATAAATTCCATGCCAAGCCTTCTAAACAAAACAATTGCATGAATACAATCACTGATAATTCAAAACACGCAACCAAACATGAAATCTCAATAGAAACTGGGAGGCTGGGCAAAAACTACAAGAACTCGAGGAATAGAAAGGCAAAAAAAAAAAAGAAGAAGAAGAAACCAAGGAGAGTAAAAATGTATACTTGGTTGCAAAGTTTTCTAAAGTCCAAAATACTCAATTGCACAAAAGCTGCTGCAATCAATGCGGAGAGGGTAAAGAAAGGGATGGGAGGTGGGGGGAGAGATGCAGACAGAGGAAAAAATAAAACCCCAGAATGATCTATTGACTTATAAATTACAGTGTTATTAACTAAATCCAAATTAAGATGCCAAAGCTAAGAATTGCAGCAAACCACACCTGCTGTGCTACTACGGCATCTTGAGGGTCATCAGGTTGAGGAGCAGAAAGTAATGCTTGGATAGAAAGTAGTGCTGTCTTTAGAGTGAGTGCTGGGCTCCATTGATCTTTCAAAATGTCCAGGCAAATTGCCCCGCTCTGGCTGCTAATATTAGGGTGCCTTAAGCAGGAAAATCACAATACAGAAAATGATTGCAGAGTTAGTCATCTCATACGTCAACTCAAAATTCTGTGCCACTATATGCATCCACTAATCTTCAATTTGAAACCAATACAATTAATTTTAAAGGCTTAAGATGGCACATGAGTGGAGAATGAAAATGCTAATGGACAATTACAATTCCTCCTGAACACCACAGAACCTAAAACGATCTTCATGTAATGATAGAAATTACAAGTGGCTTCTGAATTCAAAGACCAGCGTAAACATAAAATTGCATATTTAGATTTCAGAGCACCCTGAAAAGATCAGCACATCTACTGCAAATATAACATAGTAAAAGGAAAGAGAATGTTAGGGCAAAAGATTAATGTTACATCATGCAACAAGATGCACCCCTGCAAAATTGATCCTTAACTTTTAAATCCATCCCATGCATAAACCAATAGCATCCTTAATTTTAAGGCGATCAAAGGTGCCAATTCTCTAGACTTTTTACAATACTGCCACTCCAATAATTAAGAAGACATAGATAATAAAAAATAATAAACATGAGGAATATATAGAGAAGAAAAATTCTTGTAGCTCATAATCATGCTGTCAAAACCTCGCCATACACTACAATCGACCTGAGATAATAGCAGAATAGGAAAATTATTACCTACCAGACTTTTGTTGTGAACTGCATTTTTGGAGGCTCAAAAGGATATCCATCTACAAAAAGAATAGAGAATCACTAATGCAAGTCAATAGAAGATATTTTTTTAACCTCCTAATTTGTAAATATATCAATTAATAAGGCAACCAATTTAGCTAGTCTTAATGAGTATTTGTGCGGGAAAAAAACTTGCACAATGTTTGGCCAAGTCCATAGTCCTTTATCCTGAATTCTAACAACCAAGCAATTAGGCCTACTGCACATGCATTTAAAAGTCAACAGATTGCTAAAGCAGTTATCCGATAAAGCTAAAATTCTAATACCCTATAATCATATCAAACTCGTATCCAGTATCTAAGAGTAACAGTAGCAGGTGAACAATTAAACCTAACCCAAAAAAAAAAAAAACCATCACCAACAAATGAAATGATTTCAATTTCAAGCGCGACGCTTTATTTTGTGGAATTTTCTTTTTCTTCAAATGAAGAAACAGAAATAATACTTAAATGCAGCTCAGTTAAGAGAAATCCCAACAAAATTAGCATAAAGCAAGTCGGATAAGCAGAAAAACAATTTGAACCCAGAGACATACGACAGAACTGTGAAGCAACGAGTTTGTGTATATACCCGGCAGGGAAATATCAATTTGGAAAGTGCCACCTTCGTAAGGAGTTCCCATTGGTCCAGGAATGGTGCCGGTCAAGCGAGAAAGATTCTCTGATTTAGGGGTGACTCTGATGCCAGAGGATTCTATGTCTCTACTACATTCTTGAAGTTCCTTTTGAACACGAGAAAAATCGATCATCCTGAATTGAGTGATGAGAGATATAGAAACCCTAATAGAGTGCAAGGTGGATGAAAATAAGGGAAGAAGAGAAGAGGAGAGAAAGAGAATAAAAGGCACTTCCTCTGTCTCTCTCTCAGTCCTTTTAGATGCTTCGCCTTCGCGTCTTCGCCACCACTTTAAGAGAGAGAGGATGCGAAATGATGAGAAAAAGAGACGCCCACATCGTTTACTTAAAAATAAAAATAGCAAAACCACAAATTATATCGAGGAAGAAATAAAAAATATTTTCGAAAATTGAAATTAAAGTTAAATGCTTTAAATAATTTCAAATTACTTTTCAACAACGTTTTAATTTTATAATAGCAAAATAAACAGAAAGTCTCAATAATAACAAAATAATGAGATTAAACTTAAAATTCTTAAAACAATTTACATTCAATCAAATCTAATTTTCTTTAATTTTTCATATCTGAATGTAGATGGAAGTTTCCTTTGTTTAAAATAAAAAAACTTTTTTAATTTTTCAAAACAAGTTTAGCTAATAAAAAATTTAAAAAATTACACTTTAAGAATTTTTATTGCTTTTAAGTTTTTGTTACAAGAATATTAAATAACAATTTTTTCATTTTTAATGTGTAAATAATAAAAAAAATTATTTTTATTGAAAAAACGTTTCTTATATGTAAATATATTTTCTGAAAATCGTAAATTGCTACTTTTTGGGCCTTGATTCCAGATAAGGCCCATATCGCTTAACATTGTCCAAGTTCTGTGGTGCGGTCTATATATATATATATATATATCTGTTATTGTGATTCCGAATTTCAGAATTTTTTTTTTATATGGAAAATTTAACTGCTTTTTATTTAACCGATCCTCCCTTTTATCTATAAATTTTTTTATTTTATTTTTTATTAATAATATTTAAAAAAATTAAAATTCAATTAAACCAGACTAATAAGTCTCCCAATATACTAAATCTAAATATTAAATGAAAACCTGAGAAAAAATATTTTAAATATTTAAAAGATAATTTATTTTAAAATATATTTTATCAGCTATTAAATCTATCATTTTTCCAACGGTTTTGTTACAAATATGTTGATATTTATAACCACAATGAATTAAAATTAATTATTTTAATCTATGTTTAATTAATAATAAATTGTAGAATTAATAAAAATATATATATATTTAAGACTTAATTCACCTTTCTAAATATATATACGAGTTCATTTAAATAAATCTTAAGAAATTTCAATTTTACTCAATTTCTGATTTTTATTTAAAAAATATACATTTGATTTTTATTATATTTAAAAATTAAAATATTTATTCCCTATTTATTATGAGTTGCCTAGAAAATAAAGCAAAAGTATGTAGGTGGGGTGATGATGATGGCACGAATATTTTATAAATTGTGATTCAAACATAATTCTGCAAAATATTATTTTAATATTATTAGAAAAGATAATTAAAAAATTATTTGATCATTGGTAAAAAAACAAATTATTTATTTTATTTTATAAAGAAAACATACAAATTTTAATTTAAAAATAAATATTAAACTTATTAGATGTTTAATAATTAATTTTCTGCGTCTAAGAGCAATATTAAACTAACACTAACATGATATGGGCCAAACTTTGGCACTCGGTGCTTGAGGTTCGGCAGCTACCGCCTTCATTTCAATGTTGTCCGCCACGTTTTATTTTATAAGAAACTAATGTAAATAAATTTTATATAATTATATATATTTATTTGCAAAATATGTTTTTAACGTGAAATTTATTAAAATAATAAGTTTCTTTGTTTCAAATAAAAAAATAATAATCAAAATCATAAAATTCCTAATATAAGATGTTAGGCTTTATCTCTTTGGATGCTTGCAATCATCATAAGAAAACGTTAAATATATTAACTATAAAGTGATGTTACAGATATTATATTATGATATGGTTGGAATACATATGCAGTGTGATTAGATAGAATTAAAAATGAGAATGTAACGCAGTAGTAGGTACTCACAGTAATTATTTCAATACTCAAATCAGAATATCGAATGAAATAGAGAATATAATTAATTATTTACACTTTGAGTAATTTTAAAGAATAGTGTACATTTTTCTATGTGATTCTTCTCCTTTCATATCATACGAAAGTGAAAATAAATATAGTAGTTTTTTATAATCCGATGGTGATATGACCGGTTACTTAGTATGGATATCGCCAGTTAATAGGTTAGTAATCTCGCGATTATAGGCATAATGGGATACGTTGAGTTGTGCTTGATAACGGTAACACCATGCTGAGACTCGACTTATCGAGAGAGGCGAGTGTTTGAGGATGAACCGGGTGTTAAAGTGTTTGAATCTTCCTTTCTTCGGACTAGATTGCATTTCCTACTAATCAGGTCCTTGCCACGTAGCCCTGTCTTGTGGTGACAGTTCATGACTTACTTTGGGGCGATCGTTATGTAGTATCAGAGGTCCCTCCACTAGTTTTTGATTTTTCATATTCGAAGTAGATAGTTGTTTTTGAGGTCTGGAGCACGTGGCCTCCTAAGATTGATTTTTTATTGCTCACGTCGTTTCACCTATTTAGCCTCTAAATGATAACTATATTGCTTATTGTGTCGCATTTAAAGTTTTCCATCGAAGCTGTCTTATAAAAGCCCTTCTTCTTCTCCAAATACCATTTTTGCTATCTTTGCTATCAGAAAAACTCATTCTGCAACTTCTTTCCCGCTTATACTCTTGACGGTAATATATTTTTTACTTTTTCTTCAATATGAATAGAAATATTTCTTCTTCTCTTTCCCCTAGTGGAGGGTTCTTCCTCTAGCTTCCCCTCTGATGGCTCCATCCTAGCATCAGTCCCTATCGTTCTGTTGAGGGAGGCCCTAGAAAATTACGGCGGCTTTATTAGTGAGACCCCGTCTGTCCTCTGGGCAATGTAGACCGTCTCTATAATACTTATCAAATTCCTCAAGAGACTTTCTGGGTCTTAGCTCCTTCTCCACATGTCCGTGTGAGTGACTTGATTCCTGCTGAGAATACTATCATTATCTTTGATGAGCAATTAAAGGCGGGTCTCTGATTCTCTATGGACCCTTTTTTGTGGATGTCCTTCAATTCTACGAGCTTTCGATTGCCAAACTTCATCGTAATAGCAGGAGAATCCCAATGGCTTTCCGATTCGTCTGCCTCAATAATCACATCAAACCGAGTGTAGCGCTTTTCTCTCAATTATACCAGTTGGGTACCCGCAAAAACAAAGAGCTTTGATACTTCAGCAGTCGAAAGCACTTAACCGTGTTTGACTGGATACCTTCCTCCTTGAAGCGATGAAAAACTAAATTTTTTATCTTCCATCACTGGACGCCGAGGGAATTTGGGCATCTTCAAATAAGTTGACATTATTGGGTCGAATTGAAGAAGGATGGGATCCATCCGAGAAGGGAAGAGGACGAAACTTTAGCCTTTTTCTTAACGATGGCAAAATCCCTAAATAAAATGGACATCACCCAGGCAATGAAAAATGTCATTTTGTCTTGGCAGAGCCATCTGCAAGCAAGCTAGAGTCAGGGTCCTCACCTGCCAAGCTTTTCTAGCCTTGGGGAAGATACTTTCCTGGCTCGAGATCAAGGTACTTCTCTTTTTGTCTTTTTTTATATTTCGAACTGCCTCACTTACTTTTCTCTTTTTTTGCAGATATGGCTGGGTCTCGAAGCAAATTTTTTGAAATAGCGCGTACTACCTGCAAAGGCAAGGTTATTGCTGGAGCTACTAGCCCCCCTACTAAGCACACTCATCTTGCGAAAAGAGGTGATCATGCTTCCTCCTCCCCCGCTCCCACCTGCAATAGAAGAGTCCGCCCATCTACAGCCCGAGTCTTCTACCCTAGGTGCTTTTGCCTCTACCCCAGCTTCTGAGCTTCCTCCTGATGTCCCCACCCCCTCTGCACCTGCTACTATGAGCATGGGGGTTGAATTTTCCTAGTCTTTTAGCATCCAAAGCCTAGCCTTGGCACTTAACTAGGTGCCTCACTCCTTGATGATCCTACTCTAGGCCTCTTGCTAATTAAAAGTACTCTGAGGCCTGCAGATTGCCACCACCTGAATAAGGTCAAGATAGATGCGCTTTTTGATAATACTATGCATTCTGCACTGGAGGGTGCCCTCTGCACCTATATGGCCAAAGAGTGTCACAAAGCCTTAAGGTGAGAGTTGGCGCTAATGAGATGGACATGAGGCTTTTGGCCGAGGAATGTTCAAGGTTGAAGGCTCATGTCAATGAAGTCGAAGGTACCATAAAGGAGACACTAGAGTCGGTGGACAAGTTTCGTGCCAACCTCGATGAGGCCATCACTTCCAAGATGAGTCTTGAGAATCAGGCAAAACCTGCTAAGGATCAGGTGGTCCTATTGCAATGGCAAGTCGTAGAGCTACAGGCTCAAGTTGAAGAGGCTCGGGCTGCTTCTACCAGGGTTGCTGAACTCGAGGCAGAGTTGCAGGAGACAATGGCCCAGGGTGGGAAGATGTACGTACACGAAGGAGCTGGTGAAGCGGTTTCCTTCTGAGGATTTCTCCTAGATAAACGACATCTTTCCTCGACATCTTTCCTAAAGAGGAGGATGGGATTGAAGAGGAGGAAGGGTGTGTTGAAGACACTCCTAACGACCGAGTCTCTACAGATAATATAATAGATGTAAAAAATACTGATGTAATAGAGACTTAGCGGAGGGATCTTATAATCTTCTTCCTATGTAATCTTTTGTGACTAATATATCTTGTCATTATTTTTACTGAGTGTCTGTATACCTTGTGCTTATTTACAACCTTCTTTCAAGACTTAAACAATTTCTTCTTTTTAAAAAATTGCCAATAGTTAACACCCGCCCAGCAAAATAGGAATAAATAGTTTGAAAATCTTTAATCAATGGGGTAACACCCTGACATATGGCCTAGCGCATACTTGCCTTGGATCTAGTCCTATGGGATTTCTCATGATCTTGAGGCCAATACTCAACCATGGATACCCGTCTTGTAGCTTGGGCCTCGAATATCTTCAACAATCTCCCATGGGCTACCTCTCATTAATCAAATTTGGTGAAACCTAGCTAGTGGCTTAGCACAAAGCCCCCGATTAGTAGGGTCGTTGCTCGCTTTTTTGGCCTGGCTTATACCCACCCTACGGCCTTGGACATGCCTTAGGATTTCTTATAAGGGATTAACACCGAATGAGACTCACCGTGTGGCCCTTTATAATCACTTTAGATTAGTGGGATCAATGCTCGGATGGTCTGGCGAAACTCGCCTTGTGACTTAGCCTGGTGGAACTTGTCTTATGGCCTTGTTTAATGGGACCGGTGCTCAGATAATCTGGCAGAACCCAACTTGTGGCCTTATTTAGTGATACCAATATCCAGATAGTCTGGCGAAACCCGCCTTGTGACCTGATCTAGGTAGTCTAGCAGAATCCGCTTGCGACTCGGCCTGGCAGAATTCACCTTGTGACTAACACTCAGATAGTCTGACAGAACCCGCCTTATGACCTGGCCTGGCGAAACTCGCCTTGTGGCCTCTTCTCGTCTCCTTAATCCTTTTTATTTTTTAAAGAAAGCAATTCTATCATTTCTTATCACTAAAAAACACAACATATGAAAATACCTCGTTAACCTTATTATTAAAAGATTAGCCGTATATTACAAACATATCGAGAGTGGGTGACCACTCGTTCCTCCAATATGGCTAGCTTATAAAACTTCTAGGTGAACGTCCTTCGAGACTTAAAAGGTCTTTTTCAACTTACCAGACCGATAGTTGCATCTGCAGTTTACTTACTTTCCCTGACCATCCTTAGATCATTTCGTTATTACATGTATGACCCCTATAAGTTTTCGATCAGGGGTTGTTTCGAGAGTTGTATTCTCAAACTTAGATCTCGTTTCTTCCCTTCCCTCACTCTATGATCTTTATGGAAGTGATAGTACTTTGTCTTGTCTCGTTTCTCTACTTTCTTAGGATTGAGCTAGAGTAGCCACCTGATTTCTTTATCATTTTTCCTGATCTACATCAAAATATGAGTCTGTGAGGAGTATAATTTTTATACTTACTTTGATCATCCATCATTCGAGAAATGGAATAACTCCTGTGATCTCCTTTATGTCCTAGCCTTTCGGACCTTTGACCTTTCTTTTGATTCACCTTCTTATCGTCTTTTAATGTTTGAATTTCATCATTCAACCTAATATACTCATAGGCTTTATCTATTAACTGTTGATACATCGCAACTGGATTTTTAATTAAGGAATCCATAAATTTCACGTCGTGGGTTTCTTTCTTCAATACTTTACACGCTATCTCATGATTTAACTCTTCCACTTGTATGGCTTCAATATTGAAATGTGAGATAAAACTCCTTAAAGACTCGGCTTTTTCCTGGCAGATCTTTTGCAAGTCAGACGAAAGTTTTTTAAGAGGTGTGCAAGTAATAAATATGGATTTAAATAACGTGAAAAACTGTGTAAACTTTTAAATTAAACCTAGACTCAGATGTTGTACTATTTCTGAATCAAATCTGTGAGTGTTGATGGAAATATCCAGTACAACACAAAATCGTTGACATCCTTAAGTTGCATGGTCATCCTGAAGATTGCTAGGTGGCTTCTAGGGTCTACCATTCTGTCATACTTGTCCAAGTTAGGCAACTTGAATTTGGTGGAAAAGGTTTTTGCTAGGATTTCTTTCGAAATAGGCAAAGTATCATCTAGGCCGAAATCCTTCTCTTGTTCCTTTTGGTACCTTTGCACGGCCATACTAGCTTCTAATTAATGCCTTTCAGGGTTTTGTCTTATTCATCTTTGGACTCAGCCTTTCTCTTAGGTCGCATTTTTATTGCCTTTGTTCGAGCCTTTGGGGTATCTACAAAAACTTTCTCTCTTTTTTCGAGAGCCATGTTTGATGCCTCTTTCTAAGTCTTATACTACCTAATGGTAGCCTGCAGTCTTTTGATGTACTGGAGTATATGTTCATTGTTTAAATTATTGAGATCTGCTTCATTGGCTACTGGGGGCGTATTTTTTCTATTGTCAGGGGTGGAAGAAATGATGACTCATCGTTGGTAGTAATATTACCAGCAGCTCGCGACCTACTGACCCTTTAGAGAGTGAAAGGAGAGAGAGGTTTCTCTTCGAGAAAATGACTAAGAGTCCGGACGTAATCCAAATAAATATAGAGCATTCAAGGGATTTTCCAGCGATGGAACCAAATGATATTGCAGAAATTAGATTAATGTTGTGGCCATAATGAATCTGCGCTGTGATTGGATAGAACATGCAAAGAATAAAACGTGAGGACGTGATGGATGCCCACGACCACTCCGATACTCAAGTCAATATATCGAAGGATAGAGAGAATGCAATAAATTGCTTAGAGTTTAAATAGTATTAGAGAATAGCGTACATTTACCTCTATTATTCTTGCCTTTTTATACTGTAAGAAAATGGAGATAAATATAGCATTTTCTAGTAATCTAGCAGTGATTTGGCCAGTTCCTTAGTATGGACATCGCCAGCTAATGGGTTGATAATTTCACGATTACAAGCGTGACGGGAATACACTGAGTTGTGCTATAACAGTAACTCCATACTCAGATTCGTCCTGTCAAGAGAGAGGCGAGTTTTCAAGGATGAACCGGATGTTAAGGTGTCCGAATTTTTCTTTTATCAGACTTGACTGCATTTTCTGCTCATCATATACTTGTTACGTGATTCTGTCTTGTGATAACGAGACATAATTTATTTTGAGCAATTATTATATTAGATCATTAAGATTTTTTAAATATTTTAAAAGTTAAATTACAATAAATTATAATTATAAAAATATTAAAATAAAATTAATTTTAAATTTTTTCACTGCATTTAAAAATAATGTTTTGTAGAAACCAGTCTTAGCTCTCAAATACAATGCTAAATATAACTACAGCATCAAAGGCAAATAAATGCTATTTGATTGTAAAAAAAAAATTGATTAAACTTCTCAGTAAAATTTTCTTTATTTGTTTTTTTAAAAATAAGTATTGTCATAACCCCATTTATTAAAATATGCAAAAGATTAAAGTTCAATCTACTTAAATTTATACTTTTCATAATTTGCAATTAAATGAAAAAATATAATTTTTCACTGTATTATTATATTCATTGCACCTTTTCTTCATCAATTGAAAAAAAAACACATGCAAGTCGGCGGATAATAGAATAAAACGAAAATCGTTTAATTTTGCACATAAACGTGAATCTTTTTATAAAATGAAGCACAAGGAAAATGTTCGGCGCTGCTGTTTCTTAAAGGACCACCTAGTGTTTATAAAAAGTAAAAACCAACTAGTTAATTTTTTGAGTTTTTCTTTAAAAATATATCCCCTCCTCATATTTTTTTGTTAATTTTATATATTTTTTATTAATTTTTTAATTATACTTATTTTAAATATATTTTAATTTTATTAAATATTAAAAATATTTTAAAAATTTATTATTAAAAAGTTAATTTTTTTAATAAAAGAGAAATAATTTATTTATTTAAACTAATTAAATTATTTTTAAAACAATGATTTTATATAAAATAATATATTTAAATTAAATAAAACCGAGGGTTATGTCTTCAAAGTATTGAAAAACGCAAAAGAAAAAAGGTAAATTAAAGACGACATCTGAGTAACTGTGCAGCATCTCATCATGAAGAAAACGAGATTAAAAAATGTCATCAAAGCAGGAGAAATTGGCATCAAGGCATGTTGCTGATACTTATCTTTGAAGATAGGTAAGGAAGATTGTTGGCTGCGTTGCTTTTACCGCGTAGATTTTGTTTCCTATTCAGCGCGATATTAGATATGCTGGCTATGTATCTCATTCCCATTCGCATTATGTATCACTGCCTAATTATTCAGTTTTCCTCTTTCAAATTCCAAATTATTTGCATTATTCATTTATAAAATCTGATTGATAAAATATTATTGAAATTATTTGGGAAAATTTTAAATTTATTATTCTAAATACGGTTAAAGTAATTATTAAATTTACATAATTTATATTGCTAAAATATAATAAATTTAGTGTATTAAAATAATTTCTGACATCCTATAAAACATTGAAGTAAAACAACCTTTTTTTCACCCACGCCTCTAACATCAATGTGACAACTCACACGTATCCAAAGCAAGGGGAAAGAGAAACAGAGCCGCAGGAGTCCTCAATTTGAACACAGACACGCAGAGAGCGAGAGAGAGAGACAGAAAAAGAGAGAGAGAGAGAGAGAGACAGAAAAAGAGAGAGAGAGAGAGAGAGAGAGAGGGGCCTCAAGCCTGTGGTTTTTGTATGCAAGTTGTGGTCTTAAAAGGGAAAAAAATATATACACTAAAAATTCAGCCACCCAGAAAATTCTGGTGAAGCGATGACTCTCAATTACTCGCTAGCCTCTGCTTTCCATTTGGTAGGCCTACAAGAATATTGAGTCAGACGGATAATATTCACTGTATGGAAACGTCAGGAACCGCTAAGGGAAAAGAAGAGACTCCATACAGAAGAAAGAAGAAGATTTAAGAACAATAGAGATTGCCATTTCTGCCTTTTCTTCTTCCTTTTTTTTTTCCTTTAAAAAAATTTCTTTTTATTGACCTTCAAGCAGTTTAGTTTCTGGGTTTGATCGGTCGATGGATTTTAGACTGGCCAGTGCGGGCATGGGTTTTTTCTTTTGGTTTTATATAAGCGCGGGTTTCAACGGTGCGTCTTGTGTTTGCCTTTTCATTTTTAGTGGGTTATGTTTGTTTGTTCAATGAGAAATTTCAGAATTTTGCTTCGGTGGTGTCGACATTATTTATTGAAGTGAAATGTTGTAGCTTTTGTGACTCATTTATGTTTGGTTGCCCAGAAAATCGAAGTGGAAAAATAAATCATAAAAAATGGGTTTTATGCTTCTTTTTTTTTTAATGTTTTTGGGGCCGGGGAGGGTGGGGGGGGGATTTTAAGTAGCTGAAAACCGATAGTTTTTTCTAGGCCCAGTTTAAGTATAAATTTTGTTTTATTTTTTTCTGGGCGATAATGATGCTAGAAAAAGTAGATGTGTGTGTTTCATTTTCTTAGCTTTTGGTTCCTGAACATCAAGTCAATTATCTTTCATTTCTTGCGCTCGTTAATTTTCTAGGAAGAGTGGGTTGGATTCTACCGTGTGTATCCATACTTCTAGTTCTAGCACTTAAAGAATTCTGCGTGGCTGACGGATCTTTTTTTCAGTTGTGAATCTAATTTCTGGAGTTTGATTCGTTAACCTGAGTAGTTATAAAGGTTCTGCAGACGTGAATTTGTTGCTGTTGTATCATTACAATATGAAACTGATATAATTTTGTACGCTGTTCCAGGATGATGCATCGTTTTCTTTCAGTTCTGTTTGGATATCTGGTTTGCTGTAGTTTGTCTGATGGATTAGCTGTAGTTAAAATTAAGTTGCATTTGATTGGTGGTATTTTAGTAGCCTCTGCCCTCTGCGGGTAAAGATTCCAAGTTTAATATTCTTCATCTACTAAAAACCGGAGCACTTGAATCCAGTCGATTCATTGCAAACATGGTGTTGGATTTGGTGTCTTGATTGATTGAGATTTAGGAGAATTAAGTAATAGAGAGCATAAGAGTGGATAAGATAACAGAGATCCTTTTTACTCTTTGAAGGATAATATAATCAATTCTAGAGATGGGCCTGCCTCAAGTGTCCTCCGGTAGCATTGCTGAGGAAATGGCAGTATCTCTGAGCACATTGGTGCCAGCCCCACCCCAGATTGTTGGTGTAAGCTGCTGTGATTTGGGTGGGATGCAGGGAGGAGCAAATCTTGGCAATAGAATGCAGATGGATTTTCAATGCCCTTCTCTTGATGATGTCCAAAAGAAAACCATTCTGGATCATAAGAATGGGCGGTTAACTCATAAAATTGGACAAAATATGCAGACACCTATACCTAGGATTGTGGGTTTTGAATCAAGGGGTTTCAATTCTCCTGTTAGTTTCTTTAAAGAAAACCATTCTGTATCTAATGCAGTTAGTAGCACTGATAATGCAATTGAGTCCACTGGATCTCTAGTCAGGAAAAGGTTGTTGTCTCCTTTGAATGGAATGCTTCTCCCAGATCAGTTTAATGGTGATTCCTTAGACATTGGTGACAACTTTTACAATAGTAACTTCCGGAGAGGCAAAGACGATTATGAAGTTTCTGAGTCACAAGAGCATAAGAAAGCTCATATTGGCAACTCTAGTTATTTTGATTCTTCAAACTGTTGTGCACCTTATCTTCCAGAGTGGAAGAATTCACAGGATGATAGTTATGGGGCAAAGTCCATTTTCTTCGTAGATGGTCCTGTTCTTGATAACAAAGTTCTGACTTCTCACATTCCATTTGTTTCACCACTTGGACTTAATTATTCTGAAGAAACTACTAAGGTAAGGTCCCAAACTGGGGCGATCGCGATACCTGTAAAAAAGGCAGTATCATCTCCCTTATCATTGTCTCCTCTTGGTCCAAAGCTTCCTGAAAGAATAAATTCTGCAGGATTATGCCATAATGTCTCAGAAAAGTTAAATGATGAGTACTTGACCTTCAAAGACATAGAACAGTCACTTGATGGAACTTTCCCTGGCATTTTATCTTCCCAGAAGCATGAGGACTCTAGGACACTGCATGAATCATTGCAAGATTTTGATAATTTTCATAGAAGTTTAGATGTTCTTACCCCAGAGATTACTAGTAATGTGGTGCATTCATGGGGTGAGGATACAAATCTTCCTCCATGTGTCAAATTGAGTAGAACTCTCGGTGGATTGCCTGTTAGAAGATCCTTGGTTGGTTCATTTGAGGAGTCCTTGTTATCTGGTCGGTTATTATCTGGTAAAGCTAGTCAGGTTAGCACTCATAACTTACAATAGAAAGTGATTTTTCATGCATCTGATTAGTAGTGTGTGTGTGCTCTTTTTAATTCACATTTTATCAATTCCTTATATTCAGAGAATTGATGGCTTCCTTGCTGTTCTTAATGTTACTGGAGGGGATTTCTCGCCACAATCACAGAAACTTCCATTTTCAGTAATTAGTGTAGATGGAGATAACTACTTGTTATACTATTCATCAATAGATCTAGCAGCAGGGAATTCGCCAACAAAAAATTGTAGTGGCACAAAAATGAGGAGGAGCCTGAGCATTGATGATTCACAAGCAGATCAATGCAGGCTACGCATTCCTGTGAAAGGGAGAATACAATTGGTAACTTCTTTTCCCTTTCCCTCTAAATCTGTATGCTGTTAAATTGTCCTTCCACCACTCCAATCAAAATTTGCGAAAGGATAGCCTATGCATTTTATCTAATGGAAGTTGTGTAGCACCAAAGGATATGCTTTTGTGTCACTTCTTGCCCCCCTTTGGCACCCACGAAAATTAAACTATCGGAATCCAATTTATATTAGCGATATCCGAATCTGTTCCGAACCTGATTAAAAATTAATTTAAATTATCCGAATCCGTCCCAAATCTGATTATTATTACCCGAATAAATTCAAACTCGTTTAGTTTTATATATTTTAATTAATAATTTATATAAAAAATATTTTCATTAATAATTTTCATTTAAAAAAATTCAATATTTCTAAAAAATATTTACATTTTAATTTTTTAAATGAAAATATATAAAAAAATTATAAATATTATTATAAAATAGATTTTTTATATTAAATTAATTATTTAGCGGTGGATACCCTATACATAAAACATGAACATGATCCGAACCTGCAATGGATATTATTTTTGTTCTATTAAGGTTCAGTTGGATCAGGTACTTGAAAATATCCATCCCTTGCCATCCCTACTCTCTAGGATATATTGAAACTCATAGTTGACTGGGTGATGTATTATTAGTACTAGTCTTGATCTCATGAGTTAACTGGGATACTAGAGAGTATGCAAGGAAAGATGAATGAGAAAAAATAAGAAGAAAAAGAAAAAAGAAAAAAAGAAAAGGCTGAGAGCAGGATTTGATCTTATTGGGACTGAAAATTATGCAACATGACTAAATTTTCAATTCTTGATGCCATTGTCGACAAGCGATTTGGGGAAAATATCTGCATACTATATCTAGTGGAAGGCGGGGGAACATTATTTAGCTGTTGATGCATTTTCATCTACATTTATGTTTTTTATGGTTCTTTAGCTCAAGGGAAATTCTAAGACTGGATTGTTTTTTATGGTTCTTTAGCTCAAGGGAAATACTAAGACTGGATTGGTTTTTGCAGGTTCTTAGTAATCCAGAAAAGACGCCTATCCACACTTTCTTTTGTAACTATGATTTAAGTGACATGCCAGCTGGTACCAAGGTAAGTCAGAATTAAAAGGTTATGTAATTACGTAGGTGGAACTTTCTTGGGTTGAAAGGATTTAGAAAATTTACTTTACAGCTTGAGTATAAGGAATTTGTTATGAAGCTATGAGGCGTTTGACTCTGATGTGAGTTTTATTAAAATTCTTAACATTTGGAAACTTGATAACTTTCATTCCCCATGGACATATAGATGAAGTGTGAAAGATAATTTTCTTTCTCGGGAAGCAAAATCTGACTAAATGAATCGCTTGTTCATATTGTTTTTCACTTCTCAACGAGACTTGACATTTGATACATTTTGAGCTTTCCAATTTGTTTGCCATAGTTTTGGTTCAGTAAAAATTTTAAAATATTCAACACAAAAATTTATATAACTCTCAATTAATTGAGGTTTTTTCTTTAGGTTGAAATGTATCAATTGCACAACTTAATCAGCATTCTGGTTGAAAATTAGTTTCATATTGGGAGATGTAATTATCTTGTATTTATTCTGTGCATTTTTTTTCTTCTGTTGTTTGATGTCTAACTAAAATGCAGTGAGATTACCAAAGTAATTTTTTTAATCTTTTTTCTGTTTGCTCTCATGCAATTTTTAATAGACATTTCTGCGCCAAAAGATCACCTTGTACTCATCTGGATTGAATGGGAGGAACAGAGATTCTGACATAAAAAGCAACGTCAAGCAATCTTTCATGCCAGACAGTATTCATTCTTTAAGTCATGGGAGGGAGGCTTCCAATTTAAATGGACTTGATGCTGAACATACAATAATGTCTCCCAACCACAGTAATCAATGTATAAATACTAGTATGGAGGCCAATTGCCCTCTAAATTCTACTGGTGTATTTGGAAGCAAATCTGTACATAGCCCTTCTAAAGCCAATGAAAACACTGCTGGAGCTGGTGTTCTGCGATATGCTCTTCATCTCCGGTTTTTGTGCCCTTTACCCAGGAAAAGCCCAAGGTCAGTCCGAAGGTGCAAATCTGATCCTTTATCGGTACCAACAGGAAACAAGACGGAAATGCAAGGGGATCGCCGCTTCTACTTGTATAGCAACATGAAGGTGGTGTTCCCACAACGCCATTCAGATGCCGATGAGGGCAAGGTAAGTTTTGTGTGTCCATTAGAATTTACGCTTGGGAAGTGCATGCTTCAATCTGCTTATTGTTTTCTTGAATGATGCTTATTTTCTGGCTGAGCATTCCTGGGAATCTGGCATATGCACGAGTTACTGTTTAGTCTTCATGTTCATATTATGAACCAGCCAAAAAAAAAAAAAAGAGAAAGAAGAAGAAAGTGACAGAGAGAATCAGTGGATGGTTTCTTCAGTGATATATTCATTATTGTTTATATTGAGTGATGCTTATTTTTTAGCTGAGCATTCATGGACTTACGGCATATGCATGACTTGCACTTCCATTATCGTATCCACTGCTTGTGCGTGTGTAAGAATTGATAGATGGTTTCTTCAGTGATTCATCTTTGCATTATTGTGCTCCAATCGAGAAAATATCAGAATCCTTTGAGGCATCAATCAGAATCTCAACCCTCAATGCTGATGAAACATCCTTTTCTACATTGCAGCTGCATGTAGAATATGATTATCCATCAGATCCCAAGTACTTCGATATTTAACGGCCCGGTAGCTTGTCCTCTCAGAAGTTGGTTATACAGCTCTTGTTGTTGTACAGATGTGTACATAAATTTACTGTCATCCTCCCATTTTATTTGTACATAATTTTAGTTTTTCTTAAGAAAAAAATAAATCAGATTTAATTTTATAATCCTCTATGTTCTCTCTTGGCCCTGATTGTTTTATGATGGCTATTATTATTTTAATTCTATCAGAGCTGACGATAGCAAATTGGCAGTTGTAAGACTCACCTCCGTGTCAGCTCAGCAAATTCAGCACCCTATCAAAATCCAGTTCACCTCCATAACTAAGTATGGGATGCCAATGAATTGAGACACGAATGAATTTTGACTTACTGGTACCGAAATTATATTTTTAAGTGAAAATTTTGACTTAGGACCTGTTTGCTGAAAATCACTTAAAAATAATTTCACTTAACATAATTTAGTCATAATAATATTAAAATAATAAAATATTTTTTTTTAACCTGTGAAAAATATTTTTTCTGATTTCCAAAGTCAATGCTAAACTACTGATTTTTGGTATAATTTTTAAGAGTTAAAAAAGTGCTTTTTTTATAAAAAAAAACGGGAGGTAAGTTCATCAATTAATAGGACAGTAAAAACTTATAAATTATCTTATTGGATTACTAGAATTTGTACGAGTTGAACTTGTTATTGCGGTTGGTTAATGGTCAGTGTTCATACCCAATTCACCATGGAAAACCTTGGAGCTTTCTGATTAGCTTCCTCATCTAATAATAATTGAATTACTCTAAGCATAAAGGAAGTAAATCCATCATCCAACATCTGTTCTAAATGTCTAAAATCTTTTAAATGGAAAGCAATTAAATTGGGTAATTAAGGTTACATGTCATCATCCCCATTATGTCTCAGCTAATTGCATCAACTCTTCTGCAGAGTTAAAAGCCTAGCTCCTAGTCTTCATAGGTGAATTTAAGTAATAATCAAAACAAATCATGAGAAACTCTAGAGTTTAGCACTTAAAAAGGCATGTTTGGAAACTATGGACTAGTTTGCATTAGTTGCCTAGCTTAAGGATTCCTCATAGAAAAGCACTAGAGATTTAGCTTAGATAAATTGATAGTTGAAAGTTATTAGTATTGCTTTATAAGGCAAGAGTTGGGATTAAATGCTGAGACCCCTTTTCTCTTTAACAATTTATGATGTATTAAAAGCATGATTAATAGTTTTCTTTTAAAGGAAAAATAGTTGATAGCAGATAGGATCTATTTATAGAGATCTTCTCTTTTTCTGATATATATGTGATGTGGGGAAGTTTGTTTCGTCTGTGTGTTGTATTTTCAAGCATTAAGGGCTAATATAAGGTGAGTTTGTTAGGTGCATACTGAAAATGATACACAAGTTAACTAACGTAGACAAAGAAGATCCTCCTACGTTCTCTGCATTTCTCTTATTTTTTTTTTTTAGGAAAAAACAGAAAAGGTAAGGGGAGGAGGATTGGTTGGAAAAGCAAGAGAAGAATGCATAACTAAAAGAGTGAAGTTACAAAAGAGGAAGTTGAGAGCCACGTGAGGAACAAAACACCATGGCTATAACAGGCCAAGAATCCATCATAAGCTCTAGGAAGACAAGCCGTGTCAACCACCTTTCACTTGTCCTGTTGGCCATTTCCAACATTATCTCATAGTCATAGATAAAGAAAATTCAAGTGAAGAGATGAAAATGTTGGGCTATCCATATTGGGCATGCTTATTGGTACCAGAAGATTAATGAAGATGAAGGTGGGGTTGTGGAGGAGAATGGGTAGCTGTGGATTTTAATGGCTTTTCAGCCACCATGCTTGATGTGTATTTTTAATTCTCGTCCTGCAACTACTAATTACTATGCATGACATGCGATTCAACTCATCATGACTCCTTCGATAAAAAAAAAACTCATCATGACTCCATAAAATTATTCATGTATTTAATGCATCGATACTACTGGCTGGTTTCTGGCAAACTTATTTTACAATTATCCAAACATAGGATACAATTATTGCAATATACCATAAACATTATATAAGAATAAAAAATTAATATATGCAAGGTAAGGCAGTTAAAAAGAAAATTACCAAATGCTCCCAACCTTAATTAAAATAAAATTTATAGGAGTATATAATAAGAATCAACCGAGTCAGAGAAATAAAAGGAGAAAAACAGAGCCCTTACTATATACTATGGCAGGAGTGTTGGCGAGGAAGTTGAAATGCCATTAATGATCTTTGTTTAATCGTCAATGGAAAACATGGACCATTTGTCAGCTTTAAATTCTCCACAAAGAAAGAAAACTTGGTTTTCATTTTATAGATAAATGAAAGAACCCATAAAGAACCTAGTCTACAATGTTTACCCGAATGTTAAGCCTATTTCCAATACCATATAGTCACGAGTCAGACCATGGATGGGCCAAAGATTTCCATTACTACCACCAAGCAAAAAACTCGCTACTTGTTTTGTTAAAGCTTATCTGTTCAAAGAATTTAGCAAGAAATCTATAATTGAGTGTTGTAAATTGAAAGCAGAGATTTGAGTCTCATCTGTTTTTGCGCTTGAAAAGCTCCATCACATCATCAATGTGGCCTTGAAAGATTCCTTGCTTGTCTCTTCTATAAATACCTCCTATAACCTCACACTCTTTTCCTCTGCACTTTTTCCATTCCCTTTTTCCATATCTTTCCCCTGTTTCTGAGCTCTGCTTTCTGCTGTTTTTCCTCTTTGAAACGTCTCTAAAATGGAAAACGGTGAAGACGGGTTCCCACCATACATGCTTTTCAGAACCCAAAAAACATTCGCTTCAGTTCAGATTTGCTTGAGAATTTTCGCAATTGGAGCCACATTGACCGCAGCTTGGCTCATGCTCACTAACAAGGAATCCACTAAAATTGGCGTCTTTGTCATGTATGCTCGATATAGCTACTCCTCAGCTTTCAGGTAACAAAGATCAAACACAACTCCTGAAACCTCTCTTTTATAATTATTTTGCCATTTCTTGTCCTTTGGAATCATTAATCCCACACATTGCAGGTTCTTTGCCTTTGCAAATGTTGTTGTCTGTGCATTCTCTGTGCTGTCCTTGATGTTCCTCTTCATCCTTGCTCGATACGGCTCAAGCCCTTCCCATTTTTTCTTCCTGTTCCTCCATGATTTGGTAAACTTTTCAAGAAAAAGGTCAATATATGAAGATCATATAGCTTCAGTTTTACATAATCTTTTTTTTTTTGGTGGGTTTTGATGTTGGCAGTTCATGATGTGCTTGATTCTTGCTGGATGCGCGGCTGCCACAGCAGTAGGTTTCGTGGGGAAGTATGGGAATAGCCACTCTGGTTGGATGCCCATCTGCAACCATTTTGTTAGATTCTGTCACAGAACAACAATTTCTTTGATGGTCTCCTACTTCTCCTTGCTTTTCTTGCTCATACTGACAGTCACTTCTGCAAGCAACTCTAGGAGAATTAAGAAGTAGGGCTTGAACATAATGTAGCTGATTGTGTCAAAATAAAAAAGAAGAACCAGAATAGGAAGATGTTGTTGATATGAGGTTGTCGTGTAAACTTGCAAGGACTTATTTCTATATGAAAAGGAACCAACTCGATGATCTCATCGTCTCTCTCTCTCTTTTTCTCTTCTGGCCTCCGTTTCCATATCCATTTTCCATTTTCATTTTCTTGCTTGGAGAGATGAAGCTTAATTATACTAACTTCTTGATAATGTTGAAAAATAAAAATTGGTTATTTTCATGTACAGAATTCATAAGTTTGTCCATATTAAGTTCTAATTTTTGGATTAAACATGGATTGAAATAATAATGGGTTCTCATCTTTTCTAGCAATCTTGCATTTATTTCGCCAGTCACAGAGGTGTGAAGCATTTGAATTTTGAAAATTTTTCACAGGCTGAAGCATAAAGCAAAGCAAGCTTAGGAGGTCTTTGCCTTGCAACACTAGACTTCCTGCGACGAGTCCCTCTATACCTTCATAGCTCCAAGATATTCAGTTATAATTTTGATTATGTTTAATAATTTTGATTGTACATATCTTTTTATTTTTTATATTTAAATTGGTAAACTGATTATCGGAGGATCCGAACCAGGGGAGAATAAGACATATGTTCTTGATTTTTTTTTTAGTGCAAATCCTACGTAAATAAACAAAATTATTTATGAGGGGCTTAATGCTTAACTCAATAAAAATTCAATCTAACATTCGATTTGTTTCTGAATTTATGAACAAACTCACGAATTCTATTCATGAATAATCTTGTTAAGCAAACTGGAATTGTTATTATAAAAAAATAACTTATACTTTTATGAGTCAAATCAAATTTTTTAAATTTAAGTATATATAATTTAATTATAATCTTAAAATTTATAAATATTCAAATAATTAAGATTTAAAAACTCATTGAGTAAATTTATATATATAATATTTAACTAAATTTATTTAATTTTAAATTTATTAATTTTAAATTAAAATTTATTATATTAAATAACTGAATTGATTGTGAATTATTTTTTATTAAATTCGATAAAAAATTTAACTCGTTTAAACTCGTTTGCTAAACAAGTTAAATTTAAACTTATTAATACTCTATTTGAATTTAAAATAAGTAAAACTCAAATTTAAAAAAAATTTAATAAATTAAATTTAAATTTTTTAAAATTTAATTCGATTTAATTCATTTACTCTTAAATATATCTATAAGTCGAAATACCTCAGGTTTTGATCATATGTTACGACTAAGAAAAGAACAAAAAAAAAATAGCAACGTTCAAAAATAAAATCCTCATATAAATAGGAAATAGAAAAGATGGGTGCATAGGAATTTAAAAGAAACTATCTTGATCGCTTGGAGATAAATATCAAGAAAGGCAACACAACATAGGATTTTCAAAAATAAACAAAAACATTATGATTACTGCATAACCCAAAAGTTGATGGAAAAAATAACAAAATAATTAAGAGTAGTTAAATACTATTAATTTAATATGGTGCAAGAGAAATTTAATAATTTAAGTTTTTTTTTTCAATTTTTTAGAAACATTGACAAATTAGAAAAAAAAAAATATAACCCTCTTTGTGAACACTGAGAGTAGCAATTTCAAATACGACTCATTTATATAATATAGAAAAATAAATAAAATTAAATATATTTATATTAAACCATATTAAATGAATTTTATCGTATCATTTTAATCAAATATAATTTAAATTAATTATATAGCGTCAAATAACCCAAATAAAGATTTATATAAAGAACATATTGAAGTTTTTTCAGAAAAGCTCTCTCTTCGTAAGTCTTGTGCTTCACGTTTTTCGTTCAAAGTCTAGGGTTTTCTTAGGGTTTCTGCATTTTTCTTCTCCCATGACGGATAATTTACAGCATCTTTTCTTATCTGATGAGGATGATCAAGCCCTGGAGGTTGTACCTTGGTGGATACTTCCTCTTTCTCCTATAATCTGTGCTTTGTGGGTATGTTTTTGACATATAGTAGGATCAATTTTAATTCAATGCGGGACGTTCTTGCTGAGCTTTGGCATCCTCTTGGGGGAGTTAGTATTACTGATCTTGGTGCTAAAAGATTTTTGTTTCGGTTCTATACCCCTGTTGATTTTGAACGTGTTTGGAATGGAACTCCTTGGCTTTTCAATAATCATCTCTTGATTTTACACCCTCTTCAACATGGGGAGGTTCCATTATTGGTTCCTTTAATTTACGTTAGTGAATGGGTTCATATTCATGACCTCAAAGCGGGATTTTTTTCCGAATCAGTGGCACGTTCCTTGGCTAATTTTATTGGGGATTACCTGGACCATGATTTGACCAAGGTTTCTACTGTTGAATCGGAATCTTATGTTAGGGTTCGTGTCAGGATGGATGTGAGGAATCCTCTGAAAAGGCGTCATCGACTAGTTGCCCCTGATGGTACCTCTTTCTTTGCCCGTTTTGCTTATGAACACTTTCAGGTTTTTTGTTTTCTGTGTGGACGGTTGGGCCATACAGATACTTTTTGTGACCTTTTGCTCCATCATAAGAAGGAGTCTTTGACGCCTCAATGGGATCCTGAGTTAAAAGTTGTTCAGCGTAGGTACCAACGTCCAACTAGCTCTTGGCTGCGGTTTGAAAATTTGAGTTTACACTCACAGGCTCCTGCTTCTGGTGGGAACTCTTCTTTCCAGAACCAGTTGCCTTCACAGGTTTTCCTTAATTCTTTTTTGGGAGCGCTTGCTACGGATGGTGAAAATGATTTTAGTGCTGGTTCTATGGAGACTGATTGTAATGGGGATAAGCAGGATGCAGGAGAGAATGATCCTTTATACAAGCCTGATGATGGTAAGAAGCGTTAACGGGTTGTTTCTACTGGCATTGTTTCTGATACTATGGATTCAAGGTCAGGCTCTTCTTCTCTATCGGCCGAACTTGCTGAGCGGGTCGCCCGTCAACAATGAGGATAATTTGCTGGAACTGCCGAGGTGTGGGCAATCCTCAGGCAATAAACGCTATGGTGGATATTGTACAGTATTATAAACCATCTATTCTTTTTCTTATGGAAACAAAAGCTAATGGTGTAAGGATGGAACAAATAAAGTCTTTATTACGTTTTTCTCATTGTTTTTCTGTTGATTGTGTTGGTATTGGGGGTGGTCTCTCTCTTATGTGGAAAGATGATGTCAAGCTAGCCATTACAGGTTATTGCTCTAATTTTATTGATTCTACAATTGGGGACGGTTCTGATTGTTGGAGGTTTACTGGGTTCTATGGTTGCTCTGAGTCGGGTCGTCGCCGAACTTCGTGGAATTTGTTGAGGGCTTTGGCTGATAGGAGTCAGCTTCTTTGGTTATGTAGTGGTGACTATAATGATATTGTTGATCCGTTGGAAAAAGTTGGTGGTCCTCTTCGTTGTATTTCTTTGATTAATGGGTTTCGAAATGCTCTTGTTGATGCCAATTTAAATGATATTCAGGCTGTGGGGTCATTTTTGTCTTATACATATAGAGAGGGTACTAATCAGTGTTCGAAGGAGAGGTTGGATCGTGCTTGTTCTAATGCAACCTGGGATGATCGTTTTCCTGATGCGATTTCGTCTAATTTAGTTGCTCCAGTTTCTGATCATACTCCTTTATTAATTGAAACTGTTGGAACTCAAGTTAGGGAGGCTAATCGACGATTTCGTTTTGACAATTCATGGCTTGAGGATGATGAGTTAGGGGAAGTGGTTTTGACGTCTTGGCAGCAAGGTTTGGGGTTGGATTTTATTCAACGTAAAGACCAGCTTGTGAAGCGTGTTCAGTATTCAAGGAAGAATAGAAACCGCATGCGTTGGCTTCAAAAAGAACGAATTAAGAAGAGATTGGGGGAGTGTTCTGAATCGCTTGATACAAGGGCAGTGCGGCAACTAAAGGATGTCTGGAATCAAATTTTGGCAGAGGAGGATATTAGACTATGCCAACAAGCAAAACAGTTCTGGTTTAGACATGGGGATAGGAACTCAAAATATTTCCATAATAGTATCAAAGCTCGTCGCAGATGTAATCGGATTCAACAAATTGTGACATCGGATGGTTCATTATCTTCGGATGTGGGTACTATTCAGGATGCATTTTTGCAATATTTTTCGGGTTTATTTTTCAATTCACCTACTGATTTTGCGGAGCTTCTACCTCTGGTTCAGCCTAGAATTGGGGCCGAAGATAATGTTGAGTTATTGGCAGATTTTACAGATGAAGAATTTCGTTCAGCGCTCTTTCAGATGGACCCAAATAAAGCTCCTGGGTTAGATGGTCTTAATCCGGCTTTTTTCCAGAAATATTGGCCAATTATTGGGGTGGATGTTTGCAATATTTGTCGGTTGTGGCTTGCACAAGGTACTATCCCTTCTGAAATCTCCAGTGCTTTAATTGTTCTTATTCCGAAATGTGTGAATCCTGTTGATGTGAAGGATTTTAGGCCTATTGCTCTTTGTAATGTGATTTATAAGATTTTGTCTAAGGCCTTAGCCAATAGATTGAAGAGGGTCCTGCATAAAATTATTTCGCCAAATCAGTCTGCTTTCATTCCTGGGAGACTAATTACGGATAATTTTATTGTTGCTTTTGAGACCATGCATGGTTTGAAATTACAAAATAGGGGTAGTGTGGGGTCGTGTGCTCTGAAAATTGATATTGCTAAGGCCTATGATAGAGTTGAATGGTCATATTTGTTTGCGATGTTATTTGCATTGGGCTTTTCTGATACTTGGGTTGGTTGGATGCGTATGTGTTTTTCAAATATGAGCTACTACATTGCTGTTAACGGAGCAGAGATTGGTCCTGTGGTTCCAAGTCGGGGTCTCCGACAGGGGGATCCCATTTCTCCCTATTTATTCTTAATTGTTGCTGAAGGACTGTCTTTGTTGATTCAGGATAGTGAAAATAGGGGCCTTTTGCATAGGTGTTGCGCGAAAGTTGGTTGCCCCCCGGTTTCTCACCTTTTCTTTGCAGATGATTCCTTACTATTTTTTGATGGTACAGTGGAGGAAGCTATACTGATTAAGCAAATTCTTGGTGTTTATGAGAAGGCTTCAGGTCAGGCTGTAAATTTTGATAAATTTGGTATCATGTTTAGTCCGTGTGTGTCTGAGGAAAACCGGTTGACCATCTCTGGTATACTTGATGTTCATCTTCCTTTGGGTAGCGGTAATTATTTGGGGTTACCATCTCTTATTGGCCGTAGTAAAAAGCAAATTTTCTCTTTCTTGAGGGATCGCATTTGGAAACGTATTAGTAGTTGGAGTAATCGTTTTCTTTCTCGTGCAGGCATAGAAGTATTAATTAAATCTATATTACAGGCAATTCCAACATATTGCATGAATGTTTTTTTATTACCTGTTTCCACTTGCCGTCAGCTACAGGTCATGATGAATAAATTTTGGTGGGGTGGTTGTCGTGAGGATGGGAGAGGGATGAATTGGCTCTCGTGGGATTGAATGTGTGGACGTAAATCGGAAGGTGGGATGGGCTTTCGGGATTTGGCTAGTTTTAATACTGCCTTATTGGGAAAGCAAGGTTGGCGTTTGTTGGTTGACACCAATTCTCTTCTATATAGAGTGCTCAAAGCTAAATATTTTTCGAATGGAGATTTTTTGTCAGCTCGGTTAGGTTCTAACTATAGCTTCGTTTGGAAGAGTATTTTGTCTTCTCAACAAGTGTTGCAACGTGGGGTAAGGTGGCGAATTGGTGATGGTAAGCAGGTTTTTGTTGTTAATTGCCCTTGGATTCCTCGGGATATTGGTTTTATGCCTTTAGATGAGTCGATGTTTGTTCCTGAAGCCATGAGAGTATATGATTTGTTTGTTGAAGGTGAGCTGCGTTGGGATGTAGAGAAGCTAATGAATATTTTTAGTGTTGCTGATATGAGAGCTATTCTTACTATTCTATTGCCTTTATTCCCAAAACCGGATAAATTAATTTGGCACTTGCCTAAGAAGGGTGTGTACTCAGTTAAATCTGCCTATTTTTGTGCCTTAGAATTGTCGGGTAGGACTGGTGTGCTGGGTTATAATGATGGGTAGAACCGTCTTTGGTCTCTTGATGTTCCTCTCAAAGTTCGTGATTTTCTTTGGCATGCTTGTCGTGGAGTGCTTCCTACTCGGGATATTCTTTTGAGGCGTGGGATACATGTACCTGCTGCATGTCTTTTTTGTGATAATGATGAATCTATTTCACATGTTTTTTTGCATTGTCCAATGGCTGTTGAGTTATGGAGACTTGCTGGTTTTTCTACTGCTGTTGATTTTCCTATATTCATGGATTTCTTTATTCATATTTATAATATTTTTGGCAGAGAAAGGACAGCACGTATGGCTATACATGCATGGAAGTTATGGCATGCCAGGAATGAAAGATTGTGGGTCAATAAAGTTTTGTCACCTAGTGAGGTTCATCATGCTGCTAGTTCTTATTTTACTGATTATGTGGCTTCACTTGTGGCTCGGCCAAGGACGTTATTCCACCCATCTGTTCCTCGTGTGCTCCCTTTGGTTGAGGCTACCACTCTTGAAGTTGATTGGATTGCATTCATTGATTGTGCAGTCTTTGCTAGTGCTGATTTGTTCGGTTTTGCAGCAGTATTTGAGGACTTGGAAGGCTTCTTTTCCATTGCAATTTCGGGTTTCTATGAGGGGGGTGGGCAACCTGTTATTGCTGAAACTTTGGCCTTGCGTCAATGTTTATCTTATGCTAGAGATTGTTTTTTTCAGGCTGGTTGTATTTTTACGGATAACCAATCCTTAACCTTGGCTATTCGCTCTCCTCTGGATGACTTTTCGGAGTTTGGTTTAGTTGTTTCTGATTACAAGAATGCTATGTAGTCTCATGGTAACATTCATATTCGTTGGGTACGACGTTCAGAAAATAGAGCCGCCCATTTATTAGCTAGAGAGTCTATTCATCATGATAGATTCAAGATTTGGATTGACATTCCTGATTGTCTCTTGGATTATTATTCTACAAGATAAATAAAGTCTTTCTTGATTCAAAAAAAAAAATAACCCAAATAATAAAAGGATCAAATTAATTAATTTTTTTAAAAAAATCATATTAATTTTTAAATTTTTAAAACGATTCATTATTCACTACAACGGAAATTGGTATCCATTATTTGAGCATCGATAATAATTGAACCTGCAAATCCATGGGCCTTACCTTATTCAGGACAAGTTGCCAATGTGCTTCACAGGTACCAAGCCCAGCGTCCACTTCTAGACGGACACGGCCCATGTGCACTAGAAAAGCATCCTACCTACGAACAGCTTGATATTAGGTTTTACAAGATATCAAAAAAAAAAAAAAAAATCTTTATTTTCCTTCTAATATTCCATTTGTTTTATAAAAATTCTAAAAAATATTTTGCATTTTCTAGTATTTGCCCACTATATCAGATTAATTTAAGGAAAATATATTTATGGTTATAAAAAACTTAAACCATCTTTTAGGAAAATAATTTCTTTTAAAAAAATAAAGTAATTTTCTAATTTTTAGAAATATTATAAGATTGAAATTTCTATACATAAATTTATTATTATTTTTTAAATATTGCTATCAAACAATAAAAATAAGAGGAGCTATATAATAGGAAAATACAAGGAAAGTATTTTGATTGAAAAAAAATTGTTATTTTTCTTCATTTTAAACAAATGGTACTACCATTCACCCTATGAAAATATTAAAAATTTATAAGTAAACCAAAATTCAAAATCATATAATTTTTTATTTTTTTAAAATAAAATAAATTATGAAAGTAATTAGCAAGATGCAAGAAAAATAATTTTATTGAATGAATAAAAATAAAATAAAGATAAAAATAGAAATTTTAAATGAAAGAGAATACAAATTAATTTAATAAAAGAATAAACTAAAATAATTAAAGAAAAAAATCGATATTAGATAAAATCAATTAAATGATTAATTTTAGTTTCAATTTTATTGATGGATGAATATACAAAAATAATTTTAAATTATTTAATTTTAATTTTAATTTTATTGATCGATCAATATGTATCATTAATTTTAAATTATTTATTAATAAACTAATTATAAATATTGAATATATTTGAGATACTTAATTTTTCTCAAGTTTTTAAAAGCTCGTTAGTTGTAACTTAGATAATTATAGTTGACACTTTTAAAATTTAATCTAATTACGACATTAAAATTTAAAAAGGATTTATTTTAATTAATAAATACGAAACATTCGATTTATTTAAATTAGATTATATTGTTACTTACACAGGTTTTATATAACTTAATTCACTATTTATTTTATATTAAATTAAATAATTATAAATCATATAATAGGCTTTTAGTAACCATCAATAGAATAATAATAAATATTCACCATTAAAATATAATAAAAAAATAATATTTTCAACCTTTTAAAATTAATTTTGATGATGTTGTATATTAAAATATCATATTTATATATTAAAAATTTTAATTTAATCTAAATATTAATAATTAAAATAAAATGAATTTTTTTTTAAAAGACTCGAATATGATATGTATAGACAAATGAGTATTTTATGATCGCGTACAAATTTAAAATTAGACTCTGATTTTCTTGTCAACGTGCATAACGTAATTCATAATACATTACATTTAAAAATTAGAGTTTAAATATAATTTTATTTCTTTATTTTTTTTAATTTAATTATGTTCATAATTTTTTTTTCTTATCCTATTAAAATATTAAAATTTATATAAATATAAAATTAAATTTAAAATTTAAATATAGTATTACAACTATACAAATATTCAGATAGGTCGTATTTCTTTGGATTGGTAGTAATGGAATGATTTCATTATGTGGAATGATTTCATTATGTAAAATGAAGAACATTTCCCACCAAAGGATCAGTCCAATAAGACCACTCACTGGTAAATAGCGCAAGACTTCTTCGTGAATCTCCGCTATTTGAATATGGAACATCATAACAACGAATAGGGACAAAACGGCTATAGCTCCTATATAAACTACTGGGAAGATCATAAGATTATCAAAATGATTAGTCCATTATAAACTCAATCACTAAATTATTTTGATATGAAATAGATACTTCCACCACCGATCAAACCATAATCTCTCATCCCAATGTTCTGTCTTATCGTTCCCCACTTAGATTTATGGGATTTACATGTTTGCTTATGGGGATAATCCCATGTGTTCTCTCCCTCCCTTGATTCAAAGAAGATTTCAACCGATGAGGTCCCCTTTTACCGAAAGTATCGAGAATAAATGACGCAAATAAAATGAGAAAGCGAAAGCACGAAAAGAATCCAGATCCTAATGTTGACTCAAGACCCACCGCAATAAAAGCTCATGCTATTTACTTCTTTATTCATACACACCAGGTTCCACCAACAACCAGTCTCTGAACAAGGCGGGGGCTCGCTGGAAAGAGCAAACACGTTTAGGTTGGTCCTCGCCGCTTCCGTGTTTAAGTAACTGCCGACACTAAAGGACTGAGAATGGCACAGACCACATGGTCTAGACCTACTTTCATACGAATCTCACATGGACGCTATCCATCAAAATCAATATTTTATGAACTATACCACAGGAATATCTATCAATAAAATATTTAAAGGATTTACGAAATTGGTACTTTATGATGTCGTTTCTTGTTCATTCAAGCAAACATCAACAAGGGTCCAGGAATATGGACACTGGATAGTCCAAACACCCCTGCTTTCGTCCTTGTATCAGTAACATCTCACCACACTCAGATAAAATGAAATTTATTTCTACATTGTGCAGCCTGCAAAAAGATTCATAAAAATTGTATACAATAATCACAAGCCGTGTCATTCTGTATCTTAACAACTCATAAAGAGAAAAAGCAACCTACCTACAAAGTTGATACAGCTATCCCTTTGATTTTAGCCGGATTGGATACGATACAAGGAACCAACAATAGATAAAGCAGAAGTGTGCTTCAAATCACAATACAGTAGAATCAGTTATTGATTTTACAATAATGAACATGAACTCCAATCTAGTTAGGTCAACAAACCAAGACAGCGGCTCTACAAGAGTTTCTCCCACGGCAGTTAAAGTTACAATGTTTACACCTGCAAATTGACAATTGTATGAACCCCCGGAAAAAAAAAATTATAACAAGTAAAAATTGAACACGGCTAATGTACACACAGATGAAGAAATCATCTTTGGTTCCATGTTTCTTGATGCACCAATTCAAGAATTGTACGACTGCTATGGCCTAGCGAAGACGCCCCAGATCTTACCCCGGCCAAGACTGTCCGAAAGCTTCTTTGCCCCTTCTACATCCATCTCAACTAGTTTCTTCAAGTGTACACAGGCACCAGCAGCTATCATCTGTTTTCTACACTTTTTAGAATGCACAAGCGAAGCCAATATTGAAACAGGGTATTTCTTATCCAAATTATGCATTAAGGGATCTAATAGCAGGACTGCACTCACTATCCCCCTTTCGTCCTTTCTGAAAATCCTCCTGTTGCCTGCATATAGTACAAGATGTGACAATGCCTTTGCTGCTGCTTCTTTCTCTTCCACAGGTTTACCATCTAGCATCTTAATCAATGGAACAATTATTCCACACTCACCCATTTCCATTTTTGTTTTTGTGTTGAAACCAAGCTCGTAGACAGCTCTGGCAGCTGCAATTCTCACACCCATAACTCCACAATTCAACATTGCCACAAGTCTGAGAATAAATCCTTCAGAAACAAGCACTTCTGCAATAACTTGGCTCGAAGCCAGGTGCCTTAACAAATTAATAGCAACTTCGAGACTTCTTACTGGAGGAGCTGAATCCCAGAAGTTTCTCAGGCAATCAATGCCCCCTTCCTTCACAATCAAAAGCTTCAAATTTTCATCGTCCTTTGCCAAATTACATAAACACCCAATTGCGTTCTCTTGGGCCAACGCAGTCCCAGAAACTGCAAGCCCAATAAGAACGAAAACCGCATTCTCTTCTATGAAATTCTCCCTAATTTCTTCAAATACGGCGAGATTTCTCAAAACACCAGCTGCTAATCCTTGAGAACCCGGCGTGCCTCCCTGGCAAATTTCTAGTAGCGAAGAAATTCCACCTCTAGACCCAATTGCCCTCGCGTTCTCCTTCGAAAAGGTTAAAGATTGAAGGGAAACGCAAGCTTTTTCCTTTGCATACCCACTCCCTGATTCCAGGACCCGAAGCAAATGATTTAAAAGCAATAACCCCTCTGCAATTAACACATGCTTACTACTGTCTACCGTCGAAACTCTTGAAATTGCTGCCACAATCTTCTCTTTCATCTCCTGGGAGCACGAATCGAGTAATCGAACAAGTACGGGAACAACACCCTGTGCCACAGCTATCATCACATTCTTATCGTCCTCATGGACCAACCTGAGCAGCGAATCCATGGCCGAATTCTTGGACTCACTAGTACCAATCTGCAATCGGGTTATTAAGTTCCGCGACTCGGCCCGCACTGCCTCCCTCTTAGAAGAAAAGCTCCCTGGAATGACATTGTCTTGAAGAACTCCACTTTTAATCAAAATCTCACTGTCCTTGACATGCCGATCCAACTTGGCCAAAACGGAATCGACATCGCTTTGAGTCCGAAGCTTACCTTCTGTCAAATTAGGAGTCTGACATTTTTTAGCCATGAGTATGGCA
This sequence comes from Manihot esculenta, assembly GCF_001659605.2. Lineage (NCBI taxonomy): Eukaryota > Viridiplantae > Streptophyta > Magnoliopsida > Malpighiales > Euphorbiaceae > Manihot > Manihot esculenta. Next base: position 25,475,228 of record NC_035166.2, read on the forward strand.
TCGTTTAAAGAATGAGAAATGGAGTGAAGGAGGTCAAGACATAGTGGGTTGGAAGTGGAAGCCGGGAAGTCGGCAAAATCGGTGAGTTGGGTATGAAGATCAGCGAGCTTGGTTCTGATAAGGGCCCATTTACCTTTAAAGATATGTACTTGAACGATTTCGTCCAAAAGAGACTGTAAAAGCTGTTTCGAGACCTTGATAGGATCATTTTCTGATACTTTCATGGCGCTTTTCAGGCTTCTATGGGATTTCTTAGATAAAAGAAGGAAGAAGACTAGGGTTTAGAGTCTACGTTTTAGAGAGACAGATAGAGAGACGGGGAGAGGGGGGATGGTAGATAAATGAACGGGCTTTCTGGGTAACGACGGGGCAGAGACCAAAGAGTGTGAACTACTGGTGAACAAATTATAATGCAGCTGTTGGAAATGCTGAGGTTCGATTTGAGACGCAAGTTTCGAGCGTGGATATCACCTGCGCATCGGTTAAAAACAGTAAAACACATTCTTTCCAGCCGGTGAAAAAATCAGCGTTCGATGAATTGCGTTTCCCTAAGGCTGCATATTGAGCCCGAAAGGCGTAACAAAAAAAAAAAAAATCTCTTTTTTTTTTTAAATTTCATTGATATCAGTATAACTTAATATTGACAATAATTCTAAGCTATGTAATCAAAGAATTCAAAATATAATTTCGTTTTATTATACAAAACACTTTGTATTAAAAAGCTCAAAAAGACTACGAAATTAATATTTAATAAAAAATTCAAATAATTTAAAACGCAGCCCACAATTTACAATTAAATTTAACCTCAAGAAAAAGAGAAATAATAGAAGCCCATCACCACCGCGCCATACAGCACTGAACCCACCCACTAACCGAATGAGATTACAATAGGGAGTCACAAACTGTCACCAACACGCTGAAAACAATGTCAACACAGTGAAAATTAGAATTAGAGACCGAAATAGAAAAAACAAATTCAATCACACAAATTGTCGTTAGCATGCAAAAAATAACAAAAAAATTCACAAACTCATAAGAACATTCGGCATAGCAAATTAGTCTACAAAACTCATAATATCTAGTTTCATAAAAATAAATACAAACAAATAAAAATAAATAAAAAATAAATAAAACAAACAACACTGAACCGAACCATTGACAGACCTGCACCAAAAGGCAAAAGAGCTCGATTGCCAGAACAATCGCAAAATCAGATGCTGTCGCTTCTCTCTCACATATAAAACTTATAGAATTATATTAATTACAAAAAAAATTATATTTTTTACGTATTTGGAAGTTAAGAATAAAACATCTTTTTCTTATGAATATTTTAAGTTTCAATGATTTGGAAATAAATGATATTTATTAAAAAATTAAATAACATTTTTTTTTACATTTTTAAAATATAATACTCTTTTGTTGATAATAATAACAAAATACTTGTATTTATAATAATTTTATAGGTTTCATATATGCATGTATGTATATATTAGTAAATAGATAAAATTGTTTTCAATATTAATTTAAATAGATAAAATATTAATGTTAATAATTTAAACTAATATTAATAAAATTAAAGATATAATAAATTGAAAAAAAATGTAAAGTTAGTGTTTTTCTTTATCATTATATCATTAATAAATTGCTAACTTTAGTATGTAATAAAATTTAGTGTCTATGTAAATCTCGCCAAATTTCATCATCTGAGAAAATTTAAAAATTCCACTTATATATAAATAAATTTTGCAATAAGGAATATTTCATTAGTTTATATTATTAAGTGAAATTCATAAAATAGGTAAAAGATTTTGATCACATTGATCATAATTTAATTCATTCGTCTATATATATATTTTTATACTCGAAAAGAATCCCATTTTATGGTAATTTTTATATATATCGAGATAAACTTAGTCAAAAATGAATGTGAATTTCTCTTACACTTAGACTTCCTATTAACTGAAGCTCTGCTAGGCCTACGCTATATTAATTATTATCTCTTTTATGTTACTGTATTAGGGTGTTTAAGCCCTTTTTTTGTTAATGCAATTTTTATGTATTTGATTAAAAAAACGTTTCGAGTAAATTTTGGAGAATTTCGATTCAAACATGTGAAATTTTCAACATACCGTAACTGAAGAATTAATTTCATTGCTTTTTTTTAAAAAGAAATATATATATATCGAAGATAGCTCATCTCATGTGTGAAATCAGATCATTGCCTTTTAAAGTGATGCCTAATTGGTTGGTGCTTGACACGCACAGGCTACGCAGGTGGAAAAGTAGGGTAGTTAAAGAATTGGAAATTGAGCTGAAATTGTCAGCGATCGGAATTCGGTACCCTTGAGGGTGATAATTAAGAGGAGTGTGGGCTCCACTCCTTTTCAATAATACGGAACCTTTATGAGGCTAGTGACAGGTAGGATAGCGAAAGTTCCAAGCCCGCTCGTCGTCGCAAGAGATTGCTACTATCACGCCTTATGTACTGCGTCAAAGTCACAGCTTCCTAATAACCGTCAGATTATAGTCAATTTAAACCACATGAATGGTCGGATGAAAGTTTACCGAGTTATTTGGCAGTGAGAGAAGCATCGATCAGCGTGTCGGTAACTCATCAACTCCCTCCTATTCCTATCGTTGAGTCTCGCCTTGAGGATGAAATTGAGCTGCTTTTTTAGTAGAATTTCAATTAGAATCGTCCTTGAAGAATAACGATATAAAAAGTAAGAAATTGCACGTATATTTAAATATCGATTACATATGGCAGTGATTAACATTGTAATCATGTGATGATATTAACATACATGGCATGCAGCGGAAGTGCAGGCTGCATAAACGTAGAAGTCGTCGTGTCGGTATTAGCTTGCGGTGTTGATTTGTGGGTCAATCACCTGTTAGGTTAGAAAATTATGATGTAGAGTGAAACCTACTCCTTTCCATTTCGTTTTAGGTGATTCATGCAATTTTTAATTTAGCCAAATTATTCAATCCCTAGTTGACTTTCTCAATATAGTATACATCTCATCATTACGTATCAACCGTTATTATTTTGGAATCTTTCAACAAAATGGTGATTTAATTGTCTCTTATATTTCTTCATTATTTCTGGGATATTACTCTTAAGATAAATACAAGAAATAATTACATTTTAGAATGTAAATTTAATATATTGTGCATTTTTATTTGCAATATAACTTGGGTGTGAATAAAAAGAGCAAACAGTACACAATACGACACATAATTTTCCATTTTGTATAAAAGTTATATATATACTTGATCTTGATTTGACGTTGATGGGTGAGGCCGATGGATCGAGTAGTTTAATATCATTTTCATATTCAACCAACGTTAATTATAGTGATATTTGTTAGGTTTATTCATATAAAATAATAGTATACAGGTAGGCAATTAATAGGATGTAATAATAAAGTTCCACTTCGATCCACTGATGAGGGAGTGAAATGAGAACACTAGCTAGTTGTTGTACTGCTTGGATGAACCTGTAATGGTAGTGTGTAATTTTATATTACGTTCTCACACTGGATAGTGATCCTCTCAAATTTGGGCACCTCATACAAGCAGAGCCAACCCAGTCCTAAGCCCAAATTAAGGATCCAAATATAGTCCAATTTTGGTTTTGGGCATAAAGTTTTCTGATACAGTCTTTCTGCTCAATGAGCTACCCCATGCTAGGTGGGCTAACCTAATGCTTCGATGTATGTTTTCTAGTTAGATATGGTCGGCCTTTTAGTAAAATTAATTCAGCCCACATAGCAAATTACAATCAATAGATATCATGGCAGAAACTAGGCAAAGCTGTGGACCTGCCAAAAAGTGGAGTCATCCATCCGGCATCCACTACGACAGAATATAACCAAGTGAGATGAATCTGCTCCTTTGGGGCTACTTTTTAACTGAAGAAGCTTGGAATAACGCATCCAATTACAATGCTCAAGTCTTTGCCACTGGGGTTGAAAAACATGACTCTTCCATCAAGTCAAAAGAATATAGCCAATATGGTTGGTTAATAGGAACAGTTGACGATCTTCTCTCGTCTACTAGCTACGACGCATTGACATTTGTTTGATACTGATTGGTGATCTTGCTGCTGCATAAGGAATATTGATAGTGATTAGTGGCTGATATCCTTTTAGTCTTCCAGAAATTATAATATATACAACTTATTATATAATTTCTCAATTCTGCTTACTGTTCATTGATATAATCCTTAAACCCTTGTTTTTTCGTACATGGAATTTAATTTTTCCACTGATTAGATTGGGTTCATTTCATCATGATTTATTCTACTAATTAATTAACTAATCAGAATATCACGTGTGGCAGCTAGAAGTTTGCTTAGGTTCCTCAAGATAAACTTTCATTACCTTTTGCAGAACATGAGTGAAACCAGACGGGGTGATTCTTTAATTTAATGAAAAAATAATTAGCAGATATTAATTGGATGGTCTTGTGATATTTCTCCACATTCTGCTTCTAGGAGGTCAATGTTTGACGAAAAGAATACATTACATTAGACAAAACAAATGGCAAGAGAAAAAGAACAAATAAATAAGATTTTTATACGTGTAGAGTTTGAATAAAAAATTAATAAATATTTTGAGATAAATAGTTGAATATTTTTTTTAAATGAGATAAAAAATTTAAAAATATTTTATTTTTTAATAAATCGATTTGATTTGGACTTTTTTAACTTAATATATTAAAAACTTCATATTGGTTAAGCATTGAAAAAAAATGAAATGCTTTAACTAATATATGACTTAAGATAATCCTCTCCCTTAATTCAAGGCAAGTTGCTAAGAGGATGTATATCTATTTGTACTTTTTCCTATTTCAATTACATCTCGTAGCTGTTTGTTTTTCTATTGGTGGCCTTACATGCAAGTCAATTTCTCCATCAATGCGTGAGGGCTATGAAAACAACACCTAGCAAAATGAATATTGATGCAATCAAGGTTGCCTAGAATATATTCTATTTTGGGTATACATAATATGGAAAATTATATATAATTGTGTTTTCTCCATAAAAAGAATATCGGCTATGACTGTATATGTGGCAATGGGAATATAATCTTCTCACTCATTTTAGCTATAAATATGAGGTTTCCAAATGGCAACATTATCATTGCATGCAGTTGAGTAGCTCTCTATTAGGAGAGGAAGAGGGGCTTCGTATGAAGATGAAGAGCTATGTTTGATAGCCAAGGATGACTTGCCTATCTCCTCCAACAGGGTTTCAAACAGATGAATAATGCAGAAGAATGCGGTGGGATTAATCTGGATTTGGAGCTCTTTTGTGGCTCATAGGCAGTCTCCTTCGGCTAGTCTGACTGGCTCTTATCTTTCATGCTAGGCCTGCATCTCTTCCATTCCATTCTCAAAACTCATTGTCGTTTTGCTGCGCAGATGGGATTGTGACATGCTCCACCCAGAAAAGGTAATTTAGAACATATATATATATATATATATATATAGTGGTTACGGTATTAAGATTCTTATCAGCACATACGAACACTGGTGGCAGTCACATTCATCATGCCTGTTTTTACTTAAGATTTTATTTATAAAGATGTAAGATTTTTATTGGTCTGGAGCCACAGAATCTATATCATAATATTAATGAATTTCAAACTAAAATAAAATTTGCTCCTACTCATTTGATTCCACTAGAGCCTGTCACAAGCAAAATATTACGTTAATCTTAATATAAATAGTTTATTTTATTAAATAAAACATAAATTTAATACTATATAGTTAAAAATTTTAAAATTTGAAAAATAAGAGGAACCATCAATGCATGCTAAATGTGGTGGCGTACTGCATCAAATCCTAGACACTTATCTAAATTAATTCCAAGAATCTGTCTCTATTTTTTCCCCAAATACATTTCTTTTTGATATTATTGTCTAAATATATTTAGATTTAAAATTTATTCACCATAAAAAAATGTCGAGGCCCTGAAAATGTGAACTTGATAGTTTTTTTAATTTTGTGATAAAATTGATTTAAACGTTTTAATTTCATTAATCGAGTTTTATTTACTTTGTCATTAAGACTTTTTATATTATGAAATCTACAATTGAAAATAGTCAATGTAAATGGCACTAAAACAAAATTTTAACAGAAAAATATATTTTAAAAAAATTTAATGAATTTTATTTTAATAATATATATATTTTTAATTTTAAAAATTTAAGAGTGAATTTAAAAAATAAAAAATTATTATTTAATTTTTATAATAAAAAAATTTATTAATTAATTTTTTAATTTTAAAAATACATTAAAATATATTTAAATTTATAAAAAATTTTACTAATTAATTTTTATATTAAATTTAAATTAAATGTTAAAAAAAATTTAAAACACTTTTAATTGGAGAACTAATTAGTTTACATCTTTATAAAATTAAAAAATTAATTAAATTTTTTTATATTATAAAAATTAAATAATAAAATATTTAATAATTAAAATTAATAAAAAAATATTATTATATTTTTTAATATTTTAAAAGTATTTTAATATATTTTTTTTAAAAAAATAAAAAATAATAAATGAATTTCTATCTCTGAATAGTAAAATTACCCTTTTAAAAAAAAATCTTTAATGGGCCACATAATCTCCGAAAAAACCCAACACCTTAAGGGCTTGAATTGGGTTTGAGACTTCAGACTGTCAGCTGAGCTCACATATGATGTACATATCATTCGTGACGGGATCTTGCTTACCGCGATTTTTCTTATTTTCTTGCTATGGTCAGAGTCAAAAACAACGGAACAGAAATTTGAAACATCAAATCGAAGGGATTGGATCGATCATTTTTTAATTGCAACAGTTCCAACCTCTGATGCTAGATTGTCTTCCCAATTTCAGTTGAAACCTCTCAAACTCGGTGGCTTCCAGATCTAACAATCACTACATTTTCCATCGAAGCGATGATAACCATTCCGTATCTGACCGCTTTGACCACATACTTCAGCTATGGATTGCTCTTCGCTTTTGGCCAATTCCGCGATTTTTTCAGGAAAATTTTCGATTGGTGGCACGACAGCAATCTTCAGGTCTCTCTTGCCTTTTCTTTTCTTTTTTTTTTTTTCATAGTTAAGTTACAAAGCATATTTCCTCCTTCTCATAATAACGCGTTTCTCTAGGGTTACGCGCCGATCTGTTTAGGGCTTGAAGATTTCTACATTCGACGTCTCTATCTTCGAATTCAGGTCCTTCTTCACTCGACTCTTTTTCTTTTTATTTTCTAATTAGACAACTATCTTCTTCTGCTTAATTTTGTTGCAGTATGATGACAGCCTCAAGTATGAGCTGATTTCTAACTCATTGATGAGATTTATGCAAGAATATCTTCCAAAAAATTAACTAGCAGTTGTGATTTTCTGCTGAAGTGATTTTTTTATGTGAAAAAATATTTGTGATGTTAGATTAGAGTAGGAGTATTTCATTTTTGTATTATACGCATTTTTATGCTCTCAAGATAAGCTGGACGAATTAACTTGTGGAGTGTTATAGTTTAAAATTGCGGCAGAAGTTTCGTTCCTATTTGGTTGATGCATACATGCATGGTTTTTATCATCCATTATCTGGACGTAGAGTCGTCTATGGCATCAACTAGATGATTTTTTGGACTTCTTATGTTGAATTTCGCAATTAAAGGTTTATGTGGGGTTGTAACTGCCACATGGTTTTATCTCGTGCTTGAGCACAACGGATTACTGCAACTGGCTTAGCAGCTGCTGGTTCTCATATGTTCCTCCCATGCAGGACTGTTTTGGACGACCCATATCAAGTGCTCCTGATGCTTTTATTGATGTGGTCGAGCGTTACTCCAATGACAATAATAAGACATTAAAGTGAGTTCTTTAATTATTTTGTTTGTAAGTTTTTATCCTTGTCATTCGAAAGCAATATTAATTTATTGTAATGTTTATTTTCTCCAGAGAGAATTTAGATACTGAGTTGTAAGCATTTTGTGTATTAACCGTCACCATATTATGTTGTGCAGACGAACTACAAAGATAACTAGGTGTCTTAACTTGGGATCATACAATTACCTCGGCTTTGCTGCAGCTGATGAATATTGCACGCCAAGGGTTATTGATACATTGAATAGGTTCTCTGCAAGTACTTGTAGTACTCGTGTTGATGGAGGTATGCATGCTAATCTGCAGGAAGTTGTACCCTTGTTGTGTTTTGGCATTTCCTATTCATAAATGCATTTTATTATTATTATTATTATCAGGAACTACAACAGTGCACACTAAATTGGAGGAGTGCGTTGCAAACTTTGTTGGAAAGCCAGCTGCCATTGTCTTTGGCATGGGCTATGCGACAAACTCTGCTATCCTTCCTGTCCTGATTGGGAAAGTATGCACACAACCTTTGTTGCAATTGGATTCTGACTATATGTAAGAGTTGTTGATTTCCATCATGTATATCAACAGGGAGGATTGATAATTAGTGATTCTTTGAACCACAACTCAATTGTAAATGGTGCTCGCGGATCGGGAGCTACAATTCGAGTTTTCCAGCATAACAGTAAGTTGTGTACAGATGTCTATTTTGGCTTCTATAGGGAACATTTCAGCTTCTCATGCGTATGAATATATTGGTTATCTTGTTTTAGCACCATCTCACTTGGAGAAAGTATTGAGAGAACAAATTGCCGAGGGTCAACCTAGGACGCATAGGCCTTGGAAGAAGATAATTGTCATTGTTGAGGGTATTTATAGTATGGAAGGGGAACTCTGCAAACTTCCAGAGATTGTTGCTATATGCAAGAAATATAAGGTGATGCATTTAATATGTTGATAAACTTTCTTAAAACTTCAACATACATTTCTACAGCCAAACACCTCCATTTCTACCTAGCAAAATTAAAAAATGAATTTTCTTTCTGTTTGTTTTAGGCATATGTTTACTTGGATGAGGCTCACAGCATTGGAGCTGTTGGAAAAACAGGACGAGGTGTTTGTGAATTGTTAGGAGTCGATACTGCTGATGTGGATATTATGATGGGAACTTTCACAAAATCATTTGGATCATGTGGTGGTTATATTGCTGGATCCAAGGTTTGTTGCTCTTCTATTTATCCTTGATCTTAGTACAAGTATGGCATAAGGCGCATATTGCTATTCCAAGTTATTGTGGAGATGACATTACTGATGCATTTTTTGTAGCCATGTTTGTTTCAGCTTTCTTCAATTTTAAATTGTTTTGCCCACAATAATTAACAGCATATTATTGTACTAGTCAAGCCTTTACATTCTTCATTTTGAAGAATTTCAATATTATTTGAGGCTCGGTTGGATTGAAAATTGTGATCCCAAAGGAAACAGCAAGACTTTTTGCATCAGGATCTCAGCCTTTACTCCTGTTAAACAGAAGGCAATAGCTTGGTGGTTCCCTCGTCCTCCTTGAGAACTGTATTTTAACCATGTTTGGTTTCTCCTGTATAACAAGTGGAAGTTCCTGTATGGTCAGAGACTTGTATATATTCAGAGCTTATCATGATTCATGATGTTCCTTGTTGGCTTTGTCAAATTTTCAGTAAAGTATTAGTGGTATGATTTGGTTACATGCACTAATTCTAGATTATGTGGAGGATGTCAACCGACCCTGAACTTTCATAATTATCTATTTTCACTTCTTCCCGCTATTGCAGCATATAAGCTTGGTTCCAGTTGGTTAATACTGGAGTGGTAATTTTGTATTTGCCTGATGTCTGAAGTCTGTATGTCCTTTTAGGAGGTTATACAATATCTCAAGTACACTTGTCCAGCACATCTATATGCGACATCCATATCACCTCCAGCTGCACAACAAATTATATCTTCCATTGAGGTGCTGCTTGGAGAGGATGGTTCCAGTAGAGGTATTTGAAAATTAATTCCTTCATTATTTTTCTTTGAAATGCATTTTCCTATTGTGCTAATAATTTGGATGAGTTGAATATCATGTTTGTTTTATTATGACTTTAGTGTCTTTGTGTCACTTTAGGGGCTCAAAAACTTGCAAGAATACGTGAAAACAGCAACTTTTTCAGGTCAGAACTGCAGAAGATGGGTTTTGAGGTCCTAGGAGACAATGATTCTCCCGTCATGCCCATAATGCTCTACAATCCTGCAAAAATCCCTGCATTTTCTCGGGAGTGTTTAAGACAGAACGTGAGTGACTTAATTTTTGTCTGGTTAATCTACTTGATGTGCGAGTACACTCTAGTTTTTAGTGGCTGCTTATTTATCATTTGATAGTTCTTATTGTTCCTACTAATTATTAAGATCCATTGGCATCATTACAGGTAGCTGTTGTTACAGTTGCTTTTCCAGCTACCCCTCTACTTCTAGCCAGGGCTCGTATTTGCATATCTGCCTCTCATACCAAGGAAGACCTTCTCAAAGCTTTAGAGGTAATAAGCCTTCTTTCATATCTTTGTAGCCCTTTATGACTTCTGTCCAAGACTGAATGTTTATGCACGTGAACTGAATGTTTACTAACTTGTTGAACATCACGTTTGCTGATTGGTGAGACGATACATAATTGTTAGGCAAACATTTATCTTAGTCCAACGTATTCGTTTTTCAAAGTTGAAAATTTGGTGATGGGAAAGCTTTGGCTTTGTTCATGTAATTTTCAATTCTTTCAGTAATGGTCAGATTTCTCGAGTGACTTCTGTTTGACCTTTTATTGGCTATTGCCTAACAGTGAACCCACGATGTTAGGCAAGCAGATTTGACAGGCCATTTCAAGTAGATGACAGGTTAATGCTTGTAGATACGAGGCAAGTAACGGCAAATCTTCTATCTTTTGGCAGGTTATTAGCACGGTAGGTGATCTCGTGGGCATAAAGTACTTCCCTGCTGAACCGAACAAGCAGCATCAGGAGCAAAGCACAATGAAGTTGGAGTGAGAATTTGAATTCCATTTTAATGTGTAGTGTCTAGAAGAAGCTGTAGGCTTGGTTTGAGCGTCAAGTAGTTTACTCGTCTATTATTTCCAAATCCTCTGAGAATCAGGGAATGTTGTAGTTGTCTAGCCTTTCATGAGTGAGCATTCAGAATTGTCTGGCTTATTTTTGTATCTTCCTCGTATGTAATCTTCTATTGGGTTTGGATTTGGCAACTCGGTGTACAGATAAACGTAATTCATTTAATTCACAAGTGATTTTTCTTTTTCCAGTTGATGTGAAATGCTTCCAAACCGTTTAGGACATGCTATAACACTCGTATGGACGTAGCTACTGAACCTCAAACCTGAGTCTGCCCCAGCAAGAAAGTGTGTTCAAGTCCGCATGCTCGCAAACTTCTTTTAACAAGCAAATACCAGTCACATTGAATGGACCTAGAGAACTCGCATTGGTTGCTTTTCAACAGCCATAAGGAGAGAAAATATGCCTCTACGCTAACATGTAGAAATGGCAAGATATAAATCCAATTTGTCATTAAAGGTTTCCAGCATTTACAACAAGATGATCTAACTAATGTGCATCTAAGCAGTTCTTGAATGCAAATTGCGGTTGACTGCTTATGCTCCGGAGGCCAAGGATTCTCAACGGTTCCAGTACACTACACTGAAAAAGAAAGGAAAGAAAGAGGAACAGCGGAGAGACACAGAGCAAAGAAGACTAGAAGAAAAGAGGCGGCGCAGGGAACATATTCTGTATTATTGATTGAATGAAAATTTCACTTTACAACCCATTTATACAATCAAGTGTCCCTCGTAAACTTGTAAACAGCTGCACCACTAAATTTCTCATCTCGACTGATCAACCAACCCAAGATCCTAGCTTTGCTGCAGAAGTTCCACACTAACATTCATGACATCCTCGCATCTATTTGCGATCAATAACAGAGAAGCCTTAACCCTTCAATCCTTCACTGACCTTTAAATGAAGAAAAAATGATGGGCCATTGAAATGAGCATCCACCCTGTAGCATAACTGAGATCACCAAGGTCATACATTGGATAGGCTTAAAAGGAAGAGAGTGGGTCACTAACAGTTGACTAACATTATAACGGAGCAACCACCATTATAGGAATTTACAGAAATATATTCACATAACACTGTACAATCAAACACCAATTTACAAAATCCTCATCCTTTTCAAACAGAACCTCCGAGTATCTACAAGTTTTAACTTGTAATGCTTGAGGTGATTTGGATGATTTATAGCATAACAACTGTAATAAGTCTCAACAAAACCAAGTGGGTGAAGGTCCAGACTTTCCAAATAAACAAGCTAAGTAGCATAAAAGAAAAAGAAAAAAAAAGGAAAGTCCACTCTATGACTTTCTTTTGCCAAGATAATAACCAACAATCTAAGTAAATTAAGAAAAAACTAATGACAGCATGAGCACACCACTAAAAGATGAATCATTAACCTTGCCCAATAAGATGATTTGCACATTCAGCCAAGCAAATCCATACAACTAAATTTTAAATCCTCAAAAAATTCACATGATTCGTCACCTAACACCAGATAGGCACTGCATGAAAATATTTCAACATGTTCCATGCATAACAATGAGAACCCTTCAACCAATGAAAGTTAAACGCATCCAACATAAAGTGAAGTTTGGCAACCCTCGACCAAATGAACCATTAGCTAAGGAGAATAAGCCAAGTAAAAGAGTAAACATATAATCTACATAAAATTAATGTCTCTGACATATAATCTTGAACATTTCTTTCCAAGTACAGCAATTTGCAAAAATATAATTACTGACATCACCGCAATTAGCAATTATCTGTACACATGTTGAAGTTATTCAGCCTTACCTTTTCATTCCTAGCAAGAACAAACCAATCCAAAATGCTTGAATTTGATTATGAATTCTTTTCTTAATTGTATCAGAATCATTTTCTTTGTGTTTAGGCTCATCAATATAACTACAACTCAACTCAACTATGCGTTATTCCCAAACTCAATTCAGCCCATGAATATAGCTATAACTACCTCAAGTAAATCATAAGAATTCCATGTATTAGGAAATTGCACTGAATCAAAAATGCATTCATATAGTGCAATAAGAAACACTGAGCCAAAATGTCCTACTCATTCCAAAAACTATTACTACTTTAACTACTAAATAAAAAGACTCAAATGAAGTTCAGACATGATGCATCTTAAATTACCATGGCTGAGACATAATCCTCTGTTGAAAAACCAAAACAACTGACTCCTCCAAAACTTTCAAGAAAACCCTTTCCCGAGCTTTTGAATTGCACAGAACATCTTTCTTCTTGTCCCAACTGCATTAATCCCCATATCCTTCAAATCCTCCAGTGTCAGCATTGGTAAAATCTCATCATCCACCTCATGGATTTCAAAAACTGGTGCATACCGCCCTAACCCTATACTATTCAGCCAAATCCTCACCCCATCCTCTCCTCCACCACCACACCTCCCATTGTTCCTGTAATCTCTGGCGTCAGTATCCGATGGGCCTGATAATTCAACCCCATCGTGATGATGATTATAATTATGGTTATCCCTTGCCCTGAGCGGCCATCTATTGTAATAAATTTCCCTCTCGTTTCTCTCATTCCCGTCTCCCAAATTCTCAAGGGAGTGAACAGGACTCTGTTCTTTTAACGGACTTTCAGAATTTTCCATGTCGAATCCGCGGTAAGTATCATCCACATCTTCGCCACCGCTGTATTTTTCATCTCCCTCGACATTGTTGTTTGCACTGCCACCGCCAGCATCGTCGATTTTGGAGACCCAACTGGATCTGACTCGCTTGGTGGTGGCATTGGAAGCCCGCTTTTTCGAATCCTTGACTCTCCAGCTTCCAATTGCGACGGCATCCAAATTGACCTCTTTGTCCTCATCTAGGGTTTCAGTGAACTCACCGCTAATAGTTAAATTGGTTAAAGCCCGAGTCTTTGAGCCTTTACTAGAGGTATTGGGATCCTTTTTGTGATCGAGAGACAGGAGGTGATGATGCTTCCATTGCTTATTACTGGTGGTTCTCCGCGAATGGCTGTCGTAGAGCTGGTCGCCACCGATTTCGCCTAAACGGACGCTGGGCCTCCGCTGGCGCTTGGAGCCAACGGTTTCCGATGATGCGACTGCAATTGAAGGTCCTCCTCTTTCTCCTGCAGTGTTACCACCGTTGAGATGGCTCTCCGGTGGAGGTAAGTCAGCCATTTCCCAAGACGAAAGTTTGAGAACCCAGGCAATTTTCCCGGTGGCTTAACTTGGGTCCACTGTGCTAGGGTTTGTTATATGTGTAGGGGAGCATTCCTTGTACTGCGAAGAAATAGAGAAAAATGAGGATACGAAGAATAAAGATAAGAGCAGTTTCAGAGGGAGAGAGGGAGAGTGAGTGAGTGAGTGAGTGAGTGAGAAGTGGGAGATGAAATCCAAGAGCTGAGTTGGGAGATGTTCCTTGCTTGACGCGTGTCCCCCGTTTCCAAATTTAGTTTTATCTCACTTGCTCATCACACGTGTCTCTGCACTTCCCTCCCTATTCCCTTCCCTCCACAATAATCGCGTAATTTCCCAATGTTAACAACGATCATGAAAATTGAAAATACAACTTTAAAAAAAAAAAAAATCTAACGTGCATAGGCTCGTTTCCTTTGAAAAGATTAATTTCAATTCAATTCTAAAAAGATTCTATTTAATATAATCAAGTTTTAGGATGTGAATGCCGATAAATATATTAGAATAAATATTAAAAGTCATAGGTTATATTCCTCCGATTTTCTATCCTTTACAACTTTGAAAAAAAATAAAACAAAACAAATAATGTTGAAAATTCGGCAAATAAAATGTATCTAAATTGTATTTTAGAATGTAAATGGAATGGTACCAGTTTTGATAACTTGCGAAATAGTCCCACTGGGTAAGTATACTGAAATTGGAATAGAGGATATGGAGTGAAGTGAAAATGATATTTTTAACAGGTTCATATGATCAGTAGCCCTTGAATCTATTATTTAATCACTGCACTTAAATTGGCAGCAGAAAGCATGGTAAAAGGCTAAAAGTTACCAGCAAAACTACTTGTATTTTGAAAACTGGTGCTAGGTGAAGTTCTCAATCTGCTTTGCGGTTGTTGATACTGCTGGACCTTTCCCTTTCATCAATTGTTCAATCTCTTGCTGCAACGTACCCAGCCTCGAGTGTAACTCTTCAATTCTATCAGCAGCATTAAAATCTTCCAATTCCACTGATGTATCCTCCATAAGCCCTACATTACCTTTGCCAGCAACTTCTGCAACTGCAGATTAGTATTGCTGTTTTCCCTTGATTATCATTCTTGTTTTTTCCTTTGAACCAATCTGGATATCCTATCAACTTAAAGCACCCTTCTTTTGTGCGTCCATTCATGTTGCAATACACAATGTTCTTTTTCCAGGTCATACTTCCTCGATCTTTCTTCTACACCTGTCACTTAGTAATAGGCTACTGAGTCTGCATAAGCAGAGAAATTAACCAGCACTTGTTTCTGAGCTTCTACTTTCTGAACCATAGGAAATGACATTTTAACAGAAGGCAAAGGATCTAGTAAAATGATCTGGTTTCTGGTGGACTCACAACTATCATTGCCCCATCCTACGTAAACTTGTTCAAGTTAGTTATTTCTGCCATCTCTTTCGCAGCTCCACAGGTGCAAGCAGTCGAGCACTCAATGCTTGCCAACTCATTCCAGAAAACCTTGAGTTTAGTGAAATAGACTGCTATTGTCGCATTTTCTTGCAAAATTGAAGAAATCTTCCTCTGGAACTGATAAATCAAAGTTCCGTTGCTCTATCCGTATCTTTCTGATATCTCATCCCACAGCTCCTTTAAAGAAGACGTATAGATGAATGCATCAGCAAGATGATATTGAATTAATGTTCATGATGTGATCATAAAATCACATCTGCAACACTGCTCAAACTCATCTCGATTCTCATGTGGAGTTGAGATTTCCATCAATGAAACCTAGCTTTTTCTTTAACCCATCCTCTCCGAGTTAAAGAAAGGGAAGACTATTAAGATTAGGTCAGAGCAAAATGACCGACCCTTTAACCCTGACTATTTTTACCAGCACTTTAACTCCTTATTGGGCTCTTTAGCCGTGATTTTTCGTCCGAGTTGATCTTCCTCTGGGCTCCTACCCTGATCTTTGGTCTAAGCGCTTTTGCTCTTTGTCTTCTTCCATACTCTTTTAGCCCCGGATCTTATTCCAAGTATTTTTGCTCTTTAAATATCTTCTGGGCTCTTAGCCCTAAACTTTGGTTGGAGTGCTTTTAGCTTCCCGTATTATACAAGACTCTTTCTAGTCCTGGGTTTCCATTCGGGTACTTTGGTTCCTAGGCATCATCCGAGCCCTTAGTTTCCCCGTATAATTCCGGTCTCTTTAACCCTGATTCTTTGTTCGAGTTCTTAGACTTCTTGCAATCTTCTCGGCTTTTTATCCTGAATCTTTATCCGAACTTTTTGGCTCTTTGTATCTTCCAGACATTTTTTTGCCTTAAGTGCTTTCCAAGCTATTTACCCTTAAACATTATTCCGAACTCTTTAACCCAGGTTATTCATCCAAGCTCTTTGGATCTTCCAGGCTTTTGCCCTTTTGCACTTTCTAAGCATTTTTGCCTTTAAGCGCTATTTTGGACTTTTTAGCTCTGGTTACTCTTCCGAGCATTTTTTTCTCTTTATACCTTCCAGGCTATTTTTGGCCTTAAGCGTTTTTCGGGCTATTTGGCTTTAAGTGTCTCATCTGAGCGTTTTGGCTCTTTGGTACTTTTCGGACTTTTTGCCCTTAAGCGCTTTTTAGGCTACTTTACCCTTAAGCATTTTTCAGGCTATTTGCCCTGATTCTACTTCCGAGCATTTTCTCTTGTACATCTTTCGGACTATTTTTGTCCTTAAGCGCTTTTCGGGCTATTTGCCTTTAAGCGTCTCTTCCGAGCATTTTTGTTTTTTGACGCTTTCCGGGCTTTTTGCCTTTAAGCATTTTCTAGGCTATTTTGCCTTTATTCTTCATCCGAACTTTTTGACTCTTTGTATTATTCTGGGAATTTTTGCCCCTAAGCGCTTTTCGGGCTATTTGCCCTTAAACGTCTCTTCCGAGCATTTTTGCTCTTCTAGACTATTTTTCTCCTTACTCTTCATTTGAGCTCTTTGACTCTTTGTATCATTTTGGACTCTTTAACTCAGAATATTTTTATGAGCGTTAAACTCTTTTCCAGGCTCTTTTTGCCCTTATTCTTCATCCAAGCTTTTTGCCTCTTTGTATCATTCCAGACTCTCTAGCTCTAAATATTTTTACGAGCGTTTTAGCTCTTTTCCGAGTTCTTTAGCCTTGATTTTTTGTCCGAAGTCTTAGACTCCCTATATCATTTCAAACTCTTTAGCTCTGAATATTTTTCCGAGCATTTTAGCTCTTTTCCGGACTCTTTAGCCTTGAATATTTTTTAGAGCATTTTAGCTCTCTTAGGCTCTCTATATCATCCCCAACTCTTTAGCCCTAGATATTTTTATGAGCGTTTTATCTCTTTTCCGAACTCTTTACCCCTGATTCTTTGTCCGAGCTCTTAGACTCTCTATATCACTCCGGGCTCTTTAACCCTAATTTTTTGTCCGAGCTCTTAGACTCTCTATATCATTCCAAACTCTTTAGCCCTAATTCTTCATCCGAACTCTCTAGCTCTTTGTATCTTCCGGACATTTTTACCTTAAGCGCTTTTTGTGCTATTTGCATTTAAGCGTTATTCCGCTGTAGTTGGATTTTTCCTTCATTATGTTCCTCAAGTTGGCCTATTTGGTACCAAGGGGTCGATATCCGAGGTCGGTACCTGCTATAGTTGAGTGTTCTTTATTTGATTCCTCAACTCGACTTAATGGCATCAGCGGTATGTTATGCATATGCATTATCCTTTTATTTGATAGATTCTAATCAAAATGGTTGCAACAAATAAGATCAACATCTTAGCTTGTTATCTCTAATTTGATTTTTTAGTTGCTACCTTTAGTTTAATTTTTAAATTTTAAATTTAAATAGAAGATAGGAAGTATTTGAATTCAAATGTTGAAGAAATCTGAATGTAGCCTTCACTATAAAAAAGCACCTGAGATTATTGAATAAGACATTCAGAAAATATTATTCATCAGTTTATAAGATTCGAGAATTCTCTCAAACGAGTTCTCAATTTATTTCACTATAGATTCCTTAAAGAAAAGCAAAAATATTAGCAAGAGAAAATCAGTCTGGTGACGGGATTCTATTTAAAGGCCCATAAAAACTTGGTATCAGAGCCGGTCATCATGGGCGATTCAGCAAATCTAGAAGAGAAGTTGAACTCTTTCATGCAACAAACCGATGCTCGATTCAACGACTTGGCTTATCAAGTTTTAAAACTCATTTGTACCTTCAACATAGGAGCAACCCAAAACCAAAATAGAACGAGTAGTCATCAAAAAAATTTTGTCCAACCAAATAATGATCTTTCTGAAGGGTGCGTAGTGTTTAGATATACGAAACTTGATTTTCCCTCATTAGATGGCTCCAATGACCCATTTGAATGGTTTAATCACTTTGAACAATATTTTCAAAATCAACGAACGAATGGAAGCAGATAAAGTCAGTCTAGCTGCCTTCCATCTTACTAGTGAGGCTCAATTTTGGTTGTACAGATTTGAACAGGAAGACAATAAAACAAGTTGAGTTTTTTACTGCAGGATTGTCTGAGACTATTCGGCTTGAGATGGAACTACAAAACCCTCTCAATTTAGTTACAACAACGAATTTTGCTCGAACATTCGAGAAGAAACAATAATTGAGTAGTAATGCAGCATCTTCAAACGTTGGAAACACCTCAACTTCATTTGTTAAAAGACTTAGTAGGGCAGAAATGGCTGAACGTCAAGCTTAAGGCCTTTGCTACAACTGTGATGAGACATATTCTTTTAACTATCATCGCAAAAAATTATTTTGGGTGGAGTTAAAGAATCTAGAGCCTCCTATTATTTAATCAGATGACTAGGGACAAGCTTGAGAACAAGTTTTTTCTCCGAGAAGGGGGTAATGTTACATATATACATTATCCTTCTATTTGATAGATTTTGATCAAAGTAGTTGCAACATCTCTAATTTGATTTTTTATTTGCTATCTTTAGTTTAATTTTTAAATTTTAAATTTAAATGGAAGATAGAAAGTATTTTGAATTCAAATGTTGATGTAATCTGTATGTAGCCTTCACTATAAAAAGGCACTTGAAATCATTGAATAAGACATTTAGAAAAAATTATTCATCAGTTTATGAGATCTGAGAATTCTCTCAAACGAGTTCTCAATTTATTTCACAATAGGTTTATCAAAGAAAAGCAAAAACATTAACAAGGGAAAATCAATCTGTCGAGAGGAGGATTTTCCAGTTAATCAACCTGTGACGAGATTCTATTTAAGGGCCCATAACAAGTCTATTTTTGAGGTCGGCACCTACCGTCGTTGGGTTTCTTGATTTGATTCCTCAACTCGGCTTAGTGGTCCAGGAGTCTATTTCCAAGGTATGCACCTGCCGTGGTTAGGCTTCTTCATTTGATTCCTCAACTCGATTTAATGGTGCAAAGGGTCTATTTCCAAGGCCGGCACCAGCCATGGTTGGGTCTTCTTGATTGAGTTCTCAACTCGACTTATTGGTGCCAGGGGTCTATTTACGAGGTTGGCACCTGTCGTGGTTGGGTTCTTTTCTTATGTTTTTAAAACTTATCTGCAAAATAAAAACATGTACAACATATATGTAACGAGGTTACTCATTGTGAATAATCTCATGCATAAATCACTTTACAGCTTTCAAATCATATAGCATCATGCTTTAAACAAATAATCCCTTTCTCAATGAATTCATGCTAAAATTAATCAAAGATGAGGGCTTTTTAAACTACTTTAGTATACTATAGTGTTCAGGTTCATATACACAGGATTTTCATCTAAAATTGTAAATTTTGTGACTAGGTCATGATAGCAAAAATACTTTGAGCTAAAAAAAATAATTGTACAGCTTCGATGACTCATGCACTTCACTTTTCTTCCATGATTGATGGATCACCCTTGTGTTGCTCTTCCTCCTCATATCAACATCTTCCTCTATCTGATTTTTACCGTATGGCTTTTAGATGCAGCCGATGATTCTCGGATCTTTCACTATCTCTCTTCCCTTTGGTCTTTCTTGTTGTTTGGCCATTAGCTTTTCTTAATTTACTATGTGGATTTCAATGGGTTTTGTTTAAAAACTTCGGCAACAAGATAGACTCCTTCGTTCCCATAGACGACACCACTTGATGAAAGAGAGCTCCCGAAAAAGGGAGGATGGGTCTTAGGGTTTCTCTCTGTGTGTCGGTGAAAGAGAGAGGGTTTTCTCCTTAGAGAAGAAGAAAATGCCCGTCCTTTTAGATTAGCTCAATGATATATATATCTCTGATCATTCTGACGCTATTTGTGCCCTGTCTCCATCGGATTAGGCAATGATGCTTTTCGGCAAGGCGCATATTAATGATGGGCGATAGGATAAGAAATGGAGAACTAGCTGGTTTGTACCTTTTGCAAGCACATTTATGATTTTAGTGCCATATCAAGGAGACGACCAGTGCGTCGGAGGTCGGCATCCTTACCCGGCATCCTTACCCTAACTTTATCAGGTTATACTTGTTTCATCTGACCTATATAGAGGTGAGTTTCTTTTTGTCATTAAGGTCGGCCATATTTGCGTTCAGAATTTTATTGTAGTATGGGTTTTGAAGAGGTTTACCCGTCCTCTCTGGACTTTGAAGAGGTCGATTAAGGTTTGAAAAGGTCGGTCTTTCGGATTTTGATAAAATCAGGAGTGTTGGTAGTCGGATTCTTCATACTTAGTGGGCCGGACTTCCTATTGTCCAGTCCGACCAGATAGAAAAATTCGCACGACCCTTCTGAATCACGTGTACAAGTATAATGGTCTTAACGAGTCCTAATTTTTTAAATTTATATGTTATCACAAACTATGTCGAATGACTGCTTCAAAGTATACTTTGTTATTCCTTCTAACAAATTTTTGATGATCGATCAGCTATTTTTCTGAGATTTGAAATAGCCGTAGACCTTTTAACTTGCTTCTTTCTAATAGAACATGCCAGTGGTCTCTAGATCCTGCTCCATACTTCCTGCAACATAAACGCAATCAGTGCCCAAAAAAGAAGCATTTTTAACTAACAAGATCTACATGCTCTCAAAATTTTAAAAATAAATAAATAAACAACTATCAATATCTATATACTTTACCAAGAGAAAATTCACCGATAGAGAAGGAGAATTTTTACGATGGATCCAAGCATATATCAACATTGACATCCCAGGAAAAATCGAGAGATAATCAGGCAGAGTTTCCCTTGCAGTAACTACCAAGTAGTGAATTTTTGTCTGCCAAGTTTCCTCTGCTTTGTAGGGTTGAAAGTTTAATGAAGCCAATTTTTATGAAAAAACATACACTAAAACAGGCATTAAAAGTTGAGGCACCAACTGCATGTCGACTCATTTATGCCAAGGACATTTAATCAGTGAATTTTGCAATTTCCAAGCATTCAAAAAAAGAAGTGGATTACACAGCTGAAAACTATTAACCCATCATCTTTAAGGCTTCCAAATTCAAATGATTTTTTCCTGTCTCTAGATTTCTCTTTGTAAAAGCCTAATACTAAGATCTAACATCAAAGCATCTATCTTCGACACACCACAACGTAGGAGAAAACCACTAACATAAGTTATGATCACTGACTTAGGAAATAGTTCCATACCTAACAAGACCAATTTCATAAAAAAAACCATCCGAATAAATATTCTAATTATATCCACTGCATGAAATTATTAAAAATTCAACATTCATTTTCCTAATACCAGCCAAATTGTGCAATTGTATTTCAAGATAATCAACTGCGCATCTGAATCAGATTACAAGAAAAAATTACAAAATCTGTAATGTAATTTAGCTATTTCATTGAAAATATTATGAAAAACAATAAACTATAAAATAGAAGTCATGACAGGCTACCCCAACAATTTCTCATACGCAACTCTAGCAGCCCTAATTGTGCTTGAGCTTGGTACTCATTGCACTACACGACTTGGATCAGCTTGCATTGGAGAATGGATTTTAATAAGCTTAAAAAAATAAAAATTACAAAACAAACAGCAAATATGATTATTTCACTTCAACTGCATAGCATAGGAAGTTCTCTTACTAGGGAAAAAAATTATTTGAGATTCTAGCAGTATTGTCTAGTAAGCTTAGTAGTGTACATAATTTAAGTCTCAGCACTCAAATCAAACATTCCATATAGTATGCCTATCTAGGACAATAAACAGTAACTTTAGATCCTTATGATTGTTGGATTAGCCGAGATTAAAAGGCTTTTCAGCACATAAAAGAGAGAACTTCATGTAGGCTTACTCACAAACACTTCATCTTCTGGTATTAAGCCCTTCTATGCAGAGGAGTATGACATTGTCAAGACACTTAAGGAATACTTGGTCCTCAAAAGAATATTTTAAAGTTCATTGGTCAGATAATTTGAGCAAAAATGTCTATAAACAATTCTATTGGAGTATTAAATGTTGGAGAATACCATTCCTTGTCTCCTGGATCCACAGTAAAACCATACAATTGAACTGTCTCACAAATAGAAAGAGCAAAATTCAAGAGCCTTGAGGCTGATTTTCCTTGCAGCTGAACCAAAGGATGCACCTAACATGAGATACATAGGATCGTTTATTGGAACTTTCTCGGGAAGAAAAAAAGAGAAAAATAAATTATAATAATTACCAAATGAAGTGTAAGGCAGCTAAAGAAAAGCAGAAGAAATATGTTTGAGTTCATTAGAATTATAAATAGAAAGCTATATAAAACAGCCACTCAAGGCTTATTGAATAGCCCTAAAGCTGCATTTCGAAATATACAATAGTGACAGTACTAAAGAATTACCACGCACTTCCGGAAACTGCTCTGAATAGACTCCAGTGCTTCTACATTTTCATTCACATCTACATAATCGTATAGATTAAAAAATAAGTCCTTAACAACGCCGAGAGTTCACATGTGCATTCACATGGAAAAGTACTTAGATTGGAAACGCCGGCGATATAGATGAGGATCGCCGAGAGGCCAGATGGCAAAAAGCCCCATCTACCAGTTTGGAAAATCAAAACTCAAAAACGAAGACGCCCTGTGTCAAGTGGTATAAATTTCAGGAAAATTACTCGCACGTTATTTTTTATCAGAGAAACGCCGCCGTTTAGTATGACCAGGCTTTTTTCGGTAACTGGATATGAGAGCCCATGTATTATTTCCGATCTTTGTCCAGCCCAAGGGTAAGACTTAGAGGACGCCCAACTTTGCTCCTCCAACCCAAGGTCTAGTGAGCCCAATAGAATTTTCTGGTTAATTGGGCTCTCTCTCCATTGGGCTTAGCCTAAAGTTTTAATTTTAAAATTTGAGATTGATCAAGAACGGCTTAAGATTTGAGTTGCTTGTCCTCGTCCTCGCCCTCATATTACCATAAATTTTGTAAACTTTCTTTATTTAATTCAAATGAAATCATCAATCAACTTTCTCTTCGATCAACTGAAAATAGTTTTTATTTTCTTGAAAAGCTTTGGAGATAAAAACAAAGAAGAAATTAATAATTGAATACAGCCATGTGAGTGGAGATTTTTCCAAGACAAGAAGAGACTAGAGAGGAATGATTTAGACGATAGAGAGAAGATGGTCGAAGGACCACAAAAACAGAGCTCCTCTGATATCCATATCAAGTATTAAAGATAAATTTGTACTGATACTGTTTTGGTGCATGCATGCTCGTCTAACACACCAAAGCCATTACACTATTGACGGAATGGGCATCAATGGGAAGACGATGACAATATATGCTCATTCTTTCGTCCTTTTCACAATAAATTTCTCATTTTCAGAACCTTAATTAGGCCACTTTCACCACTGGAATCCATTGCTTAGCCCAACTCTAGCTCCTGCCCTGCCCTGCCCAAAAATATTAAAGGCCATGAAGGGGACCATTTTGAAAATGTTTTGCATCTTGTACGTATATGTTTGCTGTCCAAGGAGCATGCATGGTTTTCACTTCACATTTGCCCTCCAATAATGTCTCTCTCTCTCTTTTTTTTTTTTCTCTCCCTGGAATTGTTGTGTACACAAAGGGAAAAAAACACCCCATGATACTATGTTTTATGTCTAAAGCAGACAGTTGCTCAGGTTGTATTATATGGTCCCTTGATTCTTGTTGCAGTAGGGAGCTTGAAGTTGAATTGTATGCAACTTGCAACGGTTTCTTAATTGAAAAAAAACCCATAATGCATTCTTTACTGTTTTAATAAATAACTTATTTTTATTCTGAAAATAACTCGAGTACTTTAATTTTTATTGAATTAAGACTTTAACTTGTGTTTATTTAGGTTACCTATAAATGAATTGAGTTTTCTACCATTTCTATACAGTATATATTTCAGCAATGGCAAATCTACAATAGATTTGGCATATCACTTATATATGTGAATGTTCATCCATAGAAATTTAATTTTTCCTTGAATAATGGATGGTGAGATTCATTTATTGTAATTAAATCTTCTTTAAGAAAATTAAAAAAAAAAGATATATACATCTCAACTTAATTAATCTCTTCAATATTATACTATAATTTTTACTTTTTTTTCTCAATTATTCATAATATCAATTTATACCAAGTGATAATTCATGATTTAATAAAAGTTAATGTCATTTTTTCCTGTTAATTAAAACAAATTTCTATTAGATAACAATTCACGACTCGATAAGAGTCAATATCATCTTTTTCTATGAAAGTGATTAAAAATAATAAAAATTGCTCCATATATTATTGTTTGTCAATATTATTGCAACATAATCCCGCTAATTTGTTGGACAACCCATGCAGGAGCAACAAATCGATGAGGACACCACCAAATTGAAGTAACGTCATCCTTCTTCTTCATATCTCTAAAAAACAAAGAAGACAAAGCAATTCAATAACCATGGGGCCTTTGCCCAGACTGCCATGCGGGCTTGCTCCTCTCTTGCCAAGGGGACCTCGTCGTCCTCAACAACGCAGCCATAGGCTGCGCTGTCCCAACTATTTTGCCAATGGTCCCCCATAACAATAGACATTGCTATAGTCTGATTTGAAAAGGGAATTAAATTGGAATTGAATCAATTAAATTTAAAATTTAATCGGTTCTAATTCATAAATTGAATTAAAATTTAACCGGCTTTCTCCTCTGACATAAAATTAGAACCCACTGATTTAAATTCACAGTTCCATCTGATTTCAATTAAATTTAAATAAAAATTTAATTATCCAACCATTGACCTCCATCGACCATGTGCCAATTGAACATATGATACAAACTTTTTTTTTCAACCTCCAATAAAACAAAAGCAAATATATTATATAGATCATCACTAATTAGAGGAAAATAAGTTTTTTTTTTACGAATATTTAAAATTCTATTAAGGACAAATTATAAACAACAAAGATCGATTTGTAAATGTTATACCATTAAATTAAGTCAATATTGGCAAGGAAAAAAAATGGTATGCAAGTGCAAATGTTATTACTAATCATCTACGATATACATTTTCAATTCATATATATATATATATATATATATATATATATATATATATTTTGTATGTGTCGAAACACTTGAAAACATGAAATTTTTATCATCTTAAATTAAAAAAAAAAAAATTCTCAAACTCTTCGGAAAAAAAAAATTTCCGAACAAAAAATGAAAGCTGACTACCCCGCTTTTATATTAAAAAAAAATTATATTACCGCATTTTAAAATTGCAAACCGCATTTCGTACTTCAATCAATTTAAATGATAAATTTAATTTTTGTTTAATTAATTATTATATTATATTTTATTAATTTAATTTATTTAATTATATATTAAATTTATATAAATATAATTATAAAAATTATATTAATGTTATTATAAATATTAATTATCTTAATTTATTTACAATATCACATTATATCTTTTATATTTATCATTTTATTTTATTATTTTTATTATTATAAAAATCCTAAAAAATTACACAATTAACAACACTTATAAAAAAATTTAGAACCTTTTACCGTTTCAAGATTTAAAAAAAAATTCTAAAATCTGTTACTGTTTTAAGAATTAAATATTTATAAATTAATTGCAATAAAAATAATAAAATAGAATAATAAAAATGAAAGATATAATGTTTATTACTAATAAAAATGAAAGACATATGATAAATTTCAACAAATTCTCCATAAACTAATATAAATTACATGTGTATAATATTTACAGACTTAATCTGATAGTAAAGATATTTGAATATAATTTGAAAAGTCTCAAATTATATTTTTTCAATTTTTAATTTTTATTTCAAAAAAAAATTATATATTTACACGTATATTTATAGCTGAAATTAACTATAAATTTAAATTTTAATAATATTTTTCCTTTGAAAATATATTGAGAATAGATGGAAATGGTTGAGATTATGATTATACTATATGGCAGAATTATAATAGAAATGTTAATGGATGTTTAATAATATGAATAAAGAATCCTTCCATGCATGTATTTCATTAAACGTTGACGTATACGAATAAAGTAGAAAGTTTAAATTAGTAGTAGGTACAGCTACTCCTATAACAAAAGGCCCCATTACATTTTGCACATTTTTTTCGCCATTTATTTTGTAAGATGTAAAAGGCCCATATTGCCCCGAACCTCCCTCACCAAACTTACTATTTTCTTTTTCTCTTATTTTTTTAAATATATATATTTTGTAAATGACCATATAGACCTCATTTGGTTTAAAATAATATAGTTTCGGAGAAATTATTTTTTTGAAAAGTAAAAATTATTTTTTAGAAAGTATAATATAAATACATTTAATTGGTATATTAAATTTTTAGAAAATAAATGGAGTGTGACTATAAAAGTATCATAAATATTTTTACTTAAATATATGTATAATATTTAAAATATTAATATTTAATTTAATATTATATATTAATAAAAAACTTAAATTTTAAAAAATATAAATATTCAACTCACATAATAATCAATATATATTTTTTATAATAATAATAAAATTTATTATAAAATATAAAAAATATTTATATTTAATTTAATTAATTTCTTTTTTTATTTAAATGAAATTAAATTATATTATAAATTTTTTCACGCATCATTATCTATTAATTTTTTCTTAACTATTAAATTATAAAAAATAAATAAATAAAATAAAAAATAAGAAAAATAACTTAAATTAGTTAGGTTAAGAGAGAAATTTACAAATAATTTTTAAAAAAATTATAAAATCATACCAATCAAACAAATTAGCATTTCATATTTACAGAAAATTTAAATCTTTCCTTACTAAATTATCCCAATAAACAGAGCCACAATCATTCCGAAACTTGTGCTCAATGAAATGAAGTAAAGAGAGAGAGCGGGGGTTACATTTAACTGTTGAAGTCAACTTTTTATGGTGGGATTTCTGAGTTTGAGAAGGACGGTTCAAACAGGAAGCCTAAGGTGACTATGCATAGATTTGGGGGCACTGCCATTTTCATGCGATTGAGCAAGCACTGTCCTGTCCGCGGAGTGACAGCCCCAGTCTAAGGGTTCTGAAATTTTTGAAATTTTTTTAAAATATCGATAATTTTTCCTAAAATTATTAGATTTCTATATATTTTTAAAAATTATCAATTTATTTTTATTTTAAAATTATTTAATTAAATTATTACTATATTTTATAAAATTAAACTCTTTAATTTATTTATTAAAAACTTTTTACTATTTAATTCTTTATTTTTCTATTATTTTTTAATTCAAAAAATTTATTTTTCATTTTCAAGATTTAAAATATAAATTTTCATTTAAGTTATTTATTTATTATTTAATTTAATTTTATATACTATTTTTATTATTAAATAATAATTTTTTATTTATCTCACTTAATTATTGATTTATTTATATGATTAAAATTATATAAAAATAAAATTTAATGGGTAAAAATATTTATTTTTTTTAAATAAATTTTAATAGTAAATCATATATATTATTTTACTAGTATTATTTTTTTTTATGGATTTGCATATTAAAATTATAATGGAAATATATTTTTTATCGTAAATATTATTAAAAATTAATTTTATAATGAATTATAAATAATGAATGAATAATTTATATTGAAAAATATAATGTTAATAATAATATCATTAAAAATATATTTTAATTAATAAAAAATAGACGAGAATAATTATAATTTAATTATAATATTTTATTTATTTTTATAAAAATTTATTTTTTAAATACATATTTATTTTATATTTTTCTATTTTATAATTTTTATTTATTTTGATTTTTCATATGTATTGAAAAAATAATTTATTTTATTGCCTTTACAATTATATCCATTTTAAAACTATTAAATTTTATTAAATATTAAAAAATATTTTAAATATTTATTTAAAATAATAATAATTATTAATAAATTAATTTGAAAACAACATAAAATTATAATAATTAATTATATATTATTATAATAAAAAAGTGAAAAATAATTTTTAGATAATAATAAAAAAATTATAAAATAATGAAACGAAAAAAATAGTATATTTTATTTATTTTAATTATTTAGTTAAATTAGATTCTCTAAACTAAATTTCAGGGTCCGATACAGTATACTCCTACCCATCACTCGGAGACTGAAAATGGTCTCTTGTTTTTAATTAGGGTCAGATGCTTCTATCATGCTACAACTAATTTTTCACTCAACACGTTTTCGATTAATATTTATATATTCATGACGGATATAGAAATTTTATTTTGGATTTAATTTTAATGAATAGTTAATAAAAATAAAATATATAAATTAAATAAGATATATAAAATAAATATATATTTAAAAATTTATAAAAAATTAATAAAATATTATAATTAAATTATAACTTATTTTTTTATTAATTAAAATATATTAATAATAATTTTATTTTTAATATTTAAAAATATATCTATCATATAGTTAACGATGAATCGATTAATAATTTATTTCTTATTATATTATGAATTTAGTTTTTAATAATATTTATGGTAGAAAAAACTTATTGTGATATACAAACTTATAAAAAATAATATTATTAGAGTAATATATTAATTTAATATAATATTTATTTATTTTTAAATTAAATAATTTAACTGATTAATATTTTTATTTTATTTTTTAAAATTTAAATAATCTAACTTATTATCTATAAAAATAATACTTATTTATATTTAAGTATTTTTAAATTTAAATTATTTAATTTATTACCCATTAAATTTACACTTTTTAAAATTAAATTATTTTTTAAATTTAAATAGTCCATCAAACTTATTAATTAATAAAATATTGATGGATCATGCATGATGTGATTATCATCATAAAAGAAAAGGAACTCTCTAGGTATACGTGTGCGTGGCATATCATAGACGGAAGATAGAAACAAGAAGACAAATGATTTAAAGTCTGAAGCTAATTGTTTAGGCAGAAATTAAAAGATAAATCTCCATCTCAATAATTTGATTTTACAAGACATGGGATGGCAATAGAAATACAAGGAGGTTGGCATGGCAAATTAGCTATGGATGGACGAGTCATCTGATGATTTGACATGAGCAAAGAAAGACTATTAATTGCACACGCCAATGCTTTTGCTTGCAAATCAGGGGGGACAACATGTTTAATACATTTGGAGAAAGGAGACAATGGTGAGAAGACACATGCATATAAGACTACGTACTTACAAACTCATCTAATCTTCAATTCATAACTAGATGAGATTTGAGGTTGTCGAGAACTATTATCATCTTATTAATTATTGAGCTAATAATGTTATCTTTACTAAAATTCATTAAATATTGTCGATAACTTATTGTTTTTATGTATTATTAATGATTTATAGTGTAAAATTAGTAATAAATTTGAAGTAGATATAGTATTGAGCGTCGACATCAAATACTTAAAATTTTGAAGCATATTGCTTTAATTATATTGGTCCATTTTCTTAGCTATTTCCAGCATTATGGTTCTTGGAAACATTTATTAAGCAGTTGGTGGAAGGTTAGTTTGATGCAATAAAAGCTTGAAATTTTGGACCACCGGCTATATTGATATGCTCTTACTGGAGGATGCCCTTATTTTCTGACAAGCGTGCATGCTGCCCTAAGAGAAGAAGTTTCAGATGTTAATGTGTTAATTAATTAATAAAACTGAAATTGCAGTAGCAGTAGCAGCACCAGCAGGAAGGTGACAAATCAACCAAGTAAGGATGAATTATAGGTTATTTATTAAATGAAGGGAAGAGAATGGAAGTGTCCCTTGAGCAATCAACACTGAGACCCCAAATATGAATAACACAAAAGAAACAGAAAGAAACTACACAAGAGCAAAAGGGCCCGGAAATTGAAGATTGATCAGTTGGTGAGCTGCAAACATGGCTGATTAATTTCCAGCTGCTAATTTCATCGACTTAGCAACTTGTACTTTTTGAAAGCAAAATTTGAGAATTTAAATTTTTTGATTTTGAAGAAAATGATGAAAGAAAAAGAAAAGGCAAAGCTGAAAAATTAATGGTGTCCTCTCACATATGATCCAGGTTTAAATGCCAAGTGGCAAACGTACAATGGTTAAATAAAAACTGAGGTTCAGTGGACCACGATTTTCAACATGATTGATCATCATTGGTCACGATTAACTTGTGTTTATATGGTTTTGAGAACAACTTTTGAGAGTTTTTGTTTTTAAGATGAATGATGGTTGATGGAAACTACTCAAAGCAGGTGGAAGATTTACAGTAGACGAAGAAAAGGAAATGAAGAGAAGAGCCAGAACAGTTACTGCATGAGATCGACGACACTAGAAGCTATAAAGGAAATATTATGCAACAAATCAACTTGTGGGTCAGCTCTAAAAACAGCCAAATCACTTGCGAAATCCACATGGATTGTCTGTGTCTACTGTTTGTAATAAGATGAAAACTAATTAATGATAAATCAAATTAGGCAAAGAATTAATATATAGTTGTAGATTCCCTCCTTTATCATCAC
Source organism: Manihot esculenta (assembly GCF_001659605.2). Taxonomy (NCBI): domain Eukaryota; kingdom Viridiplantae; phylum Streptophyta; class Magnoliopsida; order Malpighiales; family Euphorbiaceae; genus Manihot; species Manihot esculenta. The sequence goes on from NC_035166.2 coordinate 25,506,396, forward strand.
TAATAATTTCCTATCAAAAGATTGATTGAAGTAATCAAGAAATGTCATTAGATTAGTCTTTTGATGATGATGTAATTAGCCTTTGATTATTAACTCGTGCTTAATTTATCACCTATAGAAGCAACCAAGTGACAAGCGGCAGCTGCATATTGGAGACTTAAGTTTTTTATTCTAAGAAATGATCTTTGTTTATTTTTATAATTCCTGATGAGAGAGAAATAAACATTTATTTTGTTTATAAATACAGTTAAGGATAAATATAGAAAATTTTATGTTAACATTAATCTGATTTTTAAAAATAAAATAGTGAATATTTTTATTTTTAAAAATAATTTATATATAGAAATAAAAGTTTGTCTCTCTATATATTTTTTTAATTATATTTCATATAATTATTTTGGTTTCTAAATCTATTTTTGAAATAAGCAAATTTATTCTCAAATTCTAATGTTATTCATTTTCATTCCGTTTGAAATTAAAAATTTTATAAAAATTCAATTCAAAATTTTTTTTAATCAAATTTTTATTTAAAATAAAAAAATTTAAAAATTTTTAATTCTATATAAAAATAAAATTACGATTGATTTTACAAGAATTTATTTAAATTTTTTTTTTATAAAATCATTTCTATCAAACGTGAGGTTTATAAGAAAAACTTCAAATAAATTCTAACAAAATTATATAAGATTTCAATTTTTTAAACTTTAAATTTTTTTTAAATTAAAAATAATTAAAATTTAAAAAAAAAAACATATTTTAGTATTGTTGCCGTTTCATTACAGGAGAAAATAATTCCATAAATATATTTTAAATTATTTGCTATGAGGGAATTGCCATGTACACAGGTTTTGTTGTCTCTTTTGATTTAATACAATTGTTGTCGGTATAATTTTATTACTCATTTGATTTTTGTGTTTTCCATTTTTCAAGTAGATTATATATATATAATTGATCATGAAGCTGCGAGACACAAATACACAATTGAGATGTCAAATTCCATATATCTATCTCATGTGTAGTCCATAGCTACACACATGCTTTCATTATGTCCAGTGAAAATTGTCTCAAAAATAATCTCTTTGTTCATAAGTTTAATTTTGTATGTACAATAATGTTTATGTTCCTCATCTTACATGATTGGAAAGAGCAATTATTAATTAGTACTGTTAAGATGCAACATGTAAGAGAAAAAAATCAAGCGAGTGGCTGTAAATGTAACAGTTCTTTTTTTTTTTTTAAATAAAGCCCACATTTTTTAGATGCTTTGTCCACAACCTTCAAGACAAAGGGAAGCCCTAATCACAGAAGATTCCACTACACGAATGAGCCAACAATACCAAAAAAAAAGAAAAAGAAATTTGCATAACTAGTCATGTCAATTACAGTAACAGCATCTCCGTTACCCGGCCCTCTCTCAAAGTCAGGAGGCGGAAGGCAACAGTAAAAATAACCGTAATAACAGAATAACTGTAACTACAAGGATTCTATTACAATTTCATAACGATCAACTTAAATATACTACGCTAGCAGCTCTCCATGGAACTAAACAAGGTTCTTGGTATTTGTGCAGGCAAGAGTCTCACAGTCATAGTTTGTTGCAAAATAGACAGGAATAATGGATCTAAAAAATGATCTGGTCTTATTTGGTCGGCTGTATATGTGCTCTGTGATCTTCATCCATTGATTTTGCTGCCCTTTATTCATGTTTTAGATGCCACTTTTACTATTATTGGACTTGGAACCAGAACCTTTGATTGAAGAAGTAGAAGCCCTCTCCATCAGAACTTATGCTGTTGCTACTACAAAATAAAGAACCCTCGTACGTTTTGACTTTTATCATGTCTTTGTGTTTCTTTTTTAATTTCTCTCTGGCTTTGACGTCGATCCCATTGCTGGAAAAATTTCAGATAAATCCATTAAAGGAGAAACACATCATGAATTATTGTCTTGTGATTATTATAATGTTTATATGAGACAGGACATGAGGCTTACCAGATGTTAATTTGTAGGGCAGCTCTATCTGGTATTATTTTATTGGAAAGAACACAATTTGTTGCTGAAACCAGATGGATTAAGAAACTTTTGTCTTTGTTCATCTACGTCCCACAGTAGACTACCACTATCCTGAAAATGATGTTTTTGTCTTTGTTAGAAAAATTATCAGTAATTAAATTAATAATTATTTAAATAACTTGGAGCCTTGAGGCTAACTGCAGTCTGTATATACCTGATGAATGAAGTCACTAGGGCTTTGCTCTTGAAGTAATGCTGCTGATGAATTATCAATGAGAGGATAGTTATTTGCGGTGGCAAAGGTGGAGGTGGCGGTAGTGGCTGTGGCTGCATCAACAAAATCTGTGGGCCGAGTCGTGTTGCATTGCTGCATACGTGAAGGTGATGATGACAAGCTACTCAGTCCCTGCATAAATTCGTGTCAGAGACAAAGATCTCTCATCAGCTTTAATCATAAACACCGTTTTTAAAGTTGGACCATAGTAATATTTTATACTTTGTCTTATTATTATTATTATAATTACCTCTAATGGTCTGACCATCAGTGCATCTAGATTCAATCCAAAGTCATGGAGCAAAGGATTAAAAGAAGCAAGCTTCATGGAAAGGAACTGCGAAAGTGACACAGAAGCAATCTCGATCATAACTAAGCATGATCACAGCCACAACATACTGTTTCTTAATAAGTATAGTTTGTATTTACCTCCACTTGATTCTGTAAAGACTGGACATAATTAATAATTTCATCCAACATGAGGGCCTTTCCAGTTACCTATTTTAAAACCATACCAAACGAAGTCGTCAGATTCTCACATCTCCTAAAAGAAAACGTACAAGATTTTTTTTTTTTTTTTTTGAGAGAGACAAAAATTATTAGGAAAAGAAACTATACTACTTCACCTTGTCACATCCAGGAACAAGTTGTTGCAAAATCTTCATCCTTTCACTGATTTTCTCTCTTCTTACCTGGAACCCATTTGCAGAAATTAATTAAATTTTGAGGGGGAAAAATGAGAAATTCAAAACTAAATCAATTTGTATTATTAGATTCTTAAAGGTCATGAGTGGGGAACTAATTGTGGTACCCTCTCTGCAAGGCTGTGGCTGTCTGTTGCTTGGCCCCTCCTAGCTCTTACATGAATGTAGCCTGTAGAGGGCTCTTCAGATACTTTCTTCACTGCTTTGGGCCTCTTACCTTCATCTTTCATTTCACTAATATTGCATTTCTTTTGTTTCTTTCTTCTTCCATCTCTAGCATCCTGATCCATCAATAAATTAATTAATGATCATATGAGCTAACAAAGTATAGTTGTGAATCAGTAAAAAATTCTGATCATCTGACACCTTTGACTGAGCAGAATTGGAAGATGATCCATTTGCATGCTTCCTCTTCTTGTCCGCAGGAGGCAGCTTCTGGATAACTTGCTCACCGCTTTCAAGCTTGTCCACCACAGTAGAGTTGTCCGTGCTCTGTTTCTTGGTCACAGAAGGCTCATTATCACTAAGACCAAGCACAGAGCTGTGATCAAGAGGATTTGTGTCCTGAAGTCTAACATCAAGAGGAGTTTGAAGGGGAAGTTCAGGAGGGTAAAATTGGGAAAAACAGTTGGTGCTGATGTTCCCCTCCATAAAGCCAGGCAGATTAATGGGAGTGTTTGGCAAGAAAGGAGAGTCAAGATGAAAATGGTGGTTTTGGTTTGAAAAGGCTGCCATTTGAGAGAGAGAGAGAGAGAGAGAGAGAGAGGGAGAATTGAAAATTGCAAGTTTTGAAGAAAGTGATAGAAGAGAGCTGAGATTATGATACTTTGAGGAAGCCAGAAGTAGCAGTCAAGAAAAGTAGGCCTGTGACAAACTAACAGGCCCCCGGGCTTATATAAAGATCAGGGAAGAGATAAAAACAATTTCCTTTTTTCTTAGAAAAAAAAATTTAATATTCAAAAATTCCATATGCCACAATTTTCTTCATTTGACTGGTCTTATCTCATCTCTCTATTTAATATATCAGTAATCTTTCCCCGGCCCCATTAATAAAATTGAGAAAAAAAATAATCAATTCATCCATTTTATTTTATTAAAAAAATAATATCTATTAACTCTAATTATATCTATTTTAAACATTAAATTTTATTAAATATTTAAAAAAAATTTAAAAATAAAATAAAATTATAATAATCGGTTTATATATTATTATAATATAAAAAAATAAATAATAAATTTGAGATAATAAAAAAATAAAAATTTTGAAATATAGGGAGCATAATATTATTAAATTGAATTGAAATTCAAACTAAAAAAAATTTCACAATATTGAAAATGACTAAATATTACTAAAATTAACAAGTTTATTAAATAAAATCATATATGGATAAACTAAAATGTAATATGATAGCTCATAGTTTATCAAAATCGCCTATTTTTTCGCCAGTCTTAGTACTCCAGATGTTTTCCTAAGTTCTTGTACTGAATTTTATTAGCATATCTATGATTTTTTTTTAATAAAAAAAGTTTTTTAACGTTGAAAAAATTATATATATTATTATTAAAACTAACAAATAACATAAAAAAAACTATGAATTTTATAAAAAAGTATTAATATTTCATATGATTTTCACCCATCAATATTCTCTCTGGAATGCTCCATCCGAGTATTATTGGCCCTCACAAGTCACAAATAACTTTACTTTTTCAAAAGATCAAACATCAAATGATTTAACAATCCAAATCTGTCTGGAATTCTCCATCTCAGTGTGATTAGCCCTCACAACTGCCTTTTTTCCCCCTTTTTTTTTCCAACGATCAAAAATCAAATGATTGAAACAATCAAAAGAATATATATAAAAAACTTCTTCTCACATGGCAATTTCGTAAAAAAAAAAAAGAAAAAGAAAAAGGAAAAGCTTGAAAACATAGCACTAATTAATTATACTGTAAAATCATGGTTCCTTTCATAAGCTACTTTTTCAGTCGCCGATAAATGGATGGTTTCTGACCTGTTGGAGACCGAGGGAGGAAGGTGGACGGAGCAAGTGAAATATGCTTACCAAAGTCAAATCGCATTTGATTATTCCTGGATTCGTATTATTATTAATATTTGATTTGATATTAATTATATGTATTTATTAGGGTAGTTTGGAAATTTCTTGTACAAAAGAAAAAAACATGTAAGAATTATTATTCATGTTGAAAAAGTTTGGTTCGAAATCATCCAAATTCTCAGTTGCTGAAGGGTAAGATACAGCACAGCAAGAAAAACTAAGTGGGCTAGATCCACATGCTATAGTCCATAGATATTCTAGAGCTATCCAAGAATTTATACGCACCACAACTACCACAGTTTCCCAATTCCGATACTTGGCCCACACTTTGGATGCATTGCGCATGCTCTCTGAACAGTATATTTATATATAACTAGTATTTTTATTTTTATTTTTATTCCATGCAGTAATATACTTCATTAAAAATTGAGACTTCAAAATTTATTATTATTGATCGAGCCCTAAATTTAGTATCTACGATGATGGGATGGAAGAAAAGAAAAGTAACCAAATATATGATGCATTCAGAAACATGCACATACATCATGACACTGTTATGAAACATGGTTTCTTTTCTTCTGAGATTTGAGCTGATCTGATGTCTCAAGGTCGACCAGGCCAGTTCTGAGACATATGCTTAATAAAAGATCTGTGCTGGGAATCCAAGTCAGTGACGCACGAGAAGGTACTTACACGAGTGAAAAATGTTTATTTGACGCTAATTTATAATGCAAGCTTTCCATGTTAATTTTTAAGTTTTTATAATTATTATTTATATATTTAAGATTTATTACAGGTATTTAATTAGATGGGGATGCATGCATGTATTTGTAATTTGGTAAGAGATGATTCCAGGTGTTTAGTGGGTCCCTTTTCTACATACTATTATTAATTACTGCAAGTTCACACGATATGCTCAGACCATCTATGATCCATCACTCATTCAAATCCGTATTAGCAGCTAGCTAGTACTCAAAATAATGCACTTGCACAGCCCATGCATGTTTATTTCATCTGAATATTTTCCTCTTGATGCATTGCACCTTCGCAATGTGTACAAAAAATCCTACAATATTATTTATAAATAAAATTACTTTTTCACTTTTATTTTTTTATTTTTCCATACTTATTTTTATTTCCTCCTTGTTTTCTAACAGTACAAAACGTAGCGTAAGGGTTGGATGTGTATGGCATATGCCCTTCTAACAAACATGCATTCAACAAAAAGCGCACCAAACATTAATTACACACACATATCTATATATATATATATATAATTATATAGGTTTGCTGTCAGTTGAAGATTCAAACCGCAGACCGACACATCACCTCACCCATCCCTCAAATCATCAATTGTTTCATTTTGGCGCGGCTTACGTTGGATGATCATCAGCAGCATGGATTTGTAATTACCGACGTATCTTTGTATAATGTCAAACGCTTTTAAATGTTAGTGGGCCCATAGTTTTTCTTATTTTATATATATATATATATTTCATTTCTCACGTGTTAGTGAGCTTTGCTTGGTGTATAACAAGCCTGGATCTATTCAACGGCATAAGCCAAAATGTTACTTCCTTGGAGATATGGTCAATCATGGTCGGTAGATTGGTAGGGTATCAGTAATACAAAAACTCTTTAGATTTTGCCAGGCAATATCTAGATGATAGTTTTCTGGCTCTATAGATTGAAGAATCATCGCAGCATATTAATATTGCATGATTAAGCGTGCATAAAAAAAATAATTTATTAACGTACAGCTAGTGCCAATAGTTTAATCTCCAGTTCTCCATGTCTGGCAGTGCAAGTTTCTACTATTAAATGTTCGGTCTTCTTTTATCTACCATTGCCGTTCTTTTATTACCCGACATCAAGTTAATGATTATAATTATAAAATTCATAATAACAAATACGTTTACGGAGATTTCAATAAAACAAAAGTGTTGCTTTTGATGGCAGAATCCAGTCCAGAAAGAGTATGCAACAGAAGATCAAACATCTTGTAAATAGATGTGGAGACAAATGTATGATTGCGATATTTAATTATCAATTTCAGACCTTAGATTTGATCAATATTTGATATGGAAATATTATGTCCTGTGCGTTTGAAATCTTTATGTGTTGTCTGTTACCATTCGTGTCCTAATTGTGTTATATAGCTGTGCTGCATTTTTTAGGGAACTGATCTCCGATTAATTATAATTATTTCAGTACAAAAATCTCGTGTTTCCAATTAGGATAAGTAATCAAATTCATCATTATTTCCAATTTGATTTTTGGCTATTACTGTTCCACGAAGTTGCGCATAAATAAACTTTGAATTTTTTTATTACAAAGCCAATTCCTCATTATTTATCTAATACACAGCATTTTTTTTTCTGAATCTAATACAAGTATATAACATATAAAAAGTGTGTGTATATATATACATATTAAATATTATCCACAAATTATAATAAATTAATTGCAATATGTAGCAGTTTTTTTAAGGTTAAATAGAAATTTATATCTCTCAACTTTCTCATAGTATATTTTAACTATTTGAGAAATATAATTAAAATGATATTGTAATTTTAATATACTGTAGTGAAATTGTAACGTGCTAACATATATATTTACAAGCGCTAAATTAATGCTGAAATTCATTATTAACATTAAATAATATAAAAATAATAACCATACACTATATATTTATAACATTCAAAGAATATTCTTATTGAATTCTAATTTAACCTAAAAATACTTTAAATTATTTTTATTTTATTTTAAAATATTTTAAATGTGTCATGAAATGTTATTAATAATATTTACTGGTTAATGGGAATACATATAACATTATAAATTGTTAAATACTCTTATATAAAATATAATTTGATAGAATTTCTTATCGTACTCCTAGAAAGAATGAATTTTATGATTTCTTCCTATTTTTAATTCATAAATTTTTTTCTCTCCATTTAAAAAAAAAAAAAAAGTTTGTTCCGTCTGTTTTCTCTTTTTTTTCCCTTACATTTTAGACCTTGCCTAACATTCATCCCAAATTGGCCCAACAGAAGTAAAGCCCAAATGGGGGCGTTTACGGCCTCCAGATGCTGTCCAATTCCATGGGCTGATTTCTGTACATAGAGTTATACGGCGTCGCATCCAGATGTTTCCTCTTTCATGAAATTATTTCACTTTCGATTCTAAAACACTGAAATCTGATTCTTTACTCTAAGGGTTTAAGCAATTTCATCACTTGCAGAGAGGCGAATCGCCTTCCTAAAGTATTCATGGCAGATTTCAGGCCTAAGCGGCTTCGCTTGCAGATAGCATATCTCTTTCTTCCTCCCTATCCTTCGCCGCATTTGCAAGGTATTTCGGTATCTAATCTATCTACATTGATCAGGATGTATACTATATTTCTTCGTTTTTAACGAGTTCGTTCTCTCATTTTAGGCTCGATCCCTCGCTTTTTCATCAATTGGGACGCTAGATGAGCCAGAACGTATCGTGGATGAAAAGAGACGCAATTGAGGTGCTTCTTGTGAGACTGATAACTTAGGCTCGCTTTGTTGTTGATTTTGGTTTTACAATTGGTGATACGTTTAGGAGGAGAAGTGAGAAAAAGGACCCTAAAGTACCAGAACGGAAGAAGTTAAGTTCCAAAGGACCTTGGAATTGGTACTTCCAGGATAGCTAGGCCTACGAGAAAGGTTCTTAATGGGCTCAAGAAAAGAGGTATTGATTTGTAGCTGGATTTTTTGCTTTAGAATAATTGATTAAGAGATTGGTAGTCTTTTTTGGTTTATAATTTGATGATAAATGCGGTTCCTTTCATTTCATGGGAAAATGATTATTTCTAATTTTTGGAGAGTGACCCGGTGATTAATATCGTTAATGTTGCTCCCTGCTTTAGCCAATTTTCTCTCTTGTATAACGTAGGATATGAGATATTCATTGTGGGGAGGTTGTGTCCGGGATCTTATCTTAAAGCGAACACCAAAGGGTTTTGACATAGTAACATCAGCTGAGCTTAAACAGGTGAGTTTCTACTCTAGGTCATATATTTTTCTTTTCCACCTATTTGGAACCAAGAGACGCACATGCAAGTTTCAAATATTAATTTAATGTGTTGGGATGTAGTTTTCTTTGTGGTTTTAAGCATTATCATGGGAAATTCAAGATTTGCGGAATTATATTTTCCCTTTCTGATACATTCTTTCAGTTGAAGTAAATTATCTAAAATTGTTTTATTGTTTTTAAGTTTCAAGATATCCCTGGCTTTATTTCTGCATATTTTGGGATTGTGATATAGCCAACTGAATGTATGTAAATCAAAATACATGAAAATATTTAATCTCTCTTGTGTTAGACCAACGAAGCTGGCCTCCTTGAGGTTTACACTCTCAGGGTTGGAATCTTAGCATTCCATAAAGCATTGTCTGACCAGCCAAGGGCTCCTTTGTTGGTTGCAATATTTTGTCTTGCTGTGCACAATGGTGGAGATATGTCTGAAGCACTAAACATAGCAAGGAGAATCACTAAGCCACATGATGTCAGTTTCCAAGAATTATCAGAACCGGAGGATAAGGATTATGAGGTATTGAATGATGAGGTTATGGATCTTGCAGATTCTATTAAACGGGTACTAAGTAATGAATATGATGACTGATGATGAGCATTATGTCTCTCAAGCAATCTCAGAGTATCCTCAATCTCTATCCTGAGATTTAGTAAGCATGCTTATCTCCCTTCCCTTTTTCCTTGTTTGAATGAGAGAATATAGGCTTCTCGATACTTGCAAGTTTTATTACATTGCAACTTTCATTTTCATTTGAGAATGTGTAGGATTTTCCTTGCAATCCTAAGTAATATATGTGACTCTACTACTCTAGTGGATGTTGCGAGACCCTTATGTTATACCACCGCAATTTGTTATCTTGCGCGTTTTTCATTGTGTTTGCCTCCTTATCTGTGATTGAATTGAATGCTAATTATTTGTCTCAAATATGCAGGTGTCCATTCCATTGTCCTTATATTTGAAAGTGTAGGATTTGCGATTGTGTTAAACAGGGTACAGAGAATGGTTTTGTCCCCTAACAAGGTGGCAAGATACATTATGAATCCTTAGCTTTAGGAAGCCTGCAGGAAGTTCGGCATGCTTTTGCAAGGATTGCTTTCGATACCGTATACCTCTTCAATTTAACAAAAACCAGTTTTGTGTAATCCCACATTATCAGTGTGCATATTAGGAGATGCTGAAAAAAATTTATGAATTATTGGGTTTGAACTTTGCTTATTTTATTTTTATTAGTTCATTCAGACAGATTGTTATATTTTGATGTACAAGGAAATCAAAAAATTAAGGAGAAGAACTTATTAAATTGTGGTTGGGTTTCAAGTTGAAATATATATGTTGGCTGGTGAACTAATTTATTTATTTGAAGAGATATTATTGATTGCTCCATGTATATCACCTCATCACGATGAGGTGCACCAATAGTAGACGTATAAGCAAAGAAGATAAAAACCGTCTTCTAAACTCATACCACTACTAAAAAGTTATATTTAGGAAGAAATTTAATTTAAATTGATTAATTAATTGTCTTAATATTATTGGTTTGATGCATTATCACTATTTCACGATAGACACTAAATTTAATTTATTTTAAAATCTGTTTTTCAAAAAATCATCATGTTTTAATTTATTTTAAAAAAATTATTTTTAAATAAATATCTGAAATAATTATTCAAAATAAATTTTTGGTTAATTTTTCAACGAAGTGAACATAATCTACATAACTTAAAAAATTTTGAAATTAAATTATTTTGGCACATAGTGAGATTATTTTAAACCTCTTGCTAAAAATTTCTCATTTTCTTCTCTTTTTCCCATCTCCATGGCCTCAATCATTACCCAACTGCTCCTTCGCCGCTCCAATCTAGGCCTCCTCCGGATCCCCTAGGAAGCCAGAATCAATCGCTGGAGGACCGCTCCTTCCTTGTGAGTCCCTCTCTTCGGATGATCCTCCGATCCCAACTACATTAAAACCACCTCCGATAGCGATGTAGGGTTCGTTCAATATCCAAGGAGAAGCATTTTTTTCCTTCTTCATCTTCATCTGTTCATCTGCTTCCTTTTTCGTTGTATTGTTTTGTTTCTGTTATTTTTCTCTCTCTATTATTAAACCACTAATTTTCTTATTTGGATTTCTTGATTTTCTTTTTTTGAATTTTTTGGATTTTTTCATGAGTTATTGCTTTAGATTTTAATTGTAAGGCTTTCTTTGGTGTATATTCATTAAAGAAAATAAAAGTCAAGTCTTTTTTAGCCATGGATTTTTCTAAGTCGGATAAAAAATTTCCTCTCTTTTCCATGCTTTGTTTCATCGCCCAAAAAATACTGTTTAGTGCGCTGAAATGCTTGTCTTTGTTTTCTTTTTCCTACTTCTGTTTTCGAGAAAACAAGAGACAAACATGGGAGAAGAAAATCAAAACAAAAGCAGAAATAGAAGCTAGTAGCGGCAAAGCAATGGAGAGCCTCTCTTTGGAAATAAACAAAAACCTAAGAGATGAAGAAAAAAAAAGTAGATGAAGAAAGCGAATATGGGAGAACGAGAAAAAACTAAGTGAGAAATTGGAGACTTGGGATTTGCGAATCTCTGCTTGTTTAATAAACAAAAACCTAAGAGATGGAAAAAAAAATAAAAAAAAAGTAGATGAAGAAAGTGAATATGGGAGAATGAGAAAAAACTAAGTGAGAAATGGAAGACTTAGATTTGAGAAACTCTGCTTGTTTAAAGCTTCCAATTTCGTGGCAAAATAATTTAATTTAAATTTATATATTTTAAATAACTATTAATTTTTTTAAAATAAATTAAAGTGAAATAATGATTTAAATTTAATAACTACGAGTAAAAATTACTCTGAAATTGAATGGTTCAATATTAAAGCTATTTATCAATCCAATAAATAAAATTTTGTAAAGAGCATCCAAATCACGGATATCAAAACAATCAAATCTTTAAGTTCTATAATCATACACATACACTTTTTGTAATGGAATATGAGAATTTATTATCAAATCTAACCTAAACACTCTCCTAGAGACTAGAGATAAAAGACAGTATGATGTCAAAATCGTCTTTTTGAAAATCAAGCAAAATGGTTAAAATATAATAAAAACAAAAATACGAAAGAATGTGTTGCCCATTAGAAACAGATACTTCTATGGGAACTACGCATCAGCTAGCAACTATTATTCACGCGTCAAGAAGAAATGGCCTCTGAAATTCCTACAGAGATCATCGTCCTTGTCCACAAGCTCTAAATTCAAGCCTTAGCAGCGGCGGGAGGAGGTGTTACCCCACCAGTCGTTGGCCTATTAAAGAAAAGCAAGTTTCAAGTCATTTATTTCTTTTCTTGCAAATCCTAACATGTGGTAAATCACCAAGGTCAGAAGACAAGGTACTTACAACCCAACAAAGACTTTGAAAGCATCGTAGATACCCCACTGGGCTCCGGTAAGAGTTCCAATCATGGCAATACGTAGAGGAAGGCCACGGGTAAAGAGACCCCACAATCCTAACTTCTTGATCGCCTGCAACGAACCAAATAATTAACAAAGAATGCAGGTGATGGAGAAAAAATTGGAAAGAAATGGAGCTGGCTTACATCGCCAGCAGTTGCTCCCTTGGCGTTATTGAGGAAAGACACCAAGTTGTCAGCAGGGTGCGAGACAATAGCACAGAAAACCCCAGCAATATATCCACCAGCAAAGCTCACTCCAAGCTGGAAACTTTTACTGCATTGCTCTTTCGGTGTTGGAATAGCATGCTTGTACAGTAACTCCACTATGGTCTCAAAGGATGCAAATTTCATCATTGTATCTGTAATAAACCAATTTTGATAATCAGTTAAGAAGAGATTCTTAAATTCTTCAAAGCATATTAGCAACATGGAATATAGTTGAAAATGTTTCAGCTTACATGGAATCTGACGTCCCCAGAGAGGAACAAGCCCTTTGTACAACCTGTGACCATTGAACATTGATCATACGAAATGACTATATGAAAACCCAAGAAATTTATTTAACAATGGAAAAAAAAAAAGAAAGAAAGAAAGAAAAAGAGACAAGGATGGCATAGTAATACCCAACGTAGCCTTCAGATCTGATAAACTTGGGCAATCCATCAGACAAGCCCCGTGCGAAACCAGGCTGAGTTTGCACGCGAACTTTGATTGCCTCCATGGGACAGAGAGCAACATCAGCAATGACCTCAGCGGATGCAGACCCAGCAAGATAAATCAAGGTCTTGTACTTGGATGCATATTCAGGCCCAGCAATGTCGGAGTAGTACTTCTTAAAGAATTCGTAGAGTCCCATTTTGCAGGCACCTTGTGCACTGTAACCAAGAAGGGTGGGCGCCCATCCCTTAAAGAAACCCTTAACTCCCTGCTCCTTTAGCAATACCCCAAATCCAGATGTGATGCTCTTGTACTTTGATGGGTCAATCTGAAATACCAAAACAATCTCATGATTTTGGCATCACATGGGTTGGTAACTAATTTTTATTAAATCCAACCGGGTAGAGCTAAAGCATATGTCAAAATTGGCAACAGAAAATTGCTTGTTTAAATATTAAAAACGTGTTGCTTTCAAAGAAAGAAAAAGTTGTATAGTGAAATGGTGATATCATGTAAATTTATCTATGTGATATAATAAATTAATAGAAAATAGATAAATTATACAGTTATTATTTATCTTTTTGTGAAAAAAAAATTAATTATCATATTTTTCAAATTGACTAATTCATTACTAAATTATATTTATATAATTATCATTTTTTATTGTTTATATAATTATATCTTTTATTGATTTGTGGTACCATCTAAGTAATTCTACATAATATCACAATTAAACTATATAATTGCTCGAAACAAAGAGGCCAGACGCAGTCTTTAAGAAAGTTCTTTCTCTTTAGAAAGTTCGTTGTTAGAAAGTGTCTAACCAGCAACGACCACGAATTTCTTTCCAAAAGTCTCGAACTTCCAGCAGCCAAATGGGAAAAGGTTAGAAGTTTTGACACTCAACTCGCAGATGGTCAACCAATAATTAAAATAAAAATTATATTTTCACTTTTTGAAAAACTATTAAATTAATAAGAAAATAGAAAATTACCACCCTAAATTTACAACCTTCAGAAAACACAAAGATCAAACATAACAAGTAACAATTAACATCAAGCACCTCCTTGATTATGAAGAGAAAGCTTCTTGATCGAAGATAGTCACGTAAATAAGCATATTCTTAATAAACTATAAGAAAAGACACATAAAACTATAGTGTTGAAGAGGAAAGAAATTAGAGACCTGCATATTGCACTTGACGAGATCGAGAGGAGTAACAGCCGTGTGAGTGAGACCACAGCTAAGTATCCCACCAGCGGTACACGCTGCATAGTAAGCCGGCGAGAACATCTCGATCTTCTCACGCGGTGCGGGAATCACAAAGCTCCTTGGCACGCCACCGTTGCTGTTGGATGCCGAAGGTTCAGAAATGAACGTTGAATGATACAAGCCGTGGTTGCTCGTAACCGCAACGTCCAAATCAAAGAGTCTCTTAGAGGACACAGAAGGAGAATAGAGAAAATTGGGTATGAGATACTGGCGAGAGTTATCGGCGACGGCCATTGTATAATTGAGCGTTATTTGGTCTTAGAGATGAAGAGATGGTTCTTGTCTTTCTCAAAACGACTACCACTAGTATTTGAGAAAGCGAACGAGGAAAGTATAACTCTTGTGGCTGCAGCTTAGGAAGGGAAATGTTGAAACTTAAGTCGAATATCTGCTTTTGAAAGGAAACCTCAGTTTGCGCGCTACGCATAATAAAGAAGAATGCTCGTGGAAATTTACTCTTCATAATTTACGCAAGCCGAGTCGTGAACTCCGAATTCACGTAAGCCAGTACGTTAAGTGCAAGAATTGGGCTTCGGTATTTTTCTAAATGAAGAGCCCAACTATTTGGCCTATGAAAATTCAATCCCAATTCAGGCCTTGAAAAGTAAAGGCTTTCAAACAGTTTCTCCATGGTCAGTGACTGCTAGCTTTCACAGAAAAAACCAGGTCCACGAAATCCACATGCAATCCTAGGAGGCCCACAAAACATAACGCAATCCATTGACACGCAAGCAGTTAGCAGTAGATGATAGGCCTTGTGATGCTGAGAATCAATGTTCTCCACTCGTATCTCATACTTAATTTTCTCTCTTGCACGTCCCAACTCCCCTTTTCAGCTTTTCTATCCAAAGTGTAATCCAGGTTTCCTATAACCCCATCACAGCAAAATTCCTCTGCATCTTTGCTTTGTCAGTCCAATTTCAATGGCTTCAGTATCGGCTTCTTGTCTCAGGTTCCAACCTTTGCTTCGGCAGTCCAACCAGGTGAAGCTTCCTACTCCCTCTTTCTTTTAATTACATTAACAGTTAAAGTCCATTTATGCAGTTAATGCCTATGTTTCTCTTAAATCCAAGGATGACGTTTAGAACTGAAGGAAACTACACATATGACATTGGACTTTATAGTAATTGTTTTGCAGGCGGTGCAGGTGAGTAGTTTAAAGTTGGTTTCAGCGAGTTGGCTAAAGAGTGGGTTCCCTTCTTTAAGGGCTACCCGATTCCGAGTCTCCTGTGCGGTAATTCCATTCTCTGGTCTATTTTTCTCTTCCTTGGCTGTGTGAAATTGTTCAATGCACATTATAATATAACATATAAATGGCAGGCAAAGCCAGAGACGGTGCAGAAAGTATGTGACATTGTAAGGAAACAACTGGTTTTGTCTCCCGAGACCCAGCTCACCCCTGAAACCAAGTTCTCCGAACTGGGAGCTGATTCTCTTGACACAGTAAGCCTTTTGCTCTGTCTTTTGTTGCCTTAGTTCCATTGAAGGCCCATTTTCATGGGGACTTCACCTGCTTGTGAACAACTTCGGTTTTTAAAAAGCAAGCATGTGGTTGCTGCAGGTGGAGATAGTGATGGGCTTAGAGGAAGAATTTGACATTAACGTTGAGGAGGAGAGCTCTCAAAATATAACAACTGTCAAGGAAGCAGCAGACTTGATAGAAAAACTGGTTCAAAAGAAAGCAGAATCTGGAGCTTAATTAAGCCAAACCGAGCTCCTGGGTTGCAGAGTAAATTGTGTTAGGATCATTAACTTTTGGATTTGTTTTGCCTTAGTTATTTTCTACTTTCTCCCAGTGTTCTTTGTTTAGAAAGCTAGCTAGGTTGATTGCATTTGAAGTTTTATTTATTGGTTGGGGAAATGTTGAAGCAGAGGTTACCTAAACTTAAGCCTTAATAGCATCAATTCATGTGGCTCTTTCCTTCATCCATAAGCTGCTTCTTTCATCTTCATGTGTGTTGGTCAATGCTCATCACCTCGCCAAATTCATGATTATTACTTATCAATTGACTGGCTTAATAGCGAATAAGCGAGTGATTGAAAGGGAAGTTTTTGGAGCAGAGCATATAATGTCAGGGCGTGATTCTCCATCACATTAGCCGCGCCGGATTCCACTTAGTACAATTTGCTCACTAAGTCATAACCTCGCGGGGTCTGTGGCCGGCCAGCCTTAAAATTTAAGCCAGTACTATGCCGAAATTTATGCAGTTTCGGAGCTCTCCTAACATGATGCCACGTCCCTTAGCTTGCAAATTTGTCCAACTTCAAGGACCTGTGCGGGCGGCACTTAGTCTTTCCTCAAAACTAAATCAGCCTTACACTTCTTAAACAGCTCAACAAAAGAGCTGAATAATTAGCACACAAGCAGAAAGATAGGGTAGAAGAAGAACTCAACACAGCATAATCGTAAGGGAAGAGCTTTCATTCTCTCAAACAAGAGAGTACAAAAGTACATGGACCAAAGTACAATGATACGTAAGGGTTACATTGACACAATTTGGGAGAGGGACTTGCTTAACCAGAATTAACAGTATTGAGTGGGAGTGGAGAGTGGGGGTATTTATAGCCATCTCCACCTCCTTTACTTTACATGTTGCTGTAATAATTCTAGGAAATAAATCCTAAAATATAAAATTCCTTAGCTCCACACATAGCGGGGCAAGTGGCCCAATCAGCTGCTTCCATGTGCCTCTCTCCACTCCAAAATATCTTGGTTGCCGCCTCTGAGGTCTTCAAAAAGTCTCTAGAAAATAGCCTATCTAGAACCTTCTGTGAGAATCAGGAAACTGCGTGCTCTAGCATGATTCTGCCTAACAAGGTCTAGGCTTCAAGGCGCCACACACTGTTCAGCCTTCCGCGCATGCGGGCACTTTAGCCCTACAAGTCTTTAG
Source organism: Manihot esculenta (assembly GCF_001659605.2). Taxonomy (NCBI): domain Eukaryota; kingdom Viridiplantae; phylum Streptophyta; class Magnoliopsida; order Malpighiales; family Euphorbiaceae; genus Manihot; species Manihot esculenta. The sequence continues at coordinate 25,523,776 of NC_035166.2, forward strand.
GCCTTCCAGGCTACTCTCCAACTCTGCAAGCCTTCTAGTCATTTGAGCATTCCTAGCCTGCGAGCTTTCAAGCTTCTGTACTCTCCAGCCTTGCAAGCCTTATGAGCTTTCGAACTCTCCTGGTCTTGGTGAGTCTTCGAGCATCTAGACTTTCTTTCTTACCTTGCAAGTCTCCGAGCTTCTGGGTATCTTGAGCTTTTGGACAATTCTGCTGGCTTACGGGCATTCGAGCTCTACTAACCCTGCGAGCATTCTGGGCACAGCAGCCCTTCCCGAGCTTTTAGGCAACTCTAATCTCTTCGAACTTCTAGCACCTCTTAAGCTTCTGGGCTTGCCTCAGCCTCGCATCCAACATGATGCTCACCTCCTCAGCCACTCGTCCCATCATCAGCTCATTCCGCCTACAGCTTTACCTACTCCACAACTTTTCCTGCTTGGCTTAGCAAGTCGTCCAGCCAATTCGACTTCACTAAATTCACAGCAACCAAACACTTGGTTTCCCTTCAATCTGTGGGAGCCCAAAATCAGAGGTGTCACAATGATGGCTCATCATGTTTTGAAATTGAGATCAATTTTTTTTTTTTAGGGAAAAAGTGTGTTAAGTTATCTAACCTTCTTAGATAATGCTCCATCTGTCTTTTTTTTTTTTTTTGGAAAGGGTGCTCCTTCTGTATTGTAATGACTCTAATTACTTTCAAAGTCATTAAAGAAAAATATATAAAATATATTTCAAATAATAAAACTTTTATCGTCTTTCCTAATCTAACATTTACTTATATTGCTCAATTAATAAATTATCCTTACAATTGATAAATTTTATTTTCTCAATACATAATTAAAATGAATATATTAAAAAGATATAAACAAAATCACTATAATACACAGAAAAGCGAACATATTAAAAAGTTAGCATTTTTATTTTATAAAGTAAAAAAAAGTGAAAGAGCTCCTCCTATTTAGATCTTATAGAAACTCGATTCTAAATTAGTTAGACCCAAACGTGGCACTCAAATTTCGAAGGATTATACACTAAAAAGAGTTGAATGTTTTTTTTTTTTAAATAAATTTTTATTATATTCTGAAATAGATTTTTTTTTTTTTATTCATCATGCGGATTCCACAATATGTGACTAGAAATGGAGACTGCAAAATGGAGAAAATAGCATTAAGGGTCTACCAGATATGTTCTCGGTGGAGACTCTGGGGGAGAAAAAACAAATAACATCAAGGGTCTACCAGAAAGGGTCTACCAGGATGTTCCTGGTGGAAACTCTGGTGGAGAAAAAAATCTCCCTTTGCTTGAGGATAGGGAGGAAGTCCCCTTTAAAAGGGAGAGAGAAGCTCCATTTTCAAGGTTTGCCCACCTTGAAAAGATAACTTTTATTTGTCTTGCACTGCTGTTTGTATAGAAGTGTGAAAATATTCTTTGGCATATTCAAAAGTGGTGCCCATTTTTTAAATAAAATAATATTATAATATTTATATATTATTATATGTCATTTCACTTCTCCGATAGTTATTTATGACTATTGGAGAAAGGAATATAATCTTTCGTAGTCTTCATTTTGAAAGGATTAATCTTGGTGGTCTGCCCTTTTAGGTCTTATTCTTCCAACCTTGTACTTTTGACCGAACTTTAGTGGTCTACCTTTTCGGATCTCTTTTATGGAATGTCAAACCTGCCTTCTCGGGTCTCTTTTCTGGTAAATTCTTGTTTCATCTGAGGAAGTTCGAGAGTAATTTATTTGTAAATATGCGGTAGACTTGTTTTTGCCTTATTCTTGTAGAAAAAATTTTAATTTCTTATAATGCGCATCTTTCCTAGCACTTTTTGCTTGTGGTCTTTTAGGGTCCTTATGGTCTTCCGGACTCTTTAGCCTCGATTATCTAAGCACTTTTACTATTGACTTTTTTTGGGCTCTTTAATCATAGTTCTGTATCCGAGCACTTTTCTCTTAAACGTATTATGGACCCTTTAGCATTTTTGGGCTTTTAGCCTTCACTATTTTCCGAGTTTTTTGTCTTTAAACATCTTTTAGGCTCTTCTCCCTGATTTTTTTTTTAATAATTTTTGTTTTGGACCTTAGTCTGAGCATTTTGCTTTTGAACATCGTTCGGGCTTTTTGCTCTTTGTGTGCTTCCAAGCATTTTTGTAGTCCATATATTTTCAACATGTTTACTAAGGTTGCTCTTATGGGCACTCAACAATTCATCTCACCCAACTCTGTGGTCGGCCAACCTTTGCTCTTCTCTCTTGTTGTCCAGCCAACATCAATCAATCGAGATCACCATGTTTGCTGGTTTCTTTATTTGAAAAAATTGAGGTCGACTTGCTCTGTTGGTCCATCGAGGTCATCCTGCTTGATTCCTTTCACTGATCTTCCGAAAGTGACTAGCCCAAGCTCTTTCACCGATCTCTCCAGAAGGACCAGCCAGAGCTTTTCCATCAATCTTTGGCTCGAGCTCTTTTATCGACCTATCAAGGGTGGCTAGGTCAAGTTCTTCCACCGACTTGTCGAGGAGGACTCGACCGAGTTCTTCCATCGACCTTTAACTCGAGTTCTTTCACCGACTTATCAGCGTTTGGCTATTTATCTAAACCTTGACGACTTACTTTCCCAGTTCGACCTTGCCAATTTGCTGCCTAGTTAGACTTTGTCAAGCCTTCTTTTCTTTCTTTCTTTTTTTTTTTTAACTATGGAAGATGTCTTGCACGAGTGCTAAAAATTAACCCATTTTTTTAGGACAAATAAATATGTGGCAGCTTGAAAAGTTTAATGAGTAAGTAAATTGAATAACGTATTAATTAAAATCAGTTAATTGAGTGTTTTGCTTAACTTTTTCTAAAATAATTACAAGGTGCACCCTTTTTCAATGCCGACTGACAGGGTCCTTCCATGTTTCAAAGTAATGGACATGATCTCAAAGCAGTGTCGGTTCTTCATATAATCAGGTTATGTGTGCGCATAATGTTAATCTGTCTAATCAAAACTCTTAGTTAGCTATCATCTCTGCTTTTCTCTCTTGTTGCACAACCCACTTTAACCATTAGAAGTCACCTGGCCTACTAGTGTCCTTCTTTTGATAAACCCAAAGTCGACTTGTTCTGTTGGCCATCAAGATCGTCCCACTCAATTCATTCAACCGACTTGCTCGAACTCCTACATCAGCCTCTGAGGTCTTCACGCTTGCACTATTTCTTCAAGAAGTCGTCTTGCTCGAGCTCCTGAAATGGCTGGTCGAGCTTGTGATGCCTTAGAGTTATTTTATCAGTATGCTAAAATTATTTTGTTTGAGGTATTCTTTTGGCCAACCAACCAACTTAGGTCAGGACAAGTTAATTATTCAGACTAATTTCGTTTAGCATATTTGCCTCTACAGGGAGTTTTTTCAAATTTTTGTATGAATCTGAATGGATGAGTTTGAAAATTCTAGAGATAGAATAATTTTCTTCATTTTTTACAGACGCGCCACTTTATATAGAAATTTTCTCTTGGTCCATCATATGATCCCACCATACCTGATTTAAAAATAAAAATTTTCTTTTATCTATCATGCGGGATCTACAATACGTGATTTAGAAATTAAGACCTGTAAAATAGAAAAAATAGTGTCAAGAGTCTACCGGAGATGTTTCCGGTGAAAACTCTCTAGCATTTAAATTAAATTTATTTTCACCCTCTAGCATTTAAATTAAATTTATAAATTGGAGCAAAGTTTTAATGATAGGTAAGAGACATAGAAAAGCAATAGAGAATGAAAAAAAAAGAGGAAGCAGAGAAAAAAAAATCTCAATTTACGTGAGGGGAAGCCCTTTAAAAGGGAGCAAGAAACTCCCTTTTTAAGATCTCTCCATCTTAAAAGAATAAAATCTCATTTATTTTGTTAATCGTCGTTTATACAATTATACAGAAAGTTAAAAATATTTTTTAGCACATTTAAAAGTGAGTTTATTTTTTAAAATAAAATAAAATAATAATATTTATGTATTATTATATTTCTTTTATTTTATTATATAAAATTTTTTTCTGATTGTCATAAATTATAAATAACTCTATTTTTTGGATAATAATATATTGGTTAATTGCTAATATACTCCTATTAATATCATTGAAAAAAATAAAATTTATTATTTTTATGAATAATTTAATAATAAAATAATATAGGTGGATAAGTATATTAATAAAGTCAAATGTAAAAATTATTATTTTTATTTGTAATAATTATTTATTTTTTGAATGGAGAATTGAGGATATGAGAATTCAATCTGAATACGGAATAGAGAAAAATAAATTAAAATTTTATTGATGGGGAGCATTATTAGAACAGGAAATGTGTGCATGACGTGGTTTATCCAACGAACGGTTGTCCAAATGATTAGTATTTACAGCGCCTCCAAAATACTTGTGTGTCCGAAACCGTCGGCAAGCCACCGAGACACTGTGCGGCCATGAAATCATCGGGCACGTCCCCACATTTCGCTTTTGGATCTACCCTTCAAAAATTATTCATCGCGAGGTGTTTTGTGTATAGTCATTTATCTTATACTTCAGGAAATAGCCGAGTATAAAGTGCACTTGAACCATTACACTATTACTCCCTCCGCTATCCACTCAGCAGGCGCAATCCCGCGAAACTCGCGTCGGCCTCAACCCAGAACCAAACAACCTGCCGTCAGTCCAACCTCGTCGTTTCAATTTCATTTCAACATCAGATCCTCTTCCTCTTGACAGTGGACCCCTACTAAAGACAAAACCACCGTCTCCCTCTCTCCCTCCTAGCTTATCGAAATCTTCTCTTGACTGTCACATACTCACACGTACCTATACATACATATATAAGTACCTTTTTCCAGATGGATCGGAGAAGGACGGAGAGCCCGGTCTACTCGCGGCAGTGGAGTGGTGATTCTAGCAGCACTGGATCGTCCTCGCCGGTTATGTCTCCGGCGCACGCTAGCTTGCGGTTAGGGTCTGGTATGTCCACTATCATGCGTACTCAAAACGTTGCAGCGAAGGCCGCGGCGCAGCGGCTGGCTCAAGTGATGGCGTCGCAGACCACCGATGACGATGACGAGGATGATGATCTAGGGTTCCGATTCAGTGCTCCGCCGCTCCCTGCTCCGTCGAGTTTCAGCAGCAGGCTTAATCACAGCGGAAATAATGGTGTTCCGCCGTCTATTTCGATTGCTAGAGCTAATAGATCTCCCTCACCTGCGGTAATTGCCAGAGCTTAACGCGTTGTACGCTATGCATTTGAAATGTCATTAAAGAAGTTGATATGAGTTTGGTCTATTCGAATTCAGCGGCCTTTAATGTTTTCATGTTTTGGTGATGGACATTGGAAATTTATCAAACATTTACAGTTTTTAGATGCGCTATCGCTGCATAGTAATATATAGATCTCATTTTGTGTCGTTTACAGGTCTTTTTTTTGGCGTGTAAATCATATTACCAACTAAAAAGTGCCTTCGCGTTTTTCTTTTTACTTCATTTCAAGTTAACTTGGTGCACTAATATTTGAGTTCAGAGATGCACTACTTGCATTTTTTTTTTTTTTTTAAATTATTATTATTATTATTATTTAACTTTGAAGCTTTTGTTTGAGATGATATACTTGGGTGTTGTTGCAGTTGACCTGATTGTGGCTAACTGGAATTTTGATATTTTAATTAGTTAGGTCGAAACTTGGCAGAGCATGTTCCTTCTGTGCGCTCCACATCTGCTGGAAGGCCATCAATGTCCGTCCGTACAGGGACGCTGGTACCACCAAGTAAATCATCATTAAGAACTCCCGTTTCTATACCTCCCATTGAGCCTCCTTCTAATAGGAATAAAGAGAAAAGGTTCAGTGAACTCTTGACCTTTTTTACTTTTTGTTTTTATTTTTCTTTACTTAATGTGAATGAAGCATCTAGCACATCAAGTTTTGCTTTAAATTTGGTTTTGAACTCCCATTTGTGGAGTACATGCATTTGTGTGTCGGTGACTGCTCCCAATGAGAGGTGACAATTTGTTGACATTGTCCTAAGGAAGTACCAAAGTCACTTATTATAGGTAGCACAATGCATAATCACTAGGTGCAATTTTCATAAGCTCTATTTGTCTGTGATAGCACTTATGATCACAAATAGCAATTACTGTTTTATCTTAGAATTAATCTCTTAACTATGTTCTGTTTATTTTATTGTTTGCTGACCAACATCTTTAATGCACCATAAATGGTAAATGCCATTATTTTTTATGTTTTCTTTGCATGAGTTATTAGTTGTGGATTCATATGTAAGTTTGGGCTTCACAAAGGTGCTTGTGGGTGTAATAAGTTCATTCATCTGTTGATTAAAAAATTTCAGTGTTATATGAGGTTAACAAGCTTTAGTATATGCTTAATTCACAGTTAATTGATGTTATGCATTTATTTCATTGAAAATTAACCATTGCCAACTATTTCAGGTTTACTCTAGATGTGAGACAACTCAAGACAAAAGATGCAAGAGATCAGCGTGAAGCTTCAGCTCTTCGTGATGAGGTATGTATTGCTCTTCGTGATGAGGTATGTCTTGTCACCAATCATTCATTAAAAAAGGAAAAACACATGTAATCTTCTTGGTTTAATGGGGATAACTACGAATGGAGCAACCAAGAAATTTCTTGAAGCTAATAGCTAATTTTTCAGCTTGATATGTTACAAGAAGAGAATGAAATTATTCTTGATAAGGTGAGCAATTCCTCAGCCGAACATAATTGGTTAAATTTTGGCCTTGTTCTTTGTCATTCAACACTTATGCCTGAGCTTCCTATTCAGCTCCGTTGTGCAGAAGAAAGACGTGAGGAGGCAGAAGCTAGAGCCAGGGAGCTTGAGAAACAGGTTATTAATAAGAAATTTTCTTATTTGATTATGTTGAAACTGGTATAAGTTTCTAAGCTGTCTTGTCCTTTATTAGTAAGCATTGGTTTAGGTCTTACTGTGGATGTGGAAAAAGGCAGAGTCCTTTTCAGGATAAGAAAATAGGATATCCATAAGATATTAATCTGCATGTGTAGATATTTATTTCTGTGTGCACTTTCATTCACAGGTTGCTGCTCTTGGGGAAGGTGTATCCCTAGAAGCTAAACTCTTGAGCAGGTAAAGCATAGTTGGTTTGGTCTGTCCTGCTGTTTATTTGATGTTCTGGTCCTGAAGTTTTATTGTGTATTTGCAGAAAGGAAGCAAAACTACGACAAAGAGAGGTGAGCTGGAGGTTACCATGGGGCTGTGGAAGAAATGTGACTTTGGCTATTGCATGGTTTTGTTTCAATTGTTCTAGTATCCATGACATTATGGAACAAAAGAAGCAATTATGAGAGCTCTTCTTCCCATGTTCACATATTTTTCCTTCTTTTTGCTAACATTGATATTATCTCTCTCCATTTTTCTGTGCTAATATTTAATTCTTTTAGCAATTGCTGTTTCACTGAACTATATAAAAATTGTTGTCACAGGCTGCTCTTAGAGCTGCAAAACAAACTAAAGAGGGAAGAGATGAAGAAATTGCAGCCCTTCGTTCTGAACTTGAGGTAAGATATGATATTACTAGTGGTTTTAGTTCACCTATCAGGTTATTTTATGTTATCATATGTTGCCTCATTTGGTTTAATCAGAGTTTGCAAGAGGGAGCTGCTGCGGCTGTGGAACAGTTCCGAGAAGCAGAATCCGAAGCAAAAGCTCTTCGTACTATGACGCAAAGAATGATTTTGACTCAGGAAGAAATGGTCTGTTTCATTGAAATTGAAGATATTGATAATTTTGCTATATATATTGATAATTATATTGTATTCTGCATTACCTTTTAGGAGGAAGTGGTCTTAAAGAGATGTTGGCTTGCTCGCTACTGGGGTTTAGCTGTAAAGCATGGTAATCAACTTGATCCATTTTTCTTAAGAGAGTAAATGATTTTGTCCTTTTAATTATTTGTTTCTTTCCTTGATGAGGCAGGCAGAGACATCAGTGATGAATAATTCTGTTTAACTTGTTAGATATGCTAAGTGTGTGGCTTGATAGATCTACCAATTATTGATAATACACAATGTAATTTTTCTGGATAACATGTTTCCCTCTTTTTGATTACTACTAATGAATTATTATGCTTCTTGCCTGCTTCTTGCATATGATATTGTTATAAAGTGTGTTCCTTGTCTACTATTTTTTGGTCTGGTATCATGCTCTACTTACTAGTCCCTGCATGTTGACTTTACTGTACCTGAGGCAGAATAATTTCACTTTTTGTTATTCAAGCTTTATTATTTTTGGGAAAAAAGGAACTCTGTCCTTCGTGCATGCACATTCATGCGCCTTCTTGATTGGTTATTCTTCTATTGCTGCCTTGTAGGTATTTGTGCTGATGTAGCTGTCGCAAAGCATGAGCATTGGTCTGCTTTAGCTCCTCTTCCATTTGAAGTTGTCATTTCTGCCGGACAAAAGGCTAAGGAGGAGCCTTTGGATAGAGGCTAGTTATTGATTTATTTCTGACTTATTTTCTATTACTGTATTTTTTTTATGTAAATTGTCTTTAAGCTGTTAGTTAAGCTAAATATTGTATAATGACCCAGGTGGTGATGATCCAGATAGAAGTAAACCTGCTCGTGATATGAGTGACCTAACAGGAGAAGGAAATATAGAGACTATGCTTTCAGTTGAAATGGGATTGAGGGAATTGGCATCTCTAAAGGTTTGTTTAACCTTTAGGCAGTTAGTTTTATTGTTTTTTAAGCCCTCAATTTTTGATTCATTTTCTAAACTTGGTATCCATATACAGTATTTGGTATACTCTTTTGAGTGTCTATCATCAGTTACCTAGGGATGGTGCATGCCTATATGTATAAAATTTCTTTTTGGATGGTATTTCCTCAGTGTATGCTAATTATATTTTTTTTTTCGCCCTTTAAGGTTGAAGATGCCGTCATGCTTGCATTGGCTTTACACAGACGACCAAGTATGGTTTGACAGTCCATCTCAGATATATGTACCTTTTCATTCATAGGTTTCTTGGTGTCATGATCTATTTGGTTGACTGAAATCTTATCTTCTAATTATCTGTTGTTTAGAGTTGTGTATTTCCTTTTATCGGAATGATTTTCTCTAGAATTGTTCTCTAATATCTGCCATATAATGATGCTGTTTTGAACTAATTGATAAAATTATATCTATAAGAGGTTTAATCAGCGTGATGCTAATTTGTTTGGAAAGTATTTATCACCTTTTAGGATTTTTTTTTTTCATTTATGTAATTTTCACTTCAAGGAAGTCCATTGTTTCTAAGATGAAGTTTACAGTTCTGTTGTTTGGTTTTTCAGATTTGAGATCATCACTTGATCCCAAGTTTATAGAGGCCTTTGGTAAGAGGCAATAATTTTTTTTAATTATTGTTATTATCATTATTTATCATTCCTGTTAACATCTAACTCGCCTCTGTAACTGCAGAATTGAGTGAAGAGGAGGCGGAAGATGTTATTTTCAAAGAGGTCAGTAAACCTATTACTTCATCCATTTCATTTCTTGATTTCTTCTTCTTATGATGCTGGCAATGCTGTGAACCTTCGATTCAATACAAAGCCATTTCATATGGTTATGGTGCTTTCTCCTTCAAAAGATTATGGTATCTTTTTTTTTTAATCTCTTCTCCTAGGCCTGGATTGCCAAATTCATATTGGTCCACTTTGACGTCATGAGTTTCACATTATTTATAGCATGAGATTTGGTTGCAAAATGCAAGGTTTTTTTTGGCAAGTGTCACATCTGCATAATCTGGGATTGTGGATTTGTTTGGCAGTTGATGCTATAATTATGTTGATTAATGAGTAGCTAAATTCTTATATGTGCAGGCATGGCTAACATACTTCTGGAGAAGAGCTAAAGTGCATGGCGTGGAAGAGGATATTGCAGAAGAGCGGCTTCAGTTCTGGATCAGCCGCAGTGGGCAGTCACCAACATCTCATGATGCTGTGGATGGTAAATCTTGCCATTTCATGCTTCTGATTATCTACTTGTAGTAAAGCATATCTCAAGTAAACAAGCATAGAACTGCATAGGATTCTCTCTATATACTATGTAGTTCAGATCATGTATGGCACATGCACTCTTTCATGTATTGTCTTGTAAAGTGGAAGAGTTAGGATGATAGAACCTACTTAATACAGCTTTTCTATGGTGGCATATTGACCAGAATACCACAATGATTTATCTGTCTTGCAGGGAGAATTGAACTATTAGTTACTAGGTTCAATTTATTTGTCTCTCTATGTTTTTCACTTCTGAAGGTTGTGCTTACTATTTTGTTGAAGAAAGGTGAGGACCTTGAGAAAATGAGAAGCTTAAAGCTTACCTTTGAAATAAACTGGTCTCGTCTATGTCATCACCTCTCACCTCATATACTTGACAACATCATCCTCTTTGGTTGTTATTCAGACCCGGGGGGGAGGACAAAAAAAAAAACTCCAGTATATTGGTGATACTGTATTAAATGTCTTATGAGCCTATAGGTCTAGCCTAAAGTGCATATTGGAGGGCATCACGAGGCCATTTGTGTCTAAGTACAGAGTTCGTATCAAAAAATGGAATGGGAACAGAAATAGGAACTGCTCAACCTAGTAGTCCTTGTCTCTAGAGATGCAGTTGCAACGTTTTGATATTTCATTTTGGTGAATTGCAGTTGAGCGAGGTTTGTTGGAGCTGAGAAGGTTGAGCATAGAGCAGCAACTTTGGGAAGCATCTCGGAAAGAAATTGACCAGCCGCCTTCAAACTTTGTTGCCAATCACAAGCCTACTGCAGATTCCGAGACTTATTGATGATTGTCAATTTGTCACATCAATGAGTTACGTATATTCTTTTTTCCATGTAGGCTGCTTGTGTCTATTCTACGTCTGTAAATTTTTTCTTCTTATTTATTTCTTTCTACATTCAATTTTGTAGCAAGCGCTATAATTCTTTAAGCTATGAATTTGTCATGTCGTGTTGGGTCCATATTCTACTTCTCCAAATGAGCATTAAGGCCCTACAACCTCCATAGGTGGCCAGCCTGCCGCTGCGAGGATTATTCGATTATTGATTTGTTTGCTTCACGAATGTTTAGCCCAAAGTGGGCAAAGAAGAACTTCATGCAGTCCTCTGACTTGGGAGTTGTCAATGGAGGGGAAGGAGAAGGCGGGGAATAGAGACTTGGAGAGAAGGAGAGCTGTGGCTATGGGTTGGATAAAAGAATAAACGGAAAATAAATAGAGAACCAATTTTAAGAAAAATAAAAATCACAGGTTGAGAAGGGAGTTTTAGAGAAAAAGAGATTCAACGATTTCAACTTTCTCTGGTAAGCCTGAGATATGACAAGATGGGAATATCTAGGCAAAGCTTGATTTACGGTGAAGTTAATGAATTGAGAGTCAATAGGGTTAAAGTTTTTTAAAAAAGTGAACATATCGTTTCAAAAATATTGTCCCAAACAAAGTAATTATTTTAAAAAATCATAAGAAAAAGAAAAAAGAAGACTCCAATCCTCCATCATGCCTCATTGAAGCATTTGAGTTTAAATCTCACAAAATCGATATACACACGGAAAATAAGAGATAAGAAGAGAGAACATTTCTCTCTGTAGACAACCAGAGAGAGAAGATAGGTATTTCAAATGTTTTCTCCTTGGTGCTCCTAAGAGCATTTCCTTACAACGGAGACGTGCAGCGGTAGAGGTTGCTATTTTTTCACTGTGCTAGCTCTAGGGTTTGCTTTTGTACTTGGCTTATTGGCTGTGTTGAGGACAGAATAGAATTTTTGTTGGGCTTTTTGTTTCCTTAATTATCTCAGTGTTACTTGAACTTGTTATTTGAGTTGCCTTTTAAGGCTGTGTTGTATCTAGGGATGGCAGGCGGGCGGGTTTTTGCGGGTACCCGATCCGCCCAAACCCTATTAGGACGGATTTGGGTATTTATAAAACGGATTTGGGCGGATTCGGATTTGAAAAATTTTACCCGTCTCGGATTCGGGTAGGGTTCGGAGTTAGGTGATCGGATACCCGTTACCCGAACCCGATTAGCTATACTTCAAAACTAACCCTAAATTCCCTTATCCCTAATTCATTTTCTCATTTTACTCGAGCTTTTGCCTCTCTCCCCCCTTCCCTTCCCATAATTTCCAATCGACACCTCTCCCCCACTTCACTGCCGGCAGCCCAGTCGGCACCGGCGACATCTCCTTTCTCTCTCTAGAGACGATAAATCTTCTATCTCCCCAGTCAGCGATATCTCCTTCTCTCTCTCCAGTCGGCAATATCTCCCACTTCCCAGTCAACGCCTCTCTCCCCCACTTCCGGTCAGCGATATCTCATTCTCTCTCTCATCTACTCGTTCCTCTCTCCCCCACTTCACTGACGACTGGAGACAACCCGTGCCTCTCCCCAATTGGCGTCAGCAACATCTTCTTTTACTGAAATCTCTTCGGGTATGTTAACTTCATTTTTTTATACTGCATAAACACATCAAAGATACATAGAAATAATTTTTTAGAATTTATAGACTATTAATCTAATTATTTAGATATTGTTAAAAAATCTAACTATTTGTTATTTGGATTATAATATGTGAATTTTTAATTTTTTATCATTGAATTGAATTATAAAAATAGGGAGCTTGTTATTTGGGTTATAATATGTAAATTTTTAATTTTTTATCATTGAATTGAATTATAAAAATCGGGTTCGGTCGGATTCGGGTAGTGTGCGGGTATTGCTAAACGGATTTGGAACGGGTACGGGTAGTAAAATTAAAGCACTAAACGGATTTGGGACGGATTTGGAAATTTTATATATAATCGGGTTCGGATTTGGGTACTCTCAATTTCGCGGGTACCCTACCCGTTGCCATCCCTAGTTGTATCCACATTTCCTACCATTAATAAATCTTTATCTTCTCGTTAAAAGAAAGTCAGGCAGGAACTAGGCAATGATATTGTTGGTTTTTGAGGATTCATGTCTTTGTTTCAATAATTTTTTTTTGCGAAGTTCAATACGTCAAGTGATGAAGTTGTGTGAACCGTTCCTCAAAATGAATGATTAATCTCAATATGAAATATAATTTTTATTTGATATGGGGGAATTACGATAGGATACGTTGAAGATAACTTGGAAACCAGTACAGTAAATCCTCACATCACATGCTCCTATTTTATGCTTCAATGTTTTTGTATAATCAAAATGTTTTACGTACTAATTATACAAATCTAAATAATTTAAAGATATAAAAAAATAAAAATATTTAATCTTTGTACACACAAAATAAAAATCAGAACTGCTATAGAATTGCAATGAAGTGAGAAATGTTAATTCAATGGCCAAAAATTTTCATGCACGATTGAGTCATTTTCCGATATGATATAAATCTATACTAATCTACTTCCCTTTAACAAAAAATTTTCAACTTGGTTCCAATAGTTGCATTTTCTTATCTCTCCTCTTCCCAACCTCTTCTCTTTGACCATCCAATATGCAGAAAATTGGTTAAGAAAGTAATCTGAATCATCTAGAGTAAACTTTGTTTATATATATATATATATATATATATATAGGGAGAGAGAGAGAGAGAGAGAGAGAGAGAGTGATGTTCATCATGGATGATGGCCACAAAATCTTTATTTTGGATCCAGTATATGATGTGGCTAGCAAATGTACAGCATGTGAAATATCATCCACGCCAGTCAGTCAAGGCAACAATTCTTCCATTAATTGTTTTTATTTTTTATTTTTAAAAAAGTTGACGAGCTTTTCTCCCACTATGGATACAAATTAACGTAAAAGAGGAGCTAAGTGTGAAAAATAATTAACAAAAGGAAAGTAAACCTTGGCTTTCATCGAAAGAACACAAAATCTGGCACGAACTTCCACTCTTAAGCGGCCAACTCTCATCTTCTATAACACATTTTCCAATCCTGATGCTCCTAACCACTTCTCATTCTTTACAATTTTTTTTGGTTAAAAAAATTCAATAATCTCAAAAAAAAAGCCAAAATAACCAAATAGCTTCCTTATTTATTCTTTGAATATGTGTCCATTTCATTCGTCTCTTCCAAAAGATTTTGAACCAGACATTCCATATTGTAAATCCAAGTTTTTAAACATTTAAATTTTTGCATAGGTGTTCTACTTACTTCAATTAAATCCAGCTCAATTTCAAGCTCTTTGGAAATGGAAGGTGAAGTTTCCGTGAGCTTGCAATCAACCGATATCTTGTTATATTGAAGATCTCATCATCCATATATGTCAATATTAAAACTTTGCATCTCTTTGAAAATATCCCAAGCCTTACCCTAATAACACATATTTTTAAGTGACAATTAATTAACACATTCCAAGAAATAAAGACAACACATCTCTCAGGCATTTCATCGAAAACCATTCTGAATTAAAGTCCCTGATTTTGCGTGCCCATTAATCAAAACAATTTCACGAAAAGCTTAATAAGGCCTAGTAAGTCAGCTTTTAGAAGTAAATTCTACTTATGTGACTTGTTTCTCACGTATTATAATTTTAATTAATGCATGTTAACTTATTCATATTAAATGGCATTCAACACAAACCCTATATTTTTTTATTGCATTAGGTGTGCCACGTTTCTATGGAGTATTGATCAAGCTGAGCTAAAATTGAGGCATAAAGGATGAAATTTAGGAGTTTCAAATGATAAAAGTTGGGAAAAAGTGGCCAACAATTTAATAGCTAATGTTGGAAAAGAAAGAGTAGAATTCCCACAACCAAAAGAGACAGTGATGAGCAATGATATAAATGAATAAAGGTGAAGGGTCTCGTGTTAGTAGATCTGGGTCCATTTCTTGCAACTTGCGTAGCTGCATCACCATGCCGATCATGAATCCGGTGGCTGGACTTTTGTTATTTTCCCTTTGGCTGTTGGCTTCTTCATTAGCTTTTCTTATCTCGAGTAGATAAACCCCACCCTTCCCCCCTACTCCATTCTTTCTCTTAGAATGGTCCAAGCTCCTATAACATATGGCTTTGCTTTTTAAAATTTATTCACCCGACTAATTTAAATTCGGCTTGATAAAGCGACCAATTAAAAACAGGGTATTATAGGGTGGGGTTGTGCAGCTATGATGGGGAACATGTGGTGTGTTTTGTCATGTAGCCCATTGTTTTATTTTGTAATATAATAGCTTGATGGAGATGAAGGAAGAGACATTGTTATATTATCTGTTAATAACACTACCCATTTCACTAGATGGTCCATAAGAGAACAAATTCGATGTCGTATAAGTACAAAAAGAAAATGAAAAAGAATGCAAGAAAAGAGCCAGCTCTATGTATTCATGTCCGCTAAACTTTTCGGAGGAGGACCATCTAGCGTGCGGCTTCTGTAAATTAAAATACATCTCATCTCATCATCTTTAATCATTTTTATTAATCTAAAGAATTAAAAAACTCAAATTATAAAAAAATTCTTTTAATTTTCACAATTTAAGTCATTTTCAATAGTTATGTATCAATTTTAATAATTTTGCCCAATTTTTATAAAGAAAATGTATTAATAAATATAAGTCTAATTTTAGTCAATTAAAAAACTGCAATTAATTTAGTCTAAACTACTAAAATAAAATGATTGGTTTTAATGATGATTCTGGAAAAAGGTTTTGACTTTTTTTTTAAAAAAAGTATATAATCAAGTCTTGTTTTTATCTTTCATCAATACTATTCTATTTGATTTGAAAATAAAATGGAACTCGAAATTATTAAAATTATCATCTTTAAGTATAAAAGATTTTTTAAAAAAAGAAAAAAAAAAAGACTTGTAAAAGCTATTTTGAAAAATCACCAGTACGCCTAAGCAATGTGAAGATATTCTTCTAGTATTCTGAAAATGAGAAAACAACATTTGATATTGTACCTGCTGATAAAGAAAACAGGTTAAAATCAATAAATCCATTTTTTGGAAAACCAAAAAGGAACCCTAAAAACTGATGAAATCATTCCAATACCCATAAAAAATTCTGCCACATTCTTTCAAAGAAGATTTCTTCTTTTTTTTCCTTCGAGAGCTAAATATATTCTTGGCAATTTTCTCACATTTTCTGAGGAAAAGGAAAGAAATCTTGTAAAGCCACTTTCCAAGTGTAAGAACATACACAATCTAAAAGGATTACAAGGTATTTGTGGGCGCCTACTTGTCTGGTCTGTTTAGGACTCGTTAAAAAAAAAAACAACAAAAGAAAACGAAGTTAGCAGAATGAACTGTAATTTCTGAGTGAAATTTTTATTTTTGGGTCTCTTGTAAAGCAGGCTTAGATTCCATTCTCTCTTTTCCTTTTCAAAATGCCAAATATGCTGACTCAGATTTTACAATACTCATTCCATTCCTTGACTCTCTCACTCATCTCTTTCAACACCATCTTCAGGCCTGCAACCAAAAAGCAAGAACTGTAATCATAAGACAATACGAGCCTAGCTATTTATTTACTGCTCCCCAACTCTCACCTCTGTGTTCTCCACTGACCAACATTTCAACCTGCTCCTTCTTCTCCAAGTCATTTTCTTGTATCCACTTTTGATATGTGTTTTCAAGCATGGAGAGCCATAGCAATGGCTTCATTGGTCGTTCAGCTCTGCATTTCTTTTGGGGTTGAATCTTCTTCATCTCATTCTGATAAGATTATCAGGCTTCCTGCACAACCACGTGTGGGCTTTCAACAATTTTCAGGATATGTCACTGTGGATGACAAGAAGCACAGGATGCTTTTCTATTACTTCGTTGAAGCAGAAACAGATCCGGCTTCAAAACCTTTGGTTCTCTGGTTGAATGGAGGTTCGCAGCTTCTCGATATGCTTCACATTTACACCTTGAAACTGACTCAAATGAGAAAAATGTGCAGTCAGAGTTGCATTATTTTAATTGACAATATGGTTTTCAATTAATTATAGAATCCTTGTTTCAGGGCCTGGCTGTTCTTCTCTGGGAGTGGGAGCTTTTTCTGAAAATGGACCTTTCAGACCAAATGGGAAGGTTTTGGTGAGAAATGAGTATAGCTGGAACAGAGGTATCAAACTCTAATGTGAAGTCTCCTGTTTCTTGCATATGCAGCTGTAAAATGATTAGAAATCAACAAGTTTCAGTTCCTATAAATTGCAGAAGCAAATATGTTATATTTGGAGACACCAGTTGGGGTGGGGTTCTCTTATGCCACTGATAGCTCCTCCTATGTGGCAATGGATGATGAGGCAACAGGTATAAGTATAACCCATCAAATTCAGCACCTTCGTTCCTTTTGTCAAGTGGCACAGTAAACTAAATGATATTAAATCATTTGCAAAGTAAGCTGTAACCAAATTGCCATCCCTTTTTTTCATTTCACTCTTTGACCAAAAAGGCAAAAGTTTTGCACCTTGAGAAATTTTTTTTTTTAAAAAGTATGATTAACCCACCTGCATATGCTTAAGAAACTCCAAATAAAACAGTGTTTTGTCTCCCCTACTGTTACTTCATCAACCCAAAAAAAAAATAATAAGAAGAAGAGAAAAGGGATATTTTTGCTTTATGGGAATTTTAGGTTTAAGAAAGCTGATTTACCTGCGTATATATGCTTTTTATGGAAATTATAATTTCCACACTGAAGTGTCATGTGAACTGATTCTGTAAATTTAAAATTCAAAAACTAGTTCAAGGCCATTCTCGAGGTCTTTATAGTTGAGCATATGTGCGTGGAAATGCATATATAAGAACGTTCTAAAGCTATTTTACCTTTTATTTTCTTAAGCCAGGGACAATGCTGCATTCCTGCAACGCTGGTTCAAAAAGTTCCCTCAGTATAGGCACAGGGATTTGTTTATAACAGGGGAGAGTTATGCTGGTACACTGCTCTCTATACTTGAAACTTCCATTTCTGCATCCCATGATTTTAATGTTGCTGTTTCATTTCTTCTTGTCCATCCAGGCCACTATATTCCTCAACTTGCAAAGC
Organism: Manihot esculenta; assembly: GCF_001659605.2. Classification (NCBI taxonomy): domain Eukaryota; kingdom Viridiplantae; phylum Streptophyta; class Magnoliopsida; order Malpighiales; family Euphorbiaceae; genus Manihot; species Manihot esculenta. The sequence continues at coordinate 25,541,756 of NC_035166.2, forward strand.
TTATGATTGAAATCAACAGAAAAGAAAAGTTATTCCACTTGAAAGGCATTGCTGTAAGCAACAACCTTCTTCATTTGATTGCTCGGTCCACCGAACTATATTGTTTGAGCTTTGAACTAAATTTTTTTTTTCCCATGAATTGCAGTTGGGTAATCCTGTGCTTGAATTTGCTACAGACCTCAATTCAAGAGCTGAGTACTTATGGTCTCATGGGTTGATATCAGACTGGACATACAAAATGTTCACTACTTCTTGTAACTATTCAAGATATGTAAGTGAATACTACAGAGACTCAGTTTCAAGTATTTGTTCGCGAGTTATGAACCTAGTTAACACAGAAACCAGTAGGTTTGTGGACAAATACGATGTCACCCTTGACGTGTGTATTCCGTCAATTCTCTCACAATCAAAGGTGTTAAGACCACAGGTAAGTCCTCACTGCAAAACCAATTGCCTTGCACTTTCTTGTCCAAACTTTTGCTCACACTTCTTTCACAGCAAGTATCTGAGAGGATAGATGTATGCGTGGATGATGAAACCATGAACTATCTGAATCGAAAGGATGTGCGGAAGGCTCTCCATGCCCGGCTTGTTGGAGTTGGCAAATGGGAAGCTTGCAGCAAGTAATTTCTCTTGTGCCTTGCTAAATGTTTCAGGAAATAATTTTACAATGTTGTATGCTGCTTTAATTAGTCATCAAAAGTGAGGTGTCTTTAGTGTTAGTTATTTTTTTTTCCTCACAGCATTCTGGATTATGATCTGCTAAACCTAGAGATACCCACAATCTCAATTGTTGGATCACTTATCAAGGCTGGAATTCCAGTTTTGGTTTACAGGTACACTCAAAACTTAAATCAGCCCTTGAAAGATTATTGAGATTGTTCTACATTCTAATGACACAAATCATACAGTGGAGATCAAGATTCTGTTATTCCATTGATTGGTAGCCGCACCCTTGTTCATAGACTGGCAAAGGACTTGGGACTGAACACGACTGTACCTTATAGAGCTTGGTTTGCAGGAAAACAGGTACTATAAGATCTCATAAAACATAGCTAATCAAGCATATTTGGGTAGCAGCCATATCAGATATTGACACCATTCTGCCTTTTAGGTTGGTGGATGGACTCAAGTTTATGGCAATATGCTCTCATTTGCCACAATCAGAGGCGCTTCTCATGAGGTTCCATACTCGCAGCCTGAGAGATCACTCGTGTTATTCAAGTCATTTCTGGAAGGCCAACATCTACCTGAAGCTTTCTGATGCTACTGAGTGGAGGCCCAAAGTCATATGATGGTGAGATATTGTATTTAGCAAGTTATATATACGTTGTTATTATAGTCAATAAAGCATTTTTTTGTCTTTGCAAAAAAGGAAAAAAAAAAAAAAAAGAATCATGTATGAGTGTGATTATGAGGCTTTCTCAATGTAATGGATCTTTGGATCGGAGAAATTTTGTGGGAAATATGAAAATGAATGCTCTCTTTTTACCAACCAGAGTGCGTAGATGATCCATTTTACATCAAATTTATGTCGGTAATCAACACAGAAGATTGGATTAAAGTAAAATGTAAACTCAGATTTGATACTAAACTTGATTTACCGTAAAAGAAGTGGAGCAGATCCTCCGTGACTCAACTTCTCAACCTTGAATCAGCATTTGTTCTTCCCTGTGCCTGCAATCTTGAATTTACGATGAGCTATGTCTTGCCAGCAGAGATATCAAACTGACATAGCTCATTGTAAATTTCAAGATCAAGAGTTTCAAGTTTCCAATTTTATTTACGTTCACAAGTTATGAACCAAGACTGGCAAGACAGCTATGAAGATCCCATGTGAGAACTCCAAAATTATACTATTACATGATGAACCGTCACCGACCAAGGCGACCCCTATTACCCTCCAAAAGTAAAAGAAAAAAGAAAAAGAATAAGAAAAAAAATAATAATAACAACAATAATAAACAAATAAATAAAGGAGGATCTTTTAGGTAGGAGACGAAAGCCACCATCAATGAACATGACCAGCAAACTACCAATGGACAATTCTAAAGTGTGATGGTCATGATTACACAAAGCCAAAAGCTCTGCTCTCTTACTTCACCATTTATATTACTTTCTTGCAGAGCCTGCCTGGTTCTCTCTCTCTGTGAAGATAATTGTTTCCCAAGTCCAATGATCAACAGCCAACCCCACCTGAAAAAGCGGGAACTCTGCCTTTTTTTCTCTTTCTTATTTCTGAAGGAAAAAAACTGACCACCAAAATAAAGCAACTGCCTACCCCATTTTCATTCTCTAATTTGACTCTCTCCGGCTATAGCAGCACCAGTATTCTCAAAAGCAAAAAATAAAATCGAAACAACCCAGGATAAAAAAATGTCAAAAGAGGAAACGGAAAGCTCTGTATCAATCATCAACAGCACCCCACAGTCCCAGGTAAAAAAAACCCTTTTCTCCGGGAATAAATCTCGTTCCACCTACGGATACATGCAATTTACACATACAGTTCCACACCCACACAAGTTTCTCTCCCTCTCATTGTTAATGTAGATGGGATCTCTCATAAGTTTGAGGATCTAGGATTTTTGGGAATTCATATTAACATCACACATTCACATCCAAAGATCGAATTCTGTGGTTTATATGTATACTCGGGAATTGCAGGACAAAGAGGAGGAGAGGGAACTGGACCTGGGATCCGACGAGCCTGACACGCCTTCACCTCTCACCGTTACTTCTCGGGTAAGTTGTGTTGTTTTCTCTTGTTACTCTCTGCTTTGATGAGAGAAGAAATTGTAAAATTGTTGTAAATGAATTCATTTACGTATTTGGAATATGAAATTATGGAAATGCAGGTGTTGTATATGTTGGGAGATATAACGGCGGGTCCGGCACATCGGTTTGCTCAATGGCTGGAGTTAGTTCGTAAGAGAAGCGGAAAACATCGCGCCTCTGGGTTCCCTCGCCGCCCTCCCGGGCTTGACACAATGCCCTCTGGGTCTTCCATCTTTCTCTCTTATGATTACTCAATTTCTTGTGATAATTAATTTACTTAATTATTGTGGCCATTTAATTAGTGGCATCATAGGCTGCAATTAGGACTATATGTGGTGATGTCCGGAACTGATTTCAATTCAAGTATGACTTTAATGCCAAAATTATTGGGTTGGAGTACTTGCCTATTTAGGATTTGGGAGAGTACTGGCATTCAACAAAGGATTTAGGTGTTGGCTATTCAATTGAACTAGATTTTGGGTACAAGGAATGACATTAAGGGTGGGAGCCATACAAATCTAAAATTATGTTTGTAATTCAAATGTAGCTGGAGGTTCTTGATTGGTTTATCTGCATATATGACTTGCATGTGTTAGTGCTTCTAGAGATGATAGGAATGCATAAACACATGAGATAAATCTTGGCTCTCTCCCAAGTGCATAACTTGTTTCCATGGCAAGAAGCCCTTGATAATTCACCCAGATCTTGTAGTGAAATAAGCAAAGCAAGGAGTAAACATTTTGGTAGTGCTATATCAAGGTGTTGAATTTATGATTATTTTATTTAATTCAGTGTTTATGTAAATGGAGAAGTGGCATACAGTCCTCTTTACATGCTTGTCACCATGATTGCCTTCCAGTGCAGGAGAATTGCTTGTTGCTTCAAAAAGAGATCCACCTTCTGAACAAGCTCAAGAGACCAGTTTATGGGAAAGACTTGGTAAAGCTGCTGTGTTGGACATCGAGTCTAGCTCATTTTCCTGGGACATGCTTTCTTCACTACACCACACCGAGCATAGTAGTAGCACTGAACAATCAGAGGATGACATGAATAAAGCACTTGAGGTGTGTGATCTGATTTAATTACAGCATTTATTGAGCATCTTCTATCTCCTAATCGAAACAACCAAAAAAAAGGAGAAGGTAATAATGCTTCAACAAATAAAGTTAAGCATTCTCCTTATATGATTGTCAGTTTCTTCCTGTCGAAATCATGTCATGGAACAGAGAAATATATCTACTTGACACACGTCTACTCTAACTGCTGAATTGAAATGGCCCTAGACGTGGTGTAGCTTAGATGAAGTTTGGATCTCTTCAACTTGGTTTTGCTTATTAAATAGTGAGATGGATCCTCAGGATACTAACAAGAGAGAAATTCAGAATTCATGTAATAGTAGAAATTGCAAAACTGAATATCGTTTGTGTGCTATGAGGTATTTTTGTTGAAAGAAGATGTGCTTTGCATGTACGTAGAAGAATTTTGAAGATAGCATATGTTGCTGTTTATCTTTGCATCAGCTACCTCAACTTCTCCTGTAATGTGCATTAGGTAACTGTAAATTCTGGGGGAGTTGTCTTCTTTGCATTATTCAACCAGCATGGAAACAATGATGCTTCCTCTAAGGAAGCTGCAGCTGTAATAAAATTTTCATCTTCAAGGATGGCCACACAATCTGAACGCCTTGGCTATGAATTTGCAAGATGGTTAGGAGTCCAAACTCCACAGGTTATATTGTCATACCCTGGTACTCTTGTGATTTATTACCATTACCAAAACCTTCTCTTGGACATCACCTGTTTCTTCCATTTTCTTAATGATAATAATTTATGACGCCGGTGCATTGCAGGCTAGAGTCATCCATAATTGCAGCACAGAGTGGCTCCAGATTAAGGAAGCTGCAGAAAAAGCAAGAGGTACAGCAACTTTGGAAGGAGATGAAGTTGGTGAGGTTACATGTTCAGAACTCCTGGAAGCTCTTGAACTTAGCCGATGCCTTCTTCTGATGAGGTGAAATCAAAAGCTGTTTTAACTTTTCTGTGCTAAACGTTAGGAACTAGTAAATTTTGGTGCCCCTTAGTAAATGAGATATTCATTAGATGGATGATACCGAATGGAGCAAAAAATAGTATGTTGTGAGTTGTAATGGATCATATTATTATGATAAAAAGAATTAGTTATAGCTCTCTCCTTCTCTAAATCTATTCTACAGTTCTGTTATTTACTTGTATTCTTCTTCCGTGTTTTCTTTTCTTTCCCTCAGTTGTCCCGCTCTTTCCTTATTTCCAAACACTAGAAGCGAAGGCCAAGAATCTCAGATCCTAACACAAAATTAGCATGACTCATCATATGCCTTTATAAGAAATAAAGTCTTTTTAGAATTCTTTCTGAAAGTCTCTTCTTGATCAATTTCTGGTCAAATTCCTTAATCTAATGGCTAAACCTTCTGGTTTTGCAGTTATATTCATGGTTCTCCTTTATTGGAAAGTTCAACTGCATTTGTGTCGCGTGAAACTGCAGAAAAAACTGCAGCTGCTCTTGGTCGGGTCTTAATGTTGGACCTTGTCATCAGAAATGAAGATCGATTGCCTTGCAGACAACTCAGATGGCGTGGAAATGCTGCAAATTTATTGTTGGCTGATAAAATAATCTCTGCGAACATGAATGCGTTGGAGGATGTTTATGATTCTGCAATTAACCGGTACGGACCAAGGGTGATTAGGGCTCTTCAGAAAGAAAGAAGGGCAACTTCTGTGGATATTAGATTGAACTCTCATGAGCCAGGAATTGTATCACAAGGCTCTGACCTTTCTGATGTCAAAGAATCTCCAAAATTGAGCAACAAAAGCCTAAGGAGTCAAACATCAGATGAATCAGTATTTTCTAAACTCCACAAGTTTCACATTGTGGCCATTGACTCTGGTGTTCCTCGCCGGCCTCCTGCTGGGAAACGTGCAAATGACCAGACAAATTACCCTAAAGTGGTTGAGTTACTTCTCAACAGTCATGATTACTCCTCTAATTTGTTATATGAAATAACAGGAGGGAAATTAGGATCTTCTTTAGATGACACCAAGACAACTGATGTTCGAGGAATAGAAACTACTTCCGTTGTTCAGGAATTTCGTAGTGGATTTCGTGCTGCTCTTAGGGATCTTCAAGGTTTCCATATATTCCTTCTAACGCTTCATCAAAAACTGGATAGCTTGTTACGGGCATTTTTGAATATTACAAATAAAACTTCTGGGGAATTTGACAGAGAAGATATGATGGTTCCTGAGTCACCTTTGCAGGCAGGAGTTCATTGTCCTTCTCCACCAACACCAAGTAAGGACCGGTTCCTTAACGATAATCACCCAGATTTTAGTGATTCTGAACTACAGAAGACGACATCAAAATCATTATCTTCTGGAAATAAAGAAAGCTCAGACTCTCGTTCTCCCATCTCCAGAGAAAACTGGCATGGGAAGTTCTCCAAGGGAAGTGCAGAGCCCCTTCAGTGCCTCCGTTTGACAACAAAGCTTCGTGACATCCATAAGTTTGCCAAGGTTGGTATGTTACTCGTGCTATGCATCTTGTCGTATAAAATATAAACCATACTGTTGAAATTTAATGATGGGTCTGGTCCAAGCATGGAGTGAGAGTGCTAGCCCCCAGAATGGGGCTTAATTGAGCTTTGATGTGGTAGTCTCTCCAAAATACTCTTAGGCCTTTTTCTTTTACTGAAGTGGGATTCTCTCTTTTTCAACACTTCCCTCAAGTCCAAATTGGCTTAGCCATTTTTCCCTAAGCTTGTACCCTTTTTCAACCTCAGAGGCTTTCATTATTTTTTAACTTAGTGGGTCTAGGTTGTAATTGCTAATCCAACTCGCTAGGAAGCTAGGAAATTTTTTGGACTTTGGATCTTCATAGACCGTGAGGCCATTGGGCTCTGATACCGCTATTAGAATTTGACAATGGACCTTGTCCAAATCCGCATGTAGTGAGAATGTTGAGCCCTATAATGAGGCTTAATCAAGCCTATAATGAGGCTTAATCGAGCTTGATGTGGTAACTTTCTTCGAAATGTCCTTAGACAATTTGGATTGGACTCCACTTGACTTAAATACTCTTCATTTATTTTGTATTTTTCCGATGTGATTCCCACTTCTCCAACACTCCCCCTCCCCCTTACGTGCAATTGGCCTGACTTAGTTGTGACTTACCTTCATTTTGTCATCCTGAGCTTGTATTCTGTTTGAGCCTCACAGGTCTCAAGTCTCTCTCATTTTTTCACCTAGACTTGTACTCTTCTTAAACCTCAAAAGTCACAGACCTTCAACATTTTTAATTTAGTGAGTCTAGCTTGTAATTACCAGCCCAACCTGCCAGAAAATTTCTTGAATCTTGGATCTTCGTGGACCGTGAGCTTGATGTCTCCGATATCATTGTTAGAATTTAATGATGGGCCTTGTCCGAATTTGCATGTGGTGAGAGTGTTGGGCATCTAACAAACGAATACTAATCTTGAATTTATTTTTTTTTAACCTCAATCTATGATGCAAACTTATTGAGTGAAACTTGGGTTGGGTATATTTTTATCCATATTACTAACTAGTGGTTCTTAGCTTGTTATTACTCTATTTGGGCTTTATGCTGCATCCTGATGATAGTATGAAATGCGATTTTCTGGAACAAGAGAAAAATGTTCCAAAAGTTCTAGGCTATAAATTGCAGCTGTTCAATTTAGTGGTTGGTAGGGGCACTATCCAGTCTTTGGACCAAAATTTAGAAAGCTTCAATGTGAAATTCACCCGGGCAGTCGAATGTCAAAAACTTCACTATTGACAGAGTCTTTTGTTATTCCAGATTTTAGTTGCTTCCCACCAATGGCTTTTCTCACGTTACACTATGTGGGTAACAGTATGAATCTTTCTCAGAGTTCTCATATGTGCCGAACTTCTTACCATTTTGTTTCAATAAGATTATCTAATTTAATTGGAAAGTGTCCATCTATAGATTTGGCAATTTTTTCTGCGCAATCTAATAATATGTAGAGAAAGATTATTTTTGGTCTATCATTGACCTCCCTTATGTAATTACTTACCAGAAACTGCTTGCATCAAGGAGATTTTGCAAGGCAATAGATTACAAAATACTGCATTCCTCCTAAAAAATGTACCGAGTATTTTTCTTGTCGGCATGCAGTGCCTTGTTATGTTGCGTAGCATGGCTAAAACTCCATAATCTTTCAAACATGACAAGAACAAAAGAGCAGTTCTGTGCCAAGGGCTGTATTAGGTGCAGATTGATTTGTTATTTCTCTACTTTTCTACCGAAAATTTTAAGTCTTTGTTAAAAAGAAAGAAAAAAGAGGAGAAAAGAGTCATACAAGTATGGTGTGGCCCTTCAGCTATTTAGCAAGCAAATAAGTGGTAACAAAAATTTGATTGTGCTGCTTCAAATAACTTTTGTGCTACTAAATTTTGTATTAATAGCCATGTCTTATTGTATAACTGTTATCATTATTCTCAGGTTGATACTGAATCAAATAAAGAACTGGGGCAATGGAATGAAATGCTGAGAAATGATGCCATCAAACTCTGTCAGGAGAACAATTTCAACACGGGATTTTTTGAGGGCAGTGATAGTAACAGTGTTGTCGATGCTTATGAGTTGAAGGTAAATGCCCATTCAACAAAAAGGTGCATGTACATTCGGAAGAAAGAAGGTTTTTTTGTCCTCTCTTCCTTTCTTCTCTTCCCTGGGTTTACATCCCTTGTCATTTTCAATTAACTTGCAGGTCAGATTAGAGCACATCCTTGATAGAATATCATTGATATCTGATGCTGCAAATACAGAGAAACCATCATCAATTACAAATAGCTTGTTCATTGGTGGGGCCCTAGCAGCTAGATCCGTTTATACCTTACAACATGTAGGAATCACTCATATAGTGTGTTTGTGCGCCAATGAAATTGGACAGTCAGATTCTCAATACCCTGATCTATTTGAGTACAGAAATTATTCTGTAAGTGATTTGCTTTCTTCCTATAATTATACTAGGTCCATTTAGTTGAGAATGCCTGCTCTATTTTATTCATTTACCTAACTCTGCATCATGGTTTCCTCAAATTCCATCTTGTCATCAGCAACAATGAAGCAAAGAAATCACAAGCATAATAGTAAATTCCGTTATAAAAATAAAATTAACTGTCATCAGAACATTAACTAATTGAAGTACTTAATAGTCTTCTCTCTTTCTAAATTTCTAAATACGTGCACTCTTCCCTCTTAGAAATTGATGGCCCATTTTGGAGATGGTTTTTATGATCCCAGAAATTTGAAGTACTTGATTCTTCAAGTTCTAGCTAATCCTTGGAATTTTTTACTGATGAGTACTTGCCTTACCTGAACAGATATGTGACAATGAAGATACAAATATCAGCAGCATCTTTGAAGACGTTTGTGATTTTATTGATCATGTTGAATCAATAGGTGGGAAGGTTCTAGTTCATTGCTTTGAAGGGAAGAGTAGGAGTGCCACACTAGTTCTTGCTTACTTGATGCTCAGGAAGTAAGGAAATTTACTTGTAGGGTAGAAGTGCCTAATGTGGAAGATTTATATCAGCATGCTTGCTGATATGAACCTCCACTGTACTTTACTCCTATATGTATATAAACATTTCTGGTTGATGTAGGAACTTCACATTGTTAGAAGCATGGAATGCTGTCAGACGAGTTCATCGCCGAGCTCAGCCTAATGATGGATTTGCAAGAATTTTATTGGATCTTGACCGGAAATTGCATGGGAAGGTGTCAATGGAGTGGCAACACCGGAAGCCAACAATGAAAGTTTGTCCCATCTGTGGGAAGAACGCAGGTCTAAGCAGCAGCTCACTGAAGCTTCATTTGCAAAAATCGCATAAGAGGCTATCGTCAGGAAGTGTGGATAGTGCTATGACTATGGAAATACAAAAAGCTCTGGATGCTCTAAAAATGACTAGAAGCGGAAGCGTCAGCCCTACACAGTCTAGTTCAGTTATGGACTAGAATGGCAATTGCTAGTGATAGATTCAGTTTTCATTAATCGTTAAGAAATTATGCTTTTTTACCCCCAGTTTTGCGGCACAATCAGCTGCCCAGAAATACCCTTCACTGATATGAGAGTCCAAGCCCAGTGCAGGCAATGCCAGAGCTGGTTGTAGGTTATATTCAAGTGTACATAAAATGAGATCAACAAGATGAGACCCACCCCATGGTATTTTGTAAACATTTTCAGTCGTACATTGAATATATGGTGGAACACATTACCGTCTTCTTTTTGTCATGAGCTCTGGATCGCTACTCCCTATCACGAAAAATTAAGTCGAGATCTAAAGTAACGTCTCTAAAAAAACGAATAGGATATTGGAAAGCTTCATGACAGAAAGCAGGGTCAATCACAAATCTCCATTACATGACTGCAACCGAAAAAAGTGAAGGGGGGAAATTTATAACTCTATATCAGTTTATTATCAAAAGCTAACTCAAAAACCAGCATTCCACTATCGGGCACCTAACTAATCTTGGTGATACGAACACAGCTTCAAATCCGGCCAGGAATAAATCAACGGCCCCAATTCTACTGCCAGTAGTCATTTCAACAAAACAGACTACAACTACGTTGCCAACTTTAAGTTAAAACCAAGCAAAGCAATTCATTGGCCAACATTGCTGAATAGAGATTCTGGCTTACACGATAGACAAGGCATCCTGCAATGACTCGGGGGACCCACTGCTACCATTGAGTACAATAACATTCCCATCAGAATCAACATCCACGATAACCGAGTCCCCTTCTTTGATCTCTCCTGCAAGCATTTTCTCGGCCATGCTGTCCTCCAATAGTCTCATGATGGCTCTTCTCAATGGCCTCGCCCCATAGCTTGGGTTATACCCTTCTTCAACCACCCTCTCTCTAAATCTCTCCGTCACTTGAAGCTCTATTTCTTTGCCCTTCAGCCTATCAAATACCTCCTTCAACATTATATCAGCTATCTCCTTGACCTCAAGCTTAGTGAGCTGACGGAAGACGATCATCTCATCTAACCTATTCAAGAATTCTGGCCTGAAATACTGCTTCAATTCCTCCGTCACCAGACTCTTGATCCGATTGTAACTGCTATCCTTCTCATCATAATCAAGGTCAAAACCTATCCTTCGTCCTCCCTTCTCAATAACACTGCTTCCAACATTTGAAGTCATTATAAGAAGGGTATTCTTGAAGTCCACAGTTCTACCCTTGCTGTCAGTCAACCTTCCATCTTCAAGAATCTGAAGCATCATGTTGAAGACATCAGGATGGGCCTTCTCAATCTCATCAAAGAGTACCACAGTGTAAGGCCGACGCCTAACAGCCTCTGTCAACTGCCCACCCTCTGTGTAACCAACATAACCAGGAGGTGAACCAATGAGCTTGGAGACTGTGTGTCTCTCCATGAACTCACTCATATCAAGGCGAATCATGGCTTCTTCAGAGCCGAAGTAGTATGCAGCTAGGGCTTTTGCCAGCTCTGACTTCCCTACACCAGTTGGACCTGAAAATATGAAGCTAGCAATTGGACGATTGGGGTTCTTAAGTCCAACACGAGCTCGGCGAATAGCACGGCTAATGGCTTTGACAGCTTCATCTTGACCAATGACTCTCTTGTGCAAGGTCTCTTCCATCTTCAAGAGGCGGTCAGATTCATCAGTAGATACCTTCTCAACAGGAATGCCGGTCCAAGAAGAGACAATGTGCTGAATGTCTGATTCGGTGACAACAGGACCTACATCCCCTGCCTCAGTCTCAGCCTTGCTCATCTCCTTGCCTTTCTCCACAATAGCTGCAATTTGTGCCCTTAGGTCCATTTCACGATCCCGTAATTCACCAGCCTGTTCATGATTTTATGTATTGCAATTTAGTGGAATGAAATGGCAGATACCCACCACAACAATAATAACAAGCAAATCAGAGACATGTGCATGTGTCAGGGACTTGGGAATTCTCGGAATTACAGAAACAAATGGCAAGATTCCTAGAGAAAAGACCAAGCAACTAAAGAACACTACCTTTTCAAAGTCTTGGCTACGAACAGCTTCATCCTTCTCCTTTGTTATTTGCCTGACCTCTTTCTCAAGCTCCCTGGCTTCCTCAGGGACCTGTTATACAGATTAGACAATAAGCAACTTGCATAAAGGTGGGGAAGGTTATGCCAGGAAAGCTGTAGAACAAGTTCATGCCTGTGCATGACGGAGGCGAACTCGAGAACCAGCCTCATCAATCAAGTCAATTGCCTTGTCAGGCAAAAAACGATCACTGCAGAAAAAGCATTAAAGGTGAGAAAAGATTCTGTTTGTACCATATCAAGAGAGAAAGAGAGAAAGTGAGAGGGATCAAGAGATCAAACCAAGTATTTGGGGAGGGGGCGAGAGAAAAAAAAAATCAAAGCATCAGGATGCATTTGGAAGATATTTAAGGCTATGCTCACTGAAAACTAAAGAATTTCTAATGGAAATCAAAAGCTCTCCCAAGTCCCAAGTAATATTAAACTCTATATTCCTAAAAAGGAAATTACATAACATTCCAGATCTAAAAAAGAAATTATAAAATTAGGAATGATATCAAAATAATTTTTACATTTCATTTTTTTGGACTGCATTACAGCGGTGACTTGGAACTAAACCATATAAGCATATACTTGCTAAGTAGAGTCCAAGAAACCCATTAAATGTTTCATCTATACATAAAAGAAGCAAAACAACAATGTTGACTATCAAGAAATCAAAAGGTAAAAGTACCAAAATAGCTACTTCAAAGGAACAGTGTGTACATATGTAATGGTGTTATCAAATATTTGATGTTCTTCCAAATTATTATATCCTAATTCCTTATGCCAAGCTTAGTGAAATCATTAAAGAAAAGCTACAAGCAGAATCAACATATAAACGTTATTTTGTTTATATTTACAACTTGCAAGTGCACAAACTATTATTCCGGTCATCAATTATCTATTCAACTGGTGTGACCACAACTCAAATGAGAGCTTGAAGCCTTGAACGCATACCTAATGTACTGATATGACAATTGTGCAGCAGCTACTAGAGCTTCATCTGTGTAACGAAGCTTGTGGTGGATCTCATATCGCTCTCGCAGCCCTTTCAGAATCTGAATTGTTTCATCAACAGATGGCTCAGGCACTTTGACTGGCTGGAATCGTCTTTCTAAAGCAGGGTCCTTCTCAATGTGCTTTCTGTATTCATCCAATGTTGTAGCTCCAATGCACTGGAGAATTAAGAAAAATATGAAAATTTTTTGGATGCAAGAGCAAACAGATTAACAATTTAACCACAGGCAAGGAAGGAAGCATGTTATGATATTAATTGCTTGTAGTTGCACAGGAAAACAACGCAAGGAAGCAAAAGAAAAAATTCATCTACAGTACAATATAGATGAATGATGGTCAATTCAAAGGTTTCTCATTCACCAAGGAAGAATGAGCCGACAGTTTGAGGATCACAAACCAATAAAGATAAGCAAAACATACTTGTATAGTACAACTATAATTCAAATAAACTCAGATAGCCAAATACTAATTGAATATTTTCCAGAAGATGCATACTAAAGTTACCTGCAATTCACCTCTCGCAAGAGCTGGCTTCAAAATATTAGCTGCATCAATTGCACCTTCTGCTGCTCCAGCTCCAATTAATGTATGCACCTCATCAATAAAGAGAATTATTTCATCACTTTGTTTGATTTCTTCCATTAGCTTCTTCAATCTTTCCTCAAACTCTCCTCGGTACTTGGTTCCAGCAACTAGAAGACCCATATCAAGGGTAATAACCTACATAAAAAAAAAGGGTAAAAGAATAAATTTGTATAACTATTTTTTGAAACAATTACACTATTGACAGCTTATCATCTTTTTTTTCTAACACAGACAATGTGCATGGATGACAAAGCCAGCACTCGATCACAAATTGCAGGGTACAATGAGCATAACATGTCATATAAAGAAACTCAAAGCAACTTTTAAGTAACCAATGTATATATTTTGAAACCTAGGAACTATGCGATAAAATGAAGATGCAAAAGTAGAGAACATTGGAGTAAACAATTTTCATATTGCTCTTCCAAATAGAAAATAGATCAGCAAGATTAAACCTATTGTTTCAGCTAATAGTGTGCACAAAAATCTGTGCCTGAACCATGTCAAGATATTGAAGCAATGCTCACCTTCTTTCTCTCAATTGTTTCAGGGACATCACCACTTGCTATACGTTGAGCTAGACCTTCTGCAATTGCTGTTTTCCCAACCCCTGGTTCTCCAATAAGACAGGGATTGTTTTTAGTTCGTCGACCCAAGATTTGGATGACACGCTCTATTTGTGGCTGTCTTCCAACAACAGGATCCAATTTTCCCTAAAAGGAGAAAGAATCCACTAAAAAAGACCCTCCAGAATATGTAATAGAGTAAGAGAAATGGATAGCTCACTTACCTCCTCTGCTAGCTTAGTCAAATTAGTTCCATACTCTTCAAGTGTAGGCATCTTATTGCTACCACCTCCTGGTCCAACAGTAGCAGGAATATTTTCTGTGCTCTCACCAACCATGCGAATGACCTAATTGCAATGCATGTCAGTTAACTTTTAATATTGCACAAGAAATCAAAGGATATACTCACTCTCACAGTTAGGCTGACCCAACTCTCAGATAGTCATTAATTACCTGTGTGCGGATGTTGCTAGGGTCAGCACCTAAGTTCTCAAGAACACGGGCGGCTACACCTTCACCTTCACGAAGCAGCCCAAGAAGCAAGTGCTCAGATCCAATGTAGTTGTGACCTGAAAGATCCATGGAAATTTGATTTTTCCATTTAAGATAACCACCTTTAGAAAAATAAAGTATAAAACGAAAATAGGAGTTGAAACTAAGCATTTGTATGGAGGTTTATGCGCTCATCTGCTCCCAAAGTTCTTAAAATTCATACGTAAATTTGGAGATGATAAAACAAAAATAGGCAGAATAACCATGTTGGCATTTAAGATTTACTGAATTCAGCATGCATGCGCTCACACACAAAAAAAAACCTTGAAGGTTTTAACTTAGAAGCAAAGACTAGAATTGACAGCACAATCATAGCCATTGTGAAAACCTACATTGTGGTCCAAATTTAATTTTGCACCAAAAATTTATGCCTTGGTTTCAAATTCCATGTCAGAAAAGGAAGGAAAGAAAATGAACCTACCAAGCTGACGGGCTTCCTCTAGTGAGAGTTCCAACACACGCTTTGCACGAGGAGTAAAAGGAATTTCCACAGCAACAAATCCACTGCCTCTTCCTATAATCTTCTCCACTTCTACGCGTGCATCCTTCAGATTGATTCCCATAGATTTTAGAACCTTCGCAGCAATACCAGTTCCTTCACCAATAAGACCAAGCAGGATTTGCTCGGTGCCAACAAAGTTGTGACCAAGCCGTCTTGCTTCCTCCTGGGCAAGCATAATTACTTTAATTGCTTTTTCTGTGAAGCGCTCAAACATAGCCCTAGGTGAAAATCGCTTGGCCTTCTGTTGCCTGCGGGACATTGTGATTGCAACCTTGGAATGGAAGTCATGTCTGGAACTTAGCAACGTGTCCAAACAGTTTGAACTTCGCAGACCTGAGAATCCTCTCAAGATCAACGTTGGTGATCGGGAACTACACATCATTTTGGTGGTTGTCCTTCTTGATGTGTCTGATTCTTGAGATTGTCCATGCTTTATACCAGAAGCTATTGCAGGAATATTAGTTGAATGAACCAGCAACCTCGCCATGTGATACTCCAAAAAACAATCTGCATTGCATGATTTGCATCTCAGGAAAAAGATACTATAATAAAAAAAAATGAAAAAAAAAAAAAGAAAAAGAAAAAAAAAAAAAACGCTGACAATTGAGTTGATAGTGAAATATGAAATAGCAGTCAGTCAGCTGCAATTGTAGTAAACACACATGCAAACTCCTCATCAACATTGATGTTATTAAGAACAAGAACTGTACTTGTTGCTAATCATATTTATGAAAAAAATTCATGAAGCATAAATCTCCAAGTCCAAGACTTGGGAAGTACTAAAAAATCTATAGTAAAATGGTTGACTCATATTATTATTCACGGGTTACAATAAGCAATCCAAAGGCAAATTCTTGAATTAGTGCATTATCTGTGCTTGGTTGACAAAGAAACTTGAGAGCAAACCAATTATAGAAATATAGCATAACATGTACAGATTATGTGCAACATGTACAGATTATGTGCAACATATGAATCTTTGCTAAACAGGCATAACCCCACCAAGGGAGCTATTGGTAACCCTTGGTGGCCTTAAAAGGGTATTAATATCAATTCAAAAAAACGTCCATCAAGTATCAATAAATAAACTGAAACTATCAACCTAAGAGGTCTATGTTATCTCATTTCACTTCGCAAGAACAAGTCAGATATGAAACAGGCTATTTCGCTTATGAAACTAGAAATTCACTCTTAAAAAGCAACTAATACCAACCAAGAGCGCAAACATTTCAGTAGAAAAACAAAAGAGTGGCGCCTTGTTAAAACGCAAAAAAACTAAGGGGAAAAAAAAAATCCCCATCCCGGTAATGAAATCTGGCAAAAACAAAGAGTCAGAGAGAGCTCAAGTATAATAAGGATTGTATCGAAGATTCAGCTAACAGAATCAATTAAAAATGAAAAATGAAAGAGTGAATTGAAGTATTGAAACGAAGCACACATGTGAATCAATATCAAGTTAAAAACCCTAAGTTCTAAAGTAGAAATGCAACAACCAAAAATTAAACAAGCTTACCTAAAATTCGAAGATGGAAAACGAAGCACAGAAGAACAATCAATGAGAAGAGAAGTAAAAATAAAAATCCAGAGAGACCTAAAGGGTCTTTATTTTTCCTTTTCCTTTGGAGAAGAAAGAGACCCTCTTTTATGGTCGGCCGAGAAGGAAGGTTAGCTATCTAGATGTGGCTTATAATATTAGACGGTGTTTTCGTTACCCTCCCTCTCTCTAGATTTTTTTTTTTTATAACTTTTTTACCTTTTTTTATCCATTTTAGTCTACTCCTTATCCGCACCGTATACTCCATCAACGATCATGGACCTTCGCCATCCAAAACCACACCGACCTTCTTGATTATCAATCTAACTGGCGGCTCTACATCGTCTGATTCTTAGATATTACACGTGGTTTATAGATTTTATTGGTGATAATTAATGGGGGCAGCGGATCCCGCCAGCCTTACCTGCTGGTCAATCTAACTCCGAAGGGCCTAGATATTCTTTTCCATATGCCTATTTTGCCCCTTTGTTGCGCCGTCAGTGTAGACGATGCCTGACCCGAATCTCCTTGATAGAATTGAACTTGGTATGTTTTCTACCCGAATAAACCATTTCATTGCATGAGAAATTTAAATGATTCGAGACAAAACCAAAACTCTAACACAAATTCAATCTATAAAATAGGTCCACGAGACAAAAAAGGAAAAAACAATTAAATCAAGGGACTATTTAAAAATGTCTACAAATACTTCTACTACAAAATAAGAGAACAATACTAAATCATTACTTTTTATATACTAAATTTAATAATGAAAATGAACCCTATGCATAAATTTTGAAACACAATTCTAAATTTTAGTATTACTTTTTATATACTAAATTTAATAATGAAAATCAACCCTATGCATAAATTTTGAAATACAATTTTAAATTATAATCAAATAGAAAAATTAATAGCGGATATAATTCTAAATTATAATCAAATAGAAAAATTGGTAGTCGATATAATTCTAAATTATAATCAAATAAAAGAATCGATAGCCGAAATAATTATAATTAAATAGAAAAATTGATAGTAGATACAATCTTAAATTATAATCAAATAGAAGAATCGAAAGCTGAAATTTTGATAATAGCGGCTCATATATAAAGCAATTAATTTAATTGAATTGAATAATCAGCCAATTATTTAAATAATACATTATTTATAAATAAACACAACGTAAATTTTAAAATTAAAAAAATCTAAAACGATTAAATTAGGGTAAAAAAAAATGATATTGCAATTACAAGAGAATTTTACCATCAAACTCAACAAGCAATTTAAACTCTTCTCGCTGCACTAACAGCATCTATAGCTAAAACCATACAAAATCTGTACATGCCTCAACCCAACCATTGTGGAGAGAGTAATATGCATCAACTTGAAGATGACACACATAAACATGGGAGCTTACAAGAAGAACTAAAGAAATTTTAGACTAAATTAAATTGGACTCTGGAGGAAAATTTCTCTTTAGAAACTAGAAAGATAAAAATTATGATTAAAATTGTTAAGGGATGAACGTTTTGAACTTGGAATGTTTACTCAAACATGTAAAAGAATATATACATGAAATTTTTTAAAAAAATAGTGCCTTGATTTATCTTGATTTTATCATTGAAATTAATATAAGTAGAATAAAGACAGGAAATATTTTTCACAATATGGTATTGGAATTTTGAAGTAGAAAAGAGATTAATGAAAATGAATAGTAGTCGGTAGATATGAGTTCATTCCTACGTGGATGCGGAAAATAGCAGCTTGGAGGGCCTCACACTTTTAGCACTCTGTAAATGAGATGGGTAATTAGGCCCATTTCAATGAATTTCAGGAGTTCAAAAAACCTCTCCCCTTATTTTTCTTTTGAAATTATTTATTTTATAAAATAATTTAAAATTATACATAATTTTCATTTTTTATGAATTTTTAAATGAAAAAAGTTATTTTTATTTTAAATGAAAATTTAAATAAAATCTATATATAATTAAATCTTAAAATTTTCATATTTGATACTCTAATTTTCTATCCACTTATATAAAAAAAAAAAGGTTAAAAAGGAGAGATGAAACCTGAAGAAACAAACTGAACAAACAAAATGAGTGATACAAAGCTAAGCAACCCTCTGTCTATCTCATTAAGGAATATCCATGGTTTAGGAGGATGGCTATGAAGAATATAGTAACACGATGATGGCTTTCAATGCTAAATTTGCTATGTAATCAACAACTCTATTTGCTTCACGATTTTTCTTTTTTCCTTTCGGGTCAAAAATAAGCTTCCACTGCTTTTTCTAAATATTACTATCATTTTTTAGACAACTTTCTTATATTATTTAACTAATTTTTATATTAAGAATCTTAAAAATTTTTTTAAAAAATTAATTGTGTTGTGTGATAGAGTAAAAAATTAGTAATACCCTTCTTCTTTTCTATCACCTTTTATTATATTTTTATAATAAAATAAATAATAAAAAAATAGTCAAAATCAATAAAAATAAATTGATTACAGAATAAAAATGGTCAAAATCTCTAAATAAACTTATTAGTAAAAATAAATTCAATACGAAAAAAAAAATATTTTCCTATTAAATAATATGCGACCTTACTTATTTTAGTTCAGATTTCACGACAACATATGAGAGAATATCCATATTTTTTAGAAAATAAATAAAAAAAAGTTATTTAATTAAAAATATTCAAATCAAACTTATTTGAAAAAAAATTTCAAAAGTATTTCTTTAAGATTTTGTTATTTAAACACATTTTTATAAGCAATCTAAAGCTCTCTTCAAACTGAATTTCTTTCTTTTTTATACTGTTTGGATGGGGTAGAAAGAAAAAAAAAGCAATGGGAAGGATAAGAAAGAAATGGAATAGAATGTAAATATTTAACACTTATCGGAAAGAGGAAGAAGTAAGATAAATCCTTTAAATTTGATATTCATTTCCCTTCTTTACCCTTCATTCACCTTTCTCTCAAACACAACTTTTTTCATCGTAACTCTCTTCTATCTTTTCCTCTCTTTACCTTTTCTCATCCTTCCTTTATTTACACTTTCCTCACATTCTTTAAATATAATGTAGTGGGAGAGATAAAAGGGAAGAAAAAAAAATTATGATGATGGCAATTTAAAAACTTGATTTGGTCATGATCCGGTTTAAACAATAAATTGAACCAACATCTTATCAATATTAAAAAATGTCCTAATTTAATGTATAACTTTTTTTAATACATTGTATTGGTTTGATATTTTGTAATTTTTTTATTAATAGAAACTAAATAAATGATGTGTTATAAATTTAAATTATATGAGGGGATGTAGTACAAACCACTACGTTGGTGACATAACAGAAGATTAGAAAGTTGAAATAAAGAAGTGGGGTAAGGAATGGGGTAACCCAAAATCAGGGGCAGCTTTCAATGTCCCATACTCACGGGCTTTACGCCTCTAAAATTACTTCCCTTCTCCCTGCTCAAACTAACACCTCCATAACTCCACCTTATTTAACACCTTTTTCTGGGACCGACCAAAATTCGATTTAAAGTGGCTCGTGACTCGCATCTCCGCTTACAATCGTGATAATTATATTATAATTTAAACTTAATTAGAGAAAAGTTAAAAAACTGATTTCAAACCGAATCGAATATAACTAATTCGATTCGATTCGATTCGATTTTTTATCTTATTCAGTTCGATTCGGTCTGCAATTTAAATAAATTCAATTAAATCGGTTTTAATCGATTCGATTCGATACCAAACCGAATCGACCGATGCACACCCCTACCTTTGTCAACCCATTCTCCCTTATTATTATTATTATTATTATTATTATTATAAACATTCATTTCATTGAATGTGGTACTCGTTTCCACTTGCCTCCTCTCCTCTTCCAATACTTTTGATTGGCTGTGCCCTACTCCCTACTGCATTTTTTTAATTAAAAAAAAATCTCATATAATTACATCATAATATTTTTAAAACAAATATATGATAATACTATTACTAGTTTTCTCTATTATTATTATTATTATTATTATTAACATATTATATATTTATTATCATCTTCTTCTTTACAAATTGATTGTATGAGATCTCAAATTGATTAATGGAGTGCGTGAGTGAAATTTATATAAAATTAAAGATTTTATTAAAATTATTATGATTTTGATAACATTTTAATTATGTTCATGAATTTAGTGTGTATTTTATTTTTTAATCAAAAAATATTAACATATTACACTCTGAAATTCTGGAAATTAAAAGAAAATTATGGGTATATTAATTTTTTTTTAACAAAAATAAAATAAATTACTATAATCCCTAATTTTGAATAAAATTTTCATGTAATTTTTATTATTTTCAATTTTTAATTAAGAAATAACATTGCATACTTTAATCACCGAAAATTTCGCTTTAAATAACATTTTAATTCCTAAATTTTCATACCAATCTAATGTTAATTTCTAACAAATTCAAATGTTATTTTATTTAACTGACACAAAAATTAATACTTTGAGATTTATTTCATTCAGTTCAAACAAATTACTTGGAAATCTTATTGTTTAATAAAATATTATCGGTCATTAACCATAAGACTATTTTACTTTTATATAAATTATAGATTAATTGGCATGTATTACATAAATTGTGCGTAATATTCAACTATAACAATGAGCAGAGGATTTTTTTTTTTTAACATAAAAGATAAAATATTTTAAAATAAATAAATAAATAATTCCAACTTAATATCTTTTTTTTTTTTTTTAATTTCTACATGCGAAGAAACAATCAAGCTAGTCTTGATTGCCTAAGTGTAAATGATGTTTGATTTTAGTAAATTCAGTTTAAATATAAATTTGCAATTGTATATATTAAATTGAAATATGTAAATGGTAAAAGAGTAAAATTGGAAAGGTAGTGAAGGTGGACAAACATAAGGATTGAAAGGAAAATACAAAGTTGAAATATTGATTTTTATTTTTATTTTATTCAAATACTTGAGGTATTGATTGAGTCAGAGTGCGGTGAAATAAAAAGGTTCACGAGATTCTTGCCCCCTCAATCCTTTCTTCAGTATTTTATTCCCATAACCTTTCCAATCCTTCATTCTCCCTCTTCCAATTATATATTAATTATTTCTCTAAACATTATTTTAAAATTCTATTTTTCTTAAATAACTTATATAACCATATAGTATATATCTTTTATATATATGAAATTTGATAATTGGGTCACTGCCTTATATTAATTATAACAAAAATGCAATGTAGGAGAAAAATTTTCGTAATTAAATTTTAATGTATTTTATTTCATAGTATAAATTTATATTCTTTAAAGGAGGGAAGGTAATCAGAGGATAATTTGAATTATTTTTATATTGAAAATAGAGAAAAATTACTTTTTATTATATAATTCATCTTTACAATTTAATTCATTAAATTTCTTATTCTCTTTTTGTTACATAAAAATTTGGCCTCCGTTATTATTATTATTTTTTTATATTAAAAAAAAGTGTGGGACCCTATGTTTATCCAAATAAGCACAAAAGGCAAAGCGCGTAGACAGTGATTAGTGTAACGTTCAAAGAGAAGGTGTGTCACATCCTTCTCAATTTTCCTACAACAAAAAGCCATATCCCTCTACCTTGTGCAACTAACTCTCATCTTTCTCTTTTATCTCATCCTTTTCTCAGCAATTTGTTTTGCTTCCCTCACTTTCCAGACAAAATATAACAGAAATCCAGAAACGAAAATGTTGTCTGGATTAAATGGCACTGTCTGGATGGAAGATAAAGAAGCGCAACACTCCACCACAGACAACAACATTCACAATAGCTGTGATGTGATAGAGAGCAAGGAAGATATGGGTTCCCTTTCTACATTCAAATCCATGCTCGAAGTAGAAGAAGAAGACTGGTATATTGCTAATAGTAGTATCCATCATCATCAAGATACCATCAGAGATATTACATTTTCACCAAATCTTGCCGAAACAGATAATCTGTTGCTTCACCCTGCGGATTCCTCCTCTTCTTGCTCACCAGCTTCCTCTGTTTTTAACAATATAGACCCATCTCAGGTGCCCTACTTTATGCACTCAAAACCTACCTTATCTTCACTTCTTAACGCTGTCTCTAATAACCCTTTAGAGCATGACATTGAGTTGGGCGAAATTGGGTTCCTTGACAACCAGTCAACTACTACTACTACAACAAATGCCTCACCTTTGCTAAATAGAGGAGGCGGAGTTTTAAGCAACTACACAGATTTGAGCTCAAATAATCTGTTTAGCTCTTCTAATTTATCCCCTGATCCACCTTTTTCAACTACTCGTGCGCTTCAGTTACCCGAAAATGGTCCAGGGTTTACAGGGTTTAATGGTTTTGTTGAGAGCTCAGGGAATAGGCTGTTCTGTAATAGGTCCAAGTTGTTGAGGCCTCTTGAAACATTTCCTTCGATGGGTGCACAACCAACTTTGTTTCAAAAGAGAGCAGCTTTGAAGAAGAATTTGACTGATAATGGAAGCAATTTGGGGGTTCTGAGTGGTATTGAGATTGATAAAGGAAAGAGAGAAATCACTCAGTTGATCGAAGAGAATGAGAAGAAGAGCAAATTGGGTAAGTTAGATGACACTGTAGAGGATGTAAGCATTGACGGGTCAGGTTTGAATTATGATTCTGATGAGGTAACTGAAAATATTAAAATGGAGGAGATTGGTAAAAATGGAGGGAATAGCTCAAATGCAAATAGCAGCGTGACTGGCGGTGGTGTTGGGGATCAGAAGGGGAAGAAGAAGGGGCTCCCTGCTAAGAATTTGATGGCAGAAAGGAGACGCCGGAAGAAGCTCAATGATAGGCTGTACATGCTAAGGTCTGTAGTCCCAAAAATAAGCAAGGTGAGAATTTCTTTCCACCATTTTCTTGTGAATTCAAGTAATGTATTTTTACTACTATTGAAGATATCTGTATAAGATTCTTACAATTATTCAGGTTAATGTTTGTGTGCAAGTGTAATAGAGAGAGAGAGAGAGAGATCCTTTTCCAGGTTCTTTTGTTGTTGGGAATTGGTAGCATCTGTTGTATGGCATGTTGTGAAAATATTATAATAGTTGCACTTGCATTAATGCCTCTCACATGGACACTGGTACGTTGCTTTTCTTCACCATAAATTTATGGGACACTGGCACAGAAATACAAGATGGTAGTCTCTCTCCATCAATGAAGTTGTTGCACTACACATTCTCTCTCTTCTTCTTCTTCTTCTGATAAATAATTTTAAATGAAGCTAAATCTTATCATCTTGAATTGCATTACCTATTTTTTGGTTTGCTTCCTTCCTCTTAACAGTTCTTCTCTATCTTTGTCTCTTTGAGTTTCGACGCTCCTGCTTGCAGTCGCTCCCGTATTATGTGATTTGTTTGCTTGTTCATGCCTGTTTTTGCACTCAAAAGTTTTTAGTTTATTTATTCCTGAGGTGAAACAAGAGTGTTTTGTATTCAGCAACGACAATTTTATCAAATTTCTATCCTCCTACTAGACTAGGGAACTGTTTTCAGCTTATTTTAAACATTGAAGAAGTAGGGTTAGGACCAGATAAGACAGCAGCTTGGTTTCGACTTTTAAACTCTAACATGTAAGAACTAAACTCTTCCAAGTCTATCAACATTAACTCATCGTTTGGAATCAACAATTTCACGTAATTCTCTTGTATGAAATTATTTTTAACTTGAAAAAATCTCATCATGTATATAAAATTATGCATGATTTTATAAAAATTTATTTGAATTTTTTTTTTTTACAAAATCATTTACGTAAAACAAAAGGTAAAGATTTATATGAATTTTCAAAATTTCATCGCAACAGAAACAGAGTGGGCAGCTGATTTTATTATTTTTTTCAAAAAAAAAAGTTCATCTGGTAGGTTCTTGGATTACGTTGCACATCATATTTTCTTTGTTAAATTAAAATGTTATTGAATTGCTCATAAAGATAAAGATATATTATTGAAATTTCAGTCTTTTTTTCTTCCTTGGAGTTTTCCTCTGTTATTTTGCTTTGCCTAAATAATATAAATTCAGTTAACCTACTGAAGAATTAAGCAAATTCAAATGTCTATTCTCCTAGAGTTTGATTTGACTGAAACTAGCATACTATTTTCAAAATTTGCGGCAAGTTTCAACTTAGACAGGAGAATATTCTTGCCAAGGCCTGGTCCACGATGGATGAAGAATTTAGCAAATTCAATTATCTTTTCTGCTGGCGTTTGATTTAACTGAAACTAGCATTCTATTTTCAAAATATATGGCAAGTTCAAGAACTTGCTGAATTCTTAACGAGTCAAGGTTCAAATTTTCAGCAGTACCAAAAACAAACCACGGGTCTAGAGCCTTTTTAGTTTCCATTATTTATTTCGGTTGTTACTTTTTCTCAACCCATAAAGGAGTATGAATATCATTCCCAGTGTTCAAACTACTAAATAAACAAATATGGAGCTCTCAACTTTCCATTATGCTTCTCTAAAATGACATAATGAGAGTTATATTATTGCTGTTGTGACAGATGGATAGGGCATCAATCCTTGGGGATGCAATCGAGTACTTGAAGGAACTTCTGCAAAGGATCAATGACCTCCATAACGAATTGGAGTCAACTCCTGGCTCTTCATTGACACCCACAAGTTTTCACCCTCTGACACCTACTCCATCAACATTGCCCACTCGTATCAAGGATAAGCTTTGTCCCACCTCATTGCCAAGTCCAAATGCTCAACCAGCAAGGGTATATTTCTCTTTTATGTTCTGGAATTTTATTGTTATCTCACCTCAATTTGCCGGGATTTGCTTGTTTTACTTTCAATCAGTATTGACAGTTAGTTTCTGCTTGTAAAATGTTCAAAGATATCTCCATTAAGATTGTGCTTCAATAGTGGAGTTTTGGTTTTTCTGCATAGGTTGAAGTCAGAGTGAGAGAAGGAAGAGCTGTAAACATTCATATGTTTTGCGGTCGCAGACCAGGTCTCCTGCTCTCCACCATGAGGGCCTTGGATAACCTTGGCCTAGACATTCAGCAAGCTGTCATCAGTTGTTTCAATGGTTTTGCCATGGACATCTTCCGAGCTGAGGTACATTTTCAAACTGTCAATTCTCAGTACTACCAACTCTACATGCATAAAAGCAGATGAAAAAAAGTCATATTTTTAACCCTAATGAAATATTCAAGCATCTCATATTTGTCATTCAAGAGAAATGTCTGTATTTGTAATTTGAGACTTTTTCATTTTCAAGTTATATATTCCGCCATGTATAAATGTGCAAAATCTGAGTTTTCTTTCTTTCTTTCTGCAGCAAAGCAAAGAAGGGCAGGATGTGCAACCTGAGCAAATTAAAGCAGTGCTCCTGGATTCAGCAGGTTTCCATGGAATGATATAGCAGTCTCACTTTAAACATGCATAAGGTCATGTTGCAGCTATCAAATATAGTAGTTTGTCATCAAGAGTTCTTTGAAAGGAATCATAATTCTGTATAACTTTTGAAATTTCCGTTGAGAAATTTTTTTTTTTAAATATATCATTTAGTGAGATAGTATAAAATTAAACTAATAAATTTTTTACAATAAGAATATTAAAATAATTTTTTATAAAAAACTTTTCTTACTACCATTACAATAATAAAAATACAAAATTCCTAAAGTGGAGTTTTTGAACACTGGCGAAAGACGCCTAGTATTTCATAAAGCAAAAAACAGCAAAACAGACAAAGAAGAAACATGCTCCGGTTTCTCTTTGGATCATTCATGTGACGGATACCAAACGCATGACGACGTCTTCGGCTTATCTGCTGCTTTTTCTTTCGTCTAATCCAAACGCAATAACAGATCCCGCCAACGTCTTCTTTACACTTCACTCCACAATAAATTCAACTCCACTCTCAAAAACGTGATTGTGACTCGTGATAATTATCAAAAAATAAATCAAGATAAATAAAAAAGAACTCGGATAAAGTTTTTTAAACAATGTTTCAATAAATATTTTTTCTTGACTTATCCTTGAAATATTTCTAAAATATTAATCAGGTTTCATATTTGTAGATACTATAATTGAAACCGTTTTTCCCCTTTTTATACCAACTTATAACTAAAAAGTCCATAGAAATCGTCACAATAATTTTAAACCGGAAACAATAATAAATATTGAAAAAATATAACAAGGTCAGAAATGATTTTGAATACCATTTTGTTCGAAAATCCATGTTACAGAAGAGCGACAATTAAAGTAAATTTCTTTGAAGAGAATTGATGTGAATTTAAATCAGGCAAAATCCCCTACTTATACCAATTGACATCTTTTCGATGAACTCATTTTAACCTAAGAACTCTTCTAACGATCATAAACCACTATTTCAATCAAAAACAATTATTAATCATAATAATATATTATTTTCTTCAAGGCATTACAAAAATATGGCATCTCAAGTGACACATGAGACCATGGAGACTTCCACACGCCGTTCTGAACAAAACATCAGTACTCAAAAAATGGTTAAACTTATTTACACTAATCTGCAGAGTCGGATAAATACGCACAAAACGGCATATATTTACAAAATATATGAATTCAAGCAAAAAGTTTAAACATGAACTGCCCCTCAAAAATGCCATGCCCAAACAAGTTGGCTGAACAAAAGGTTGATTTTTGCCCACATATAACATACAGATTCGATCTGATAAATCAACTTCAAAAAGAGATGGTAAAAAAATCAATAACAATAACCTCCAACTACCTCCAGAAATCAATCCCAATGGCACATGTTTTAGAGCGGGCAAAGCTTGATCCGCCATCAATGTTATTCCCCACCAAAGGAAACATAGCACATGCAAAAGTAATGGAGGACTGAACCTCTAATTACTGGGGTGCCCTCAGGAAACAGGAATGGCTCACTCAGTTTCAGGCAACCACTCGGTTGTTTCCACATGTACACTAACATACAGTTCATGATAATATTACAGCTATCTTGCAACTCATATCGTGACTTTCAATACAAAATACTTGCGCATCCGATTGCGCCAGCAATTAAAATAGAAGATATTCACGGGAAACAACAAAATGAAAGACTAGAAGATTGTCGGCCAGCCCAAAAAACCATTAGGCGATGTATAAACTTACATACATTAGAAGGTAGGTGGGGGAGGAAAACTATGTACAGGGTGGAATGGTTCAAGGAAAAAAAGCAGCTACCATTGCCTCGCTCAACATAGGTGTATATATGTTTATATATGTTTATGTATAACTGGACACCATACATTACTAACTCCATTAAGAGGTCCAAAATTGGGTGCAACATTCTTGCAGTCTATTCCTGAGATGTCAAAAAGCTTGCCATCTTTAAAGAGATAGAATCGCTCCCATCCCAATTTTTTCAATTGAAATAGACAGAACACCCTTTGCCTGCTTGCCTTCTTGTGGAAAACCTGACAAAAGGAACAAAAGACAGATTCAGAACAGATAGAATTATGTATAAATGAAAATAATTCTGATTTTTCCGAGGCATTAGAAGCATTCTGTCAGAAAAGTATCTAAAAAGTTCTTCCACTTCAACAAGTGCGAAATTTAACCAACTTGTTGAACTTAGAAAATTACCTAGAAACCAAGGTAACCAAACCTAACAAATATCAGTGCTATTTGCAGGAGGAAGACGAAGACATTTCATGTCTTTTGCGTCCATGCCCTCCACATCCAACAGATTCTCATCACCCTTTGAATTTAAGGCCCCTGGATTCATCTTTTGTACCTCCTCTCTGGTATAGATGTAGATCTTGCGAACCATGCCAACAAATTCCCTGATTTAAACGTGTCATCAATACGCAAGCCACCATCATAAAGGAATGCACTGCTCATATCTGAAAAGTTAATAATGAATGCAAGACAAAAAAATTCTTACTGCCAGGGATCATCTCCAACCAGCATCATATCGCCCTCATCATCTGTATAAACAATTAGCCAGTTCCTTTTGGGAGCCATTAATTCACCATCAAATTCAAACAACTGATCCAATTCAGCAATCAACTCATTGTAGTTGTTGAACTTGGTAAGATCAACAGACCTTCCAAGTGCAATCCCCTGCTTGTGAACCTAAGGAAAAAAGACAATTTAGCACTTCTTTTACAAAATACCAGAATTAATAATAACAACAAATTCTATAAATAAACGTTTAAAAAACCTTGGTGCAACTCCTAGTTGAAACACTTTGGGCTTTGCCCTGATTGTCCCTCGTATGCAGGATACCACCTTGGAACTGTTTCTCATGTTCATTATCATCAGCCAGCTTAGAACCCTTCGATTGTTCTGACCTTTGATCACATTCCAATGCACGAAGCTGATGACACTGTGGATGCGCACTAGTGGGCTCATAGACCATGCTTCTATGTGCTGCTGGTTCTGGTGTAACAGGATTACTAAACAAGGGAATGCCAAACAGCTTACACTTTCCATCGGTGGATTTCCCAGTCTCATGCTCCGGTACCAAAATGGGTTTTGGACCTAGATCTCTTGCATGAGTCTGATTATCAAAATGAGATGGTGGGGGGGGAGGCATCAACCAATTTCCATGCGACTGCTCAACTCTGTGCCCATTAAGCATTGGAAGCTCGTTAAATGCACTGCATCTGATATGTCCTCGTGCTTGAAAAGGCATATCACGACCTTGCACAGGAACCTTTGCATTAGACTCTGGTAACTTGAGGGACAGACCAGATGACATTACGGACCAGTGGCTGGAAGGCAAGTTAAACTTGCCTTCCTGATCTAATATAAGTTTTCTACTAGCAGATGCTGCAGTTTGATCGACAAAGGATGCACCAAATCCATGGATGGAATCAGCATGTGCCCCAAAGCCTGATAACAAATCCGTGTAGGTTGGCTCCTGCCTCCCAGAGGGCATCCAACTCTCTGATCCATGTCTTCTTGAAGCAGATACCACATCGACCTTCTCATCCTCTATGGAAGATGGCCACATCAAAGATTTTTCAGCAGTGTCAGACTCGTTGCTCTCTGCAAAATTGCCTCTCAAGGTCGAGAATTCTTGACCTTGCAAGACCCTTGAATATCCACTTGGTGGTTGAGGGTCTATGGTGACTTTGGATGAACCTAACCCATAAAGTGATACATTTCATTCAGACGTCAGTTGATCGAAACATTAAGACGTACAAAAACTTAGAGCAAGAGCAAGTGCACACCTTCTCTAGTGAGAACAGAGGAGTCAGGTGATGAAGGCACCACATTGGATCGAGGCCTTTTGGGCCTGGGCATGGGAAGGGGATTCAATGCGGGAGGAGCCAATGCAGGCTCTATGCTCCATGGTGAAACTCTCTCTGGGCGAGGGATAGTGGAGGTTTCATCCCATCTCACCTAGAAATCACAATTAAATCCCCAATTAACACTTTAGAAAGAAATAACATACACCGCGTACTGACTTGATACTACCTTTAAGCATCTCCATTTGGAATCTCGCCACCTTTTGGGATCAGCATCTTCAATTCCAACAATTGTACCAGTAAATCTACAATAAGGAAATCACACAATGTCAATATAGAAAGAAAAACCAGCCTACAAGTAGAAGAGAACAGGGAAGGTAGTAAAGTAAAGATAAACACTAAAGTCAACAAATTAAAACTACTACACTATAAATAAATAGCTAAAAAAGTGAAGGCCGTAACATCCACCAAAAAACCTTAACTAGCAGAAGCCATACCTTTGCTCAGGAGCTTCTTCTCCTTCAAATCTCATTTTAAACCTCATTCCAATGGTATAGTTGTTTTTGACAGACTCCATGTATCGATCAACTGGAACAATGAACTCAGCTGGGCTTGTCCTGCAAGAACATAGTTAAAACGGTTTTTAAAGTTGAATAAATACAGGCAGGAGTTGGAAGTTCAGTAATTAAAACATCATATAATTGAGCTTTAATTTGCCGTCAATATCTGTTACAATGAGTTAGCAATGCACGTAATTTATTCCTGGATTACCAGAACCAGAGAAAAAGGGAGAAGCATAGATTTGCATTATCAACCACTCAAATCATAGATTACCCAATCTGCAATTACCTTACTATGTACAGTGCAATGAATAAAATAAACCACATACCTTGGTTTATAATAAACAGTGAACATGGTTCCTGTAGAGATGGCATGCCATGCAGTGGCAAGCACACCGAGATGCATGCTGTGACTGGATATAACAGATGATGGAACATTTCCCTGCTGTCTCATTGCACGTCTAACACCAACTCGAAGTTCCCCATTCTCACCTCTGCAAATTAAAGGCCAAAGCCACACACATCACTTCCATCCAGAAACTTAACAAGTTAAACAAGAAATAAATATTATGGGGAAGAAGTAAACCTTAAAAATATAAACGCATCACCAGCAACAAGCCTTTTGGAGCTAACAAATACACTCCATCCACTTTGAAGCAAGTGCCTCCGCGGTTGACCTAGTATTTGAAATTATCACGTAAATTAAGCAAAAATAAAAGACAAATGCTATAAATATAATGCTACAAGCAGAATACATCCCCTTACTCTTGACAAAATAAAAAAAGTTTATTTTAACCATATAAAAAAAAAATCCATAACAAAGCTGTTTGTTCATGTCTGTGATCATCAGTTCATTACCCCGAAATATATGTCTAAAACGCCATTCATTTCCATGCAAATCCTTAGCAATCAATTCCTGCGTTGGAGGTTGCTTTGACATATCCTATCATACACCAAACATGAAACATGAAACATCAGATCAAACTTTTTGGTTCAATTAAAATTATCCCAGAAGAAAAAGAGAGGGGCAAGCCCTGGAATTATTGGTCACAAGCAGACTTGAAACTAACCAGAGGTGGCAGACATTCATCTGCATGTCGTCTAAGCACAGAAAACCCACCATGGGTGCTAGTATCTGAGGCAGTTAAGGTTTTACAAAATGAATGCACGTGAAACCGTGGTGGAGGTGGCAGGGGAGGCTCCTTGTCTACTGCACTCTCATCTTGCTGAAATTAAGAAACCATTTAACAATCAGATATCCAATTCCGCTTCAACCCTTTAATACTTGAATACCACATAACCAAAATTACAGCGCACTTACGTTGGGATCAGGAAGCAAAGTCACTTGCGCAAATACCTCATCTGTATCTGGCTCGGCCTACAATCAACAGTTGCAACAACAGTTAAGTCCACATACACAAATTCCTCGTAAAAAGCTACTCATGATCACCCTACCTTCAACTGGACGTTGATCACGGTACACAAGATCTTGGATGGAAGATCATAAACTGGCATCTGCTGGTCGGCCACCTGATTTGTGGACGCTGCTACCTAACCCATTAATAACAAGACAATTAAGCCATAAACAGCATCAACTTTGGCGTGTGTGGTTGTGGGGAGGGGGGGAGGGGAAGGGGAGAGGAAAAGGGAAGGGGGGGAAAAAAAACTTCTTAAATCACATATCCGACTTCAGTCGCATAAGCAACCAGATAATTTCCCAAAATTAACGCATAGAATACAAGAAAGCAAGAACAAAATCCAGAAAATCCAACGGTAAAAAAACTGACCCACAAAAAATATCCAAATGGGAGAAATTCAAGGAAAATCAGCTCAATTTTTAGCTGAAAAGGGAAAACTCTGAAATATAAGAATGGTAAATCAGATATGAAAAATGAACCAAACCTGTTCGATGTGTCCCTGAGGAAAGTAGAAGACGCGCTCTCTTTCACGAGGAACGGTGACCAAGGGGCCGGCACAGGCATGCCACAGCTCCGTGTAAAGCGCCGTTTCAGCGTCTGAAACACACGCGCCACCACAGGATAGAAAAAACAAAGGAAAACACGGAAAACGATGAACAAAAGCTTTATATCCATCCAATTTGACCATAACATAAGACAATCTGCATGAATTTTTACCTCTTGCAGAGACAGGACATGTAGAATGGCTTTTCTGTCCTTCCATGGCGTTCCTTGGGTCGTTGGGTTCGCTATAAGGCGAAGAGAAGCTGTCTCCCCTTACGTTTCCACCGTTACCCTTTATTGAAATCTCGGAAGAATCCATCATCTCTCTTTGCTCAACACAGATCTCTCATTAACAGCCTCAAATTCGAAGCTCTACTTCATATCAACTAAGAAATTCCCTCTTTAATCAACCATTACTAGCTTTCTACCTCTTCTTTCTCTCTCTAAACTTATCAAAAGAAGCTAATCTTCAGTCTCAAACCTATAACCAAAAGCTCCACAACTTCTTGACCAACAAATATCTTGCTTCACCAACCAATTTGCTTCCTTCTCTCTCTCGCTCTCTCTCTCTCTCTCTCTCTCCTTCTGCTGCCAGAAAAGTTTTTCTCACTTCACCTAGCTATTGCTGCTTAGCAGATACACAGACGCTCTTCTTCTGCTTCTTCTTCTTCCACTCTATTCTCTCTTCCTCAATATCTTGTCTCTCTCTTCTCTATCATTCTTGTCTGTGTAAGGGTCGAGACTTAACCAGGGTGGTCAAAACTTCGTGCAATCATTTCAACCGCAGTCAATTTTTAACCAGTCTTGCTCAATACCGGCACTCACCGGTTACTCTAACCTCTTTAGCCGGTATACTCCATCCTGGACCAGATAAAAGCGACACGATCGCGGTTAATTAATAAAGGCCGCTTTCGTCATGAACGGCCTTCGTTTCGCTGTTAAAGGTTGTCCTCGTTCTGGCGAATAAGAGGGCTCAAATGATATAACGCCCGTCTGTTTTGACGTTAGTGGGAAAGCTGTTCGGTTTTTATGGGGAAACGGCTTTTGTCGTGCTGTTCACGATGAGAGGTGAATTTGGGAGGCAAAGAGGCTGGGGTGGGGTGCGTAGCCAACACATACCCGCGCACGTTAGTATGAATGGTTTTGTGCGCGTGTTTTCTTTACTTCTTTCCCGTACTAACTTCGCTGCTGTCTTTCATGCGCCTGGGGTTGTAGGGTACCACAAGCCATGCAATGTACTCTGCACGCCCATAATGTATTGTATCGTCTAATTATCGTTACAAAATTTTTCTCACGATAAATTAATGCATTACATCGTCTACCAATCGTTACCTTAAATATATAAATCCGTTCAATAATATGAGCGAATGTTTTCTTTTGCATATACTGCGAAGATTTTTTTAATTTATTATTTAATTTTATAATATAAAAAAATAATTTATTAATTAATTTCAGTTTTAAAAAAATACATAAAAAATCTGTAAAAATATTTAAAAATTTATGAATTAATCATTTTAAAATTTTAATTCCTTTAATATTTAATCCTTATGAAGTATTAAAAAATTCATAAAAAATAAAATTATTTGATATTTGATATTTTTTATTTTTTATAGAGAAATTCACTTGGAGATGTATTGATCAATAGTAAATTAAGTTTAAATAAATAATTTTAAAAAAATTAATATAAAAAAATTCAAACTATAACTTTTATTATATAAAATAATTATATTATAAGCATTAATTATAATAAAATAAAAAATTAAATTTTAAATTTTAAATATCAAAATAAAAAATAAATATGTTAAACTTTTCTGCATGAAATTATATAAAAAATTAAATTTTAGTTGTAAATACTTTCCTCTTCTAAAATACATATAACGATGATTTTTCTATGAAAAAATTAAACTGAAATTACGTTTTAATATTTTATAAATTTAAGAATACGTGTATACATCAAAATCCGTTTATTGCATGAAAAATTAATTATATATAGAAAATATTTTTAAAATATTTTTGATTTACTTATGATATTAAGAATAAATAGTGTTAATATTATTTATATATAAAACTTTAAATATAGATTTTTAATTGTTTAGATTTAAAAAGTTATTTTTTAAAAAAATTTAATTAAAAATTAATATTTGTAAATGTCTTAAATGCTATAAAAAGAGTAAAAGTTACTTTCTTATAAAATACTTTTTCGAAACAGACAGAACATTAATGATGAGTTGATTTACAACACGTAAAAAATGTGTAACAAAAGAAATATAAAAGGAAAAAAAATACATGGAGAACTCTAAAATATAATTAAAAAATTTAAATCAGATTTGGTAAAAAAAAAAAAGCAGGAGGCATTGTTTTGAGATAAGGCGGCAAAAAAGCGGGAAGTAAGGCGAGAAAATGAAGAGAAGGAGCGAGAAGTTGCAGAGGCAGTGAGGTGCAGGAGCGCAGTGGGAAGCGCAGGAAAGGAAAGTCAGTGGGGCCCACGTTTATTGTCTATTAGCAGTTGTGTGTGGTCTAAAGCAACAAATGGAGGAATCTTTGTCCCAAAAAAAAGCTTTAAATATCAATCCTGAGCGCAGAGAGAGTTTCTAACCGTAATTTTCTTCTTTGCGTTTTTTTTAATATATATTTTATTTTATATTATTAAATAAATTAATTTATATATTCTAAAAAATAGAATTACTATGACAACTTACATTTTTACTGAATTTATTAGTCTATATTTATTTTAAAATTATTTAATTAAAATATTTATATATTTTTTTAAATTAAATTATTTAATTTTTTATTATAAAAAGTTAAATAATTTATTTTAATTTTGATCAAAATAATTAAATAATATAAATATTTAAAATTACGAGATTAAATAATATGTAAAATTAAAATTATAAAAATTAAACATATAAATATTTAAAATAATTAATGATTTTTTTTAAATATAGTGACTAAAAAATTAGATTTTACAAAATATATGAGGAATAATTTTAAAATATTAACTAATTAGTGAATTTGTTAAATATTTAAAAATTTAGTAGTAATTTTGCATTTTTAAAATTTTATTGAAAGTTTTTAATTTGAATTTTTATTAGACCATTCAATTGAAATATTTAGTAATAACAATAAAATAAAATGACATATTTCATGATAATTTTAATTTTAATACATAAATACTAATTTATTGAAATCAGTGTAAATAAAAATAAATAAAATTGAAATTACAAAAGCCACCCTTAGATGTGGCGCCTGCTGTGTTTGGGCTGCGGAAAGAGAAGCAAATAGAGTTGATTGTGTAGACATGAACTGAATGAGGTAATTGATTTTAAGGATGTGGTTGAAGGCATCCTTGTCATTTTTTGGGTGGCAAAGAATCCTTCTCTCGTTTGCTCACTCAACAATTCACACTTTGCCTTTTCCTATATGCTACACTCCCCCTTATACATGGGACCTCTCTCTTTCTCTCTCTTTTTTTTTTTTTTTATGCGTGGCATACACAACATAGTATACATATTTATATTTTTGTTTCATGTAATATCAACATAACGTTTAATAAAAATTTCAAACACAGTGATCTTAAATTTGTAATTATTATGAGGAGAGCATATAGAGAGAAAAGTGCTCACAAGTCGGCAGCTTGAATTCCATGGAAACTACCATTAAATTTAAACGATAATGACTGTCTTACTAGGCTTGAAGGCCTGCCGTTTAGTGGTGTGGTCTGTTCGGAGATTCAAATGGAGCATAGTAAAGTGGCGGTCTCTTTTGGGAAGACATTGGTCTTAGGTGTTGAATTGTCGTTTATTCAAGACGGCTTCAAGCTTTCAAGATATTCAAAATTGATAACCGCTAGATTTTTTTATTCCATTACGAAACCGGGCCGATAGTAGCAGCACACAATCAGGAGGCTCCTAAGCTCCAGGCCCAATCCATTCATCCTCCTGATCGGACTCCTATTTAAGTAACTCAATCAGACCGGCCCGACCCATTTCAGCCTTAAAGCCAGCCATTTACTAGGTTCCGGTCCTTTTCCCTCAAATCCGATCATAAGAAGAAAAGACTGCGGGTTCAGTCATTTTGCAGTCTTGTCCACTCACACGCCGAAGGGAATTAAATGCTTGCCTGACACAGGGAGGGTCCGGGGGTTACCTGTACATACAGACCTGCACCAAGGGGTAGGTGGTCCTATAGCGGAGAGGCCATCTCGCGTGAGGGGGAAAAAAGAGGATAAAATGGAGGAAATACTCTCCTCTAAGACTAAATTTTTTCTAAATTCACAAAACTCCTGTAAAATCTTATTTTTCTGGATTTCAGATCATCAAAAATTATGGTAGAATCCGAGAGAAATAGATGAATCTCCTTGTGCTTGCAATTTACTTTTTTTTTTTTAGAAAATTTAAAAGTTACTTGAGGTTGAGTTGGAAAAACATATATACAAATATATACTTTATACAGCTGTTATTAATATTACAACGCAAAATATGGAGAATTATTTAAATTTTTTGTTACATTTATTATTTTTTTATTTAAATATTGTGATTTGAAAACTTTATTGTAACGCCCCGAAAATCGGACCGCTACCGGCGCTAGGATCCGGGTCGACTT
Organism: Manihot esculenta; assembly: GCF_001659605.2. Taxonomy (NCBI): domain Eukaryota; kingdom Viridiplantae; phylum Streptophyta; class Magnoliopsida; order Malpighiales; family Euphorbiaceae; genus Manihot; species Manihot esculenta. The sequence continues at coordinate 25,578,770 of NC_035166.2, forward strand.
AAGGCCGCCGGGACCCGTAGCAAGCCTGACATAAAACCTGTAAACCTGTATAATCCCATACATGATCAACAATATGCATAAAAATTTAAAAAACTTTTCTTTCCTTTGAACATTAACCAAACTCAACCTGTGCATAACATTAACATAACTTTGATCCCTCTGTGGGACCTCATCTGTGCCCTCAATGGGTAACATACATCTGTTGAGTTGGTTTGCATAAACGTCAACAAAATCTCTAAGATCATGCATAAAAGGGATACAACAATCTATGGTCAAGCACATACTAACATCCATAAAACTCGTTACATAACTATACTGTACTTTTACATTACAATTTGATCATGTCCATTTCTATCTATTACAAGCATGACTTCTTCACTCTATCCGAACTCCCGCACTATATCCTGTACCTGTAAGCCTGGGGGAAGAGGGGAGAGGGGTGAGCTAAAAGCCCAGTGAGTAGAGCTAGTAAAACACATTAACACTATGCTCAAATGGAATGCATCATAACACAGACAATTCACATAAGGGTTGGGTGAACTTGTCACCAAATAGTCCAAGTTAACTCTGTGCCAGGCCGTAGCATGGGGTCCTGGTCTTCCTGTCATACATACATTACTTACCATTTTCCCAGGGCCTCCTCTGGGCTCCTGGTCTTCGAGTCCCATAACCGTACCTTACTCTGTGCCAGGCCTGTAGACTGGGGCCTGGACTTGCTTACTCTGTGCCAGGCCGTAGCATGGGGTCCTGGTCTTCCTGTCTTGGACTAATTGGGTCATCCAACATTCACCCACAACAACAACAATTTATGCAATGCGGCATATTCGTGAAAACTAATGCAATCATCCTATTGCATAATCATGATGCATGAGACATGATAAAACATTTAATTTAAAAGATTGAGTTTAGTTCCACTCACCTCTGGCTGACTCTGACAATACCGAAGCAGCTGAACTCACTGCTGGGGTCCTCGGTTCCTCGGGTCCGAACCTACACAGGTGGACTCAAATGAGGGACCAAACATAAATAAACATGACTCTAATATAACCCCCAAAAACCCCCTAAAACATCATGAAAACATCACAGAAAATATGCATGAAATGGCTGAACAGGGCACTTTCGGCGGCACCTTCGGCGGCCGAAAGTCCTGGACAGAGACGAAACTCAGCTAGGTTCGGCGGCACCTTCGGCGGCCGAAAGTCCCAGACAGAGACGAAAGTCTCTTTTCGGGGGCAACTTCGGCAGCCGAAAGGCCTGCCTCCCCAGCCATGTTCGGCGGCCGAAAGTACCTTCGGCTGCCGAACCTGGTTTCTGCCAAAGGGCAGAAACTTGGCTCCCTTTGCACATTTCGCCTCCAAACCTTCCAAACATGCCTATTTTTCAACCAAAGCATGCATACAAGTTCCTAGGGGCCTCAAACATACATATACCCCATCTACAACACTTCAATCACACACAATCAAGCTACATTGTTCAAAACATCAATATATATCCATAACTCAACATATAACCTAACATGCATTCTACCCCTTAAAAACTTCATAAAACTTGTTTAAATCATACATTGAGCTTAAGATCGGCTCTTACCTCTTGAAGATCGAGGGTTGAGGAGATCTAAACTTGGAGATGGGAGAAGTTCCAACTTTTGGTCTCCAAGCTCCAAAACTCGTTCTAAGCTCAAAGATCTTCAAAATCAAAGTTATAAACTTGTAAAGATCATGGAAAAAGGAAGGAAAAACTCAAGATTGGGGAAGGATGGCGGAATGCTCACCTTGGCCGAAATGGGGAGAAAAAGCTCGCCCATTTTCGGCTAAGGGACCCTTTTATAGTGGCTGGCCAGACCACGTTCGGGGGCCGAATGTGCCTCCGCATCCATGAAATGTTCGGCGGCCGAACTTGACTTTCGGCGGCCGAACATGAACTTCCCTAACTCATGCTTTCAGGGGCCTAACGTGCCTCCAAAACGCATGCATGTTCGGCGGCCGAACTTGACTTTCGGCGGCCGAACCTGAGTTTTCCTCCAAAGACTTTTCTTGTAAAAACTCATTCAATTTCATACTCAAAACCATTAAAAACATGAAAATATTTCATAAAACATGATTCTACCCTTCTAGAGATCTCCAACATCCGAGATTCCACCGGACGGTAGGAATTCCGATACCGGAGTCTAGCCGGGTATTACATTTATCATACCATCATTGTACATATAATGATGTTATTAATTATAACTAATTGATTATAGTGAATTTTATATAAATTTTATTATAATTTATTGTCATGTTATATATATAATAGTTATATTTAATAATTTTATCACTTAAAATGCAATTCAATAAAATAAAATAGTTATAATAATTAATTTATATATTATTATAATATAAAAAATGAATAATAATTTTACAACAATATAAACAAAAATTATAACATGGAAAAAATACTTTTTATAAGGAGCTACTTTCACTTTGACCAAATGAAAAATATAATGACTAAAATATTAAAAAAAAAAATTCAAAGCAACTAAAATATTAAATTTTAAAAGTAGGTTTATATATTAATTTCCTTTTAATAGTTTATATATATCAATTTTGACATATCTCAAATCTCCCTTTAAACCATGCTGTTGCCTCCGAAACTTACTAAAATTCCTGGAAAATCGGGAAGGCAGGTGCTTCACTTTCTACGAACTTCGTAAAAGTGACAAACCAAACAAGTTTTATTTTATGCTTCAATTGAAATTTTAACTTTCTTAGTTCACTATTTCACTTTGACCCAAATAAACGACAATTATTATGGGATAATTTTTTTTCTTCAAATATTAAACGATACAATTTTATTAAAATATATAATTTTTTTTAATAAATGGAGCCTATGATTATTAAAAATAAATGCATCATAATTTGTCACACTTGAATTTATATTATGAATATTATTTTTTTAAATAAATTAAATAAAATCTTATCACTTAACAAATTAATCCATATATTAAACACATTTATATTATAGTTTTCAGTTATTAATTTCACTGTATAGTATTTTAAATTAAAAAAAAGCATGAGATTATAAAAATGATAAACATATTTTGTAAAATGAATTTTTTTTCTATTGTAATAATGGCGCACGTGCGTATATGGTATATATTACATATTGAAGGACAAGCAACCCTAAAATTGCCAACAAAATGAGGCAATGAATCTATACGTGAAATTAGGTAAAGTCGCTAAAAAGTCTAGGGTTGCAGCCTAGTTGTCCTATTTGACACGTTTTTTTCTTCGCCGCTGTTAAATTAGTCACGATGTTTCCTATAGCAAAGACAACCTCATAAATTTTGTTTGATTTTCTTTTCAATTTTGTGCCGTTTCAAATCCCAGCTTTTTTCATATGTAAATTAATTAGCATAATTGTGATGTTAATTCTTTATATTAATTGCAGCCTGATATTGTCCTGAAAAATTATGTACACGTGTGAGGGTAAATAAAATAATTAATTAAAAGAAGAGAGACACGAAAATTAAATTCGAAATTATGTCCATATTCATAGAGCTACTTGATTTTATTTTATTATCAAGAAAATAATATGTACAAAGTTTAATTCTAAAATAATTTATTAACCCCTTTTTGTAGTGACGATTCGAGTCCTTCCACAGTGATAATGGGGCTGTGGAAACTGGGTAGTAATGCTTGTATCAACCGTGTTAATATTTCTACCGTGACTCTGATAATATTTATTATGATAATATTATTTTTTATTTTTAATTAATAATTACTTTTTACAAAAAATTATTTTAATTTAATAGCCACTACTAATATTTAATATATTTATAATTAATATTAAAAAATTTTGTTTATTTTGTTAATTTAAAAAATAATATTTATATTTAGTTTAAAAATAATAAGAATGATGAATAAATTAAATTAATTTAAAATTTTATTATTAATTTACTTAATATAAAAAATTTTAATTGAATTTTATTATATTTAAATTAATTATAATAAATAAACTTTTTATGGAAGAATAGTATAATAAATAAGGACTAAAGAGGATTTTAAAGAATTAAAGGTTGGTAGGGGTAGATGCAAAATTAGCGAACGAGTGGAGGCACAAGTCAGCATGGGCAGTGGAATTGAGATTTGAGAATATAGAAGGACAAGTCCGTTTGAAGATTGACTAACGGTGGTGGGTAACAAGACACAGGATCGCATCAGATCAGAGGATGGAAAAAAATCGCCGTCTAATTAACTTTATAAAATAGATATTATTTAATAGATAAAAGTAAATACTTCATGAACCAATACTAATACTATTGGGACCCACGAATTATACTTGTTTCCGGTTTAGCTTACACTAATCTAAGGAAGGGACCCACTCCCTCTCTGCCTCCTCTTTTCCTAAGCAACTTGGACGATCCCTTAATCTCTCTTCTCTTGACCCCTAACCCACAGACCAAACCCTATGCTTCCCCTCTTTAAACCCAGCGCTGCCCTTAAAATAACTATTTTATTTCTCCCTTTATATTTTTTTTAAAACAAAGTCTCTTTAATAACATAACTGTCTCAAAATTTAATTAATAAAAAATTTAAATTTTATATATAATATTTAAATTATATATATTTAAATAATATTTTTTAATTTTATTTGCATATCAAAATTATATTAAATAAACGTACACATAACGTCACCCACGGTAGTAGCTCCATTGGTTGCCAGGTCGCTTTAAAAAAAAGAAAAAAAAAGAAAAAAGGTTTTCCTTACGGAACTGAATTTTGAAACCCTGGTTTCCTATCTGCCAGAAATATTTTATTAATTCAATGGATTTTAATATGGGTACTCCACTTTAACAAGAAACTTATTGTTTGCAATGTGTGCAATCGATGCCTGACACGTGGATTGATTCTCCAAACAATTGACACCTGGTCCTTGCGCCATTTGCCTCGTAGAGGATTTGGACGGTTTCAAAAGGATTTGTTACGTCTTGTCACGCAGGTTGCGTGACCGGTGGTTAGGTGGAGATAGGAACGTTACGGAATGACGTCTTTTACAGCGAAAATAACGTCATTTTTCATTTTCTAGGAAAACGGGGTTCAAAGCAGTTTTAAAAGGAAAATGATTCGAATCAAAGCAAACGATTATCCAGAACCCAAAGCTGTTATCGCTTAAATATATTTATATATTTATTTATTTTTCAGTAATTTAATACTCTTAATTATTGAAAATTTACGAGCTGGGACGCTAATTAATAAATATTTATATTATTAATTATTATTATCAATTAATATAATGGAAGTTATCCCTAATAAAAAAAATAGTAATAATAAGGGTGCTGACGCGGCAAGCTTCCTCCTTTATCTTCATATGCGAAAATGATAATCTAATGAGGGAAAAAAAAGGGATTAAGATGGAGGATTGAATGTAAAAAAGAGAAAGTAAATTAATTAATAATGATAATGATGGAGGCAATCCTCATTGGTGTGAGGAAAAGTAAAACCAAAACAAGAAAGACAGGTGGGGTGTTAGGCATGAGGGTGACGTGGTTGCACAAGGAATGATGCGCACAGGTTAGAGGAGAGGAAACTAGTAATAATGATCTTAATTAAATCATTTAGTATTTTTATTTTTTTAAAATAAGATAATAATTTACTAATTTATACTGGATTTTTTCATTAATCAAGTTATAATTGAGATTAAGTTGTTGAGGGGTTATCGCATATCTCAGCCTGCAGCTGTGCTTTGTGGTTTAATTACTTTAATTAAAAAAAAAAAAAGGAGCAGGAACTTTTCACCATCACTTATTTTTCTTGGTGGGTGGATTGGTGGGGATAGAGTAAGACCGGGTCATGAAGATTTAGAAAATTCTGCATTCATGGACCACCCTCTATGCCCGCCTTTGTTTTTTTCCATTTGAAATTATAAATAATTTTGACAACCTCTTTTTTTTTTTTTTAATTATTTTCTTACTAAATTATTTATTACCAATGAATTAAGTCACGTCTAATGTGAAATGAGGAAGAAAAGAAAAGGGACTATTTGCATTGCTATTTCAGAACAATTAACTTTGATGAGTAGACATTTTGTTTGTTTTTCCTTCCTTAATTAGGAAGTTAATTTGTTGATAAATTTAATGATAATCCCACAACAATACAGATATTGACTATTTGTTGCAATTAGCCTCCGGTTTTAACATTAATGAAATACTTCAATAAGGCTAAAGACTATAATTGGTACACCTCGAATGAGACAAGACAGCTAATTGATGGATAAACATTTGTTTCCCTTTTTTGTAAATTTTAAATTGTTATTTATAATTATTAATTAAATATCAATAATATTATTGACATCTGTGTTTAATAATGAATATTAATGTTTAATGTTGCATTAAAAAAAATCAATTAGCTTTATCTAAAACCCATTTAAAGAGTGAAACGTGTAGAAAATTAACAGTGGTTAATATCTAAGCAATGATGATTAGCAAAGAAACAATAAAAGGTAAAATAATGGGTGGCAATCAGCAAGCCAAGCAACTTTCCACCACCAATTGAATTGCCATTCAGATTATTGTTACATCATTTCATCCTCAAATCATCTTTTTTTTTTTACTATCAATTTTACCACAATCTTAAAAGCTTTATCTTTTAAAAGACCAAATCTACACCTCCAATCAACCTACATAAACTACATTTAATTTGTAGGAAATATTGAATTCAAAACACAAGAATATAAATAAATTTTAAATTTATTATAGATAGAATTTATATAATAATTACCTTAATTTAGATAATATATTTTTTTCCAAGGCTTAGTGTAGGTAATATAATAGCCTATTTTTGACAAATTGAATTGGGGAATTATCAAACTTCTAAACTTTGACATTCCAATATAAAATCGCCGTCCATATATAGAGACTGGAGCTGGAGACCGTAGGGTGTCTTGCCAGCCAATCCCTCTCTATTTTCTCTGATTTTTTAAAAATAAAATTAGGAATCAATTAGTAATTTATTACTCGTCAAAGCCCAATAATCCAATAATCTTACATAGAAAAGCTTCTTTGCCCATTTTTTTTTCTACTTAGAAAAAAAAAAAAGAAAACAATTGATTAATTACTCAAATCTAAAATTTTTAAGTGAATAATATATTTTTAGACACTAGATCAATATATATGATGCACAATTAATTTTTTTAAGAACTTCAATGAGTTAACTATATTTTTAATATTTATTATAATTATTTATTTTACAATAAATTTAAATTTATAGATTAAATATTTATTATTAAATACGTGTTATATAAATAAATAATTAAATATAATATATTAATTAATTCGAATCATATAATAATCATATATCATTCTCACTTATAAAATGACTTGAGTTTTTTTTTTTTGTTGGAAAAGAAAATTAATAATATAATATTTAGGTGCAATAAAGGAAAAAATAAAAAATGATTAAACCCTCATAATCAATTACCTAACGACTATTTCTGCAAGACCCGTGAAATTTTGACACATGATACACGACTAATGCCATTTTCAAGTTCTAAACAACAATTATCTCCGCTAATTACGCAATGGAGGAATGGTTAATCTGTGCTAATTAGTAATTTGTCTAATCAGTGAAGTTATCGTATACGCGTATAAATAGAAACATAGTGGAAATGCAATAAATCGGACATTTAATTATTCGAATGGCCTTGTCTGAATATGTCACCTTCTACTCTAATGGATCCACTTAATTACATGATAAGAAGGCAAGCTTTTATTTCATTCAGACCAAAAATAGGGTATATGCCCTTATATTATATTGTTTTGAAAAGTCAAAATCAAGAATTAAAAAACATACAAGAACAGGATAATGTATACAAAATGGAACACAAGGAGTATGGCAACACGTGTGGTCGATTAGGTATCCCACTTTCATTTTATCTTCATGTATAGAACAGTCTCTAAGTAAGTAAGTGTCTATCCTGGAAAAATATATGATTTAATTAATATGTGTTAGTCTTTTTAATGTAAAATTCTACAATTTAATTAAAACTAAAAAAGTTTTCGATTTATTTTTTACTATTTAACTTTATATATATTTTAAAAATTATTATTTTCCTTTTTTTTTTATTGACTATAGAAAAGAGGTGCATCTAGGGATGGCTGGGTTGTTGCAATAGGTTAAATAATGGGATGCATAACCATGTCAAAACCCTAAATGTAAACCCTACATCCCACGTGTCATATTTCCCACGTGTTTATTTTATGGTGTGTCCCCACAATTTGGGCCAGGTTGTTGAGAATTTTAACATCCTAGCTCAAACATAAATACTTCCAATATTTTAAAATAATCAAATTAATAATTACAAATAAAAAGGGTCATGCTTCCTTGTACTGTACACAAAAGACCAAAGTTAAACAATTACATCCTTTTTTAAAAAAAAAAAAAAAATTAAAACCTTAAATATATTGATAATACATCTTATCTTCATCAACCACCTTATTCTATTTACTAATTTTATTTCTTTATCAAATATTTATATATAAAATATCTTGGCCGACACTTCTAACCAATAATTCTGCCTTTTTATTCAAAACCCATTAATTTTTTTTATATTAAAAAAAATTAATAAATTGTGTGGTGATAATGCTAAGTCTGTCTGATTCTGATGTCTATGCGACTATGCCATTGGAGGAATTGTGTAATCCAAGACGTAAATAAACATATCGAACAACGGGAATTAATAATACAAAAGAATCAATTGACTTGTTGCTTGCCTCCCTCTATCCAACACCCAGCCCATTTCTGGGGCAGGCTTATCTGTGTTACCAAACACGTTGATGGCTGTGCTGAAACCAATGAGTAGATTAGATGGACAAGTCTAGGCTAAAATGGAGGATCGAAATTGTAAAGAAAATTAATACGATTTGCAGTGGCAGAGACAAGAAAACAAGAGGGGGAGCTCCTGAGCTGCACAATCCATTGTTGGTTGACCCCATGCATTGAGTTGAAGTGGGGGGAGTTGGTTGACCATGTATAAAGAGATGGTGGATCTCTTCATGTACAGTTAATGAATGGGTAGTAAAAGGAATGATGTTTCAACACGGCACTTAGAAATTTAGAAATGCATGAATTTTGCATTTGTGCATCCTCCTCCATCCACCCACCTCCATTGGATTTTACTGGATCAAATTCTAATATCACAAATTTAAAAATAAATTCAAAAATTCATTATCTAAATTTACTAATATATTTTTTTCGAATGAGGATATGATATATTTTTGCTTTTATTTTTCTTTCAAGTTTCAACATCAAGTACAAAGCAAAGCTGATCTCTTTTTATCTTGTTTTCTCTCACAGTTGATGGCATTTTCTCTAACCATCTTGACCTTCTCGTCCTCATTATCTCATTTTTGCATTTAATGTTTATTCCAAAAATAAACGTGGAATAATTTTATATACTTTGCAACTTCCATTTTTGTTTTTATTTGGAGGAGGTGTCTTTACCACTAATGTGTTTTCTGCAGTACACGTGTCCTTCAAGCAGTCCACTTCGTTGACAAAAATATACGTACTAATTTGTAAACATTCATGCACCTATTTTAATGGTTACATCAAACTATTTTGATTAAGTCTTCTCTTTATTTATTTATTTTCATATATATTTTCGTCGGTTACAATCTCTCTTCTCACCACTAAAAACGTGCTGCTGTATATTTATTTTTTTAATAAAATAAAATTTTATTCTATTTTCCTCAAAAATAGTTGCATTTTTTTTTCCTCAAAATTATCTGAAACTGCAGAGGCCAATTAAGCTAGGAACAGGAGGCGAGAGGAGGGCCACGTACGTACGCTGGTGGGTTGCATTTTTTTGGGACGAAAAGTGTGAATGGCAGCCTCAATGTAACAAAGTCTTTACGCAACCTTTGAGAGCGAGCCCACACCTTGTCAAATTCACACTCATTCATGTTTTGTGATCAAATCCGTCTCAGTGCACGAAACACGTACTTATTTTCTACTGCTTACAGCACAACAATTCAGAGACATACGACATCCTGATTTCCTTGGATTAGAAATTTTAGTTTTTTATTTTTATTTTTTTATTTTTTTTATGAACTTTTCGTTATCCAAAACTCATTAATTTAATTAATTTAAATTCATATCAAATAAATTTATTAAAAAAAATAAAGAATCATTTTCAAAGTCTAAAAATACTCTATATTCAAAATTTAAAATTTAAATTCTAAATTAAAAAAAAACCATATCATCTTATTTTATCAATTGAAATTTCAAAGTTTAACATGGAAAGGAAAAATAAATATGGATAATAATGCATGCCGTCTGTGTAGCGTAAGATAGAATATTAAATATAACTTTCCATAAACATGAGAGATAGTCTTGTGTTTCATTTTTTTTTTTTTATCAATTACTTCATGTGATTTTAATTAATTTCAAATAATAAATGATAAAATAAACTCTGATTTGGACCTGGTGGCCATTGACCTTTTGGGTTCATGCACAAACCCTAACGGAAGACAGGCTATTGGCTTGCCCATGCAAGTTGGTCGTTGCGCCTATCTGATATTATTTTATTATTTTTATATTATCGCACACGTCTTTCATCCAATCTTTGCTTACTGTTTTGGATATGTTTTTCATTGGACCACACTGTGTCTTCTCATTTTGTGGTTTTCTTTGGGTCGGAAGAGCCCATGGTTCCATCCTACCCAAATAAAAAGAATATGACGGTTTCGTTTCAGTTATAAGGGAAATACGGGCTGGCCCAAGCTTTTGAGACTTTTGTCATGATGGGATATCTGTATTCTGGGCCAGGCCCAAGGCAGCTCTGACTGAACGTCGTCGTTTTTTGTCAACTGTTGGGGGCTGGCTAGTCGCTGCAGTCTGCAGAGAAGAAACGAAACTCCTCTATCTCCTCTTTTGCAAGGTTTCCGGAGTCTGCTTGTCTCCATCGGAAATCGTATAATCGCCAGAAAAGGATGGGGTTAATATCCGATAGAAATTTCCACTTCTTCAAGAGTCGGCATAGAAACGTAATCTCAAGAAACAGAATCTGCCATCTCAAATTCAAGTCATTAAGCACCACTAATGAACAGGACAACACAGTCAATGAAATCACTGGATTTTTGAAGCAAAACAACTGGCAGTACCTCATGGAGTCCTCACCAATAACGAAAAAGCTAAACCCAGATGTGGTTCTCTCAGTTATTAAACAAAACCAGGTGAATGATCCTAAACGCCTCAATAGCTTCTTCAGTTGGGTCCATTCTAGAATTGGTATTCCTCAATATACTTGTTCATTCTCCATTCTTGCAATAATTCTGTGCAATTCGCGACTTTTTGCTTCCGCGAATAGCGTTTTGGAACGAATGATTGAGACCCGTAAGCAGCATTTGGAGATTTTGGATTCAGTTGTTAAGTGTTATAGAGAATTCAATGGGAGTACCCCAATAGTTTTTGAAATTTTGATTAATTCTTACAAGAAGAAGGGGTTTCTGAACGAGGCTGCTGGTGTGTTTCTAGGAGCTAAAAATCATGGCTTTGTGGTTGATTTAGTTTGTTGTAATTCATTGTTGAAGGATTTGTTGAAGGGTAATAGATTGGAGTTGTTTTGGGAAGTGTATAATGGGATGTTAGAGGCTAAGTTAGATCCTGATGTATACACTTACACAAATTTAATAAATGCACATTGCAGAGTGGGGAATGTTAAGGAGGGTAAAGGCCTGCTTTTTGATATGGAAGCGAAGGGTTGTAGTCCCAGTACAGTTACTTACAATGCGGTGATTGGTGGTTTCTGTAGAGCTGGGGACATTGATGAAGCTTTCAAGTTAGCGAAGTCTATGGTTGATAAGGGTTTGGCCCCAGATAACTATACTTATGCTATACTTATTGATGGGTTTTGTAAACAGAAAAGATCTGGAGACGCAAAACTGTTGTTGAAGGAGATGTATCGCTTGGGTTTGAGACCTGATCACATTGCCTACACTGCTCTGATTAATGGGTTCATGAAACAGGGTAACATCACAGAAGCTTTTCAAGTTAAGGAGGAGATGCTTGCTCATGGAATTAAGTTAAATCTTTTCACTTTCAACACGCTTATACATGGGCTATGCAAAGTTGGTGAGATGGAGAAGGTGAAACCTCTTTTCAGTGAAATGATTGCAATGGGCATAACACCTGATACCCAAACGTATAATTGTTTGATAGAGGGGTATTATAAGGAGCAGAAAGTGGAAAAGGCCTTTGAGTTACTGATTGAGATGAAGAAGAGGAACTTGGCACCAACCATGTACACTTTTGGTATTTTAATCAATGGCCTCTGCCACTGCAGAGATCTCAAACGGGCAAACATGTTGTTTCAGGAGATGATTTCCCAGGGTCTGAAACCAAATGGTGTAATATACTCAACTTTAATAAAAGGCCATGTACAAGAAGGTCTGTTGGAGGAGGCAATTAAGATTTTAGATGTTGTGAAGGAGCAAGGGGTAGCACCTGATGTATTCTGCTACAATACTGTTATAATTGGCCTTTGCAAGGCTGGGAAAATGGAAGATGCAAGGACTTACCTGGTTGAAATGGTTAAGAATGGATTAAAGCCAAATGTTTATACTTATGGGCCTTTTATTCATGGATATTGCAAGGCTGGGGAGATGCAAGGAGCTGAAAGTTGCTTTATGGAGATGCTAGGTTGTGGTATAGTACCAAATGATGTTGTTTATGCCAGCTTGATTGATGGGTACTGCAAGAATGGTAACACCAGTGGGGCCTTAGCAAAGTTTAGATGTATGCTTGAACGAGGAGTGCTTCCAGATGTGAAAACTTACAGTGTCCTTATCCATGGGCTTTCAAGGAATGGGAAACTCCAGGAAGCAATGGAGATGTTCTCTGAACTTCTTGACAAGGGTCTGGTTCCTGACATCTTCACTTACACCTCTCTCATTTCTGGATTTTGCAAGCAAGGTGATTTGGAGAAGGCCTTTCAACTTCATGACAACATGTGTCAAAAAGGCATCAATCCAAACATTGTCTCTTACAATGCCTTGATCAATGGACTTTGCAAGTTGGGAAACATTGAGAGAGCTCGGGAACTGTTTGATGGAATTCCAGGAAAGGGTTTGGCTCACAGTAGTGTGACTTATGCTACAATGATAGATGCATATTGCAAATCCAGAAATTTAGCTGAGGCATTTCGTTTGTTTGATGGGATGTCATTGGAAGCAGTTCCACCTGATAATTTTGTCTACTGTTCCCTAATTGATGGATGTTGCAAGGAAGGAAATATGGAGAAGGCTCTATCCTTGTTCTGGGAAATGGTGGAAAAGGGAATTGCTTCTATCTCTGCTTTCAATGCTTTGGTTGATGGCTTTTGCAGGTTGGGAAGGTTTATTGAAGCTTACCAATTGTGGGAAGACATGGCTGGCAAGAATTTCACGCCAAATCATGTGACCTACACAATTTTGATCGGCTATCATTGCAAGGAAGGAAGAATGGGAGAAGCAGAGCAGCTCTTTCTAGATATGCAGAAAAGGAATTTGATGCCAAATGTTTTAACTTACACAACATTGTTACATGGTTACAATTGTACAGGGAACAGATCCAAGATGTTTGCCCTTTTTGATGAGATGATTGCAAGAGATATTGAGCCTGATGATGTGGTTTGCAATGTGATGGTTGACGCTTACTTGAAAGAAGGTAACTGGATCAAAGCTTTAATGCTGGTGGATGACATATTGTTGAAGGGTGTGAACGTGAGTAAAATTATGTATAATGTACTGATTGATGCCCTATGCAAATATAATAATGTTTCAGAAGTGTTGAAATTACTTGATGAGATTGAAGAGCAAGGTCTTAAGCTCAGTCTTTCTACTTGTAGAACTCTAGTTAGTAGTTTTCACAGAGCAGGGAGAACAGTCGAAGCAGTGAAGGCTCTAGAGAGCATGGTCAGGTTTAAATGGGTTCCAGATTCTGTTGTGTTAAGTGATTTAATCAATGGTGATGAGATGTATTCGGAAAATGCTGATGATTTCTCAAAGCAAACATTTGGAGTTGCTTGTCAGGTGCAAGCATGATTATCAGAGGATAATTGCAATTGTATTCCTTCTATAGCTCCATGGGATTATGCAACTGCTGGTTTGAGCAAGATGTTACAGAGAATCAAGCTTATGCATATTTAGAAAGTTATGGTGGTCCATTGGTTTATACATTGTGTAGCTTTCTCCTTCTGGAACACATCAAGATTCAGACCTTCAAACGAAAGGCATTTGGCACTCAAAAAGGTAAAAATATCTGCACTTCTGTCTCTCCATCATCCGTACCTCCCTCCCCCTTTTCTTTTGATGGTGTTCAGCAACAAATTTGCCATTATGCTAGCAGCCTGGTGATTGATTAGGATAGGAAGAAGAAAAATAGCTGCAAATTCAATTTTGCTTACAAAAGACCCTCTTATCTATATTTCTATTCCTTTCATGTAAATACAGTCTCTAACTCGCTGTCCCTCAGTTGAGAGCCTTAGACTGAGAAGGATATTTCTCTTTTTTATGGTTTTTCTACACTAGAGAACTAGAGATTTTTTTATTTTTGAGAAAAATTAGCAATTTGAGGAATGCAGCTTTGTCCTACCTCTAAACTCATTTTGTGGTTGGGTTCATACAAAATATGTTAAGCTACTGGAATGGTTTTTAATAACAAGATGGCTGTGTTCAAAAGCGATGCATGTATTTGGGTGACGGTTGGGTGCATGCCTTTTCCTGCCAGTTTTTGTTCTATATGAATTTGTTCTAACTGCTGTTTGACTCAGAACTGATCAAGGAACAAAGAGAAGGGAAGAGGAGAGGGTGAAACAGAGATTAAGTGATTGTGAGGTTGATTTAATTGTCACTTGCCTCAGATGAAGATGGGGATAGAGGTCTCAGATACATTACAACTTGGTGGGAAGATAGAGATTGGCAGATGTGGCAGCTCAAGCAATGGCTGAGAATGCCACCAGCCAAACCATGATCTTGTTCCTTGTGTCTGGCGCTTACTATGTTGTACTTAGTTTGCAGTTAACAGGGTGCCAGTTTTCATTTTATCATTTTTTTTTTTAATCTATTAAGGGTCTCGCCTTCTGCAATATTCAAAATGATAATTTACGTTAAAATTTTCCATTAATTTGTTGCAGTGATATAGACAGCAAGCAGAGATCTATCATTGCTAGTTCATACAGTTGAAAATGCATCGTCCGAGCAGAATTTTTTTTTCTAAAATGCAATCTTCTCTGAAAATCCAATACAGGAAACTTTTCACTAAGATACCGATAATGTTTTATTTTCCCCCTACTATTTCCTCTCTTAGGTCAATATAATTCCTTAGGGATGCGCCTTGTTAGTTTTATGAAGTGGTTTTCACATTTCCTGCAGTCCGAATCAACTAAAACTCGCCGTCAGAAAGAATGCTTAGAGTATCTTATACACAAACAGGGAACAAATTTTAAAACTACAACATGCCCGAAGGTCAAGGCCCCAGTAGGAAAAATGAGGCAACCTGAAAGAAAGGGACCTATATACATATTCTAAATCTACATACACTCGGAGGCTCAGAGATGAGAGGATTATAATGGCCTAGCTACCAAACCTGCCAACTGCTGCAACAACAAAGTTTGGTCCATCGTTTTTAAAGAAACCTATGATACAAAATGCCCCTTCATTCCGCTCTGACTCCTATATTTTCTGATTTTTGAGTAGTTATAGTTTACTTTGCTAAGAGAATAACAAGCTCACTGTCATCAATGGATGATTCCGATAAAAGCTGAATAGCAGTATTTCCTCCTCCGTCAACAGCTTGAGGATCTGCTCCCCTGCATCATTAGATTCGCAAGACTCTGATCAGCGGTTTACACGATTTAATATCATTATATAAAATTAAGATGACAACATTAAAAAGTGCAGGAAATTTAAGAGCTGATACCTTATACAACGATGATAATTTTCTTACATTTTGGAAAGATAAAGATAAAAAATGAAAGATGTGTACAATCAGAAAAATCAACACCATGTAAGAGCTGAAGCAATCAACACCATGTAAGAGCTGAAGCTTTGAATAACGATAAGCAATTCCAACAAAGTCAATTGTCCGGTCTTTTCTTTTAAAACATTTTTTTAGGGGAAAGCACTAGGCAGCCAATGACCCTCACCTTAAATTACCTCTGGATTTTGCTATGGCCTTGTGTTTAACAATGCATATGCTGTATTTGAAAGCTATATTCTCTTTTCCAGAGTTCTGGTTGAAGCATTTCTCAAAGATCAAGTGAATATTAATCGTCTTGCATTCAAATTTCATAACAGAAGTAATTTCTCTAGGTATAAACAGAGGTAGGAAAAGATTCTTCTTAAACCAATGCATTGTACAATATTTTCTTTACTTCCAATAGGTTCCACCATTTGTGGATCTATTAAATTGATAATACTACTAGATTCGATATAACTTTTTGGCTCTGATCAGACTGGCTCTCGTCCTCAGAATGCCGAGGTTGTTAGTACATCAAAGTGGAAACGATAATTACCTAACATAGGTTTAAAAAGCATTTACACTTATTGATGCCTTAAAAAATATTTCTAAAAATCCAAGTATAGCAAAATATATACCAAATTAAAAGGAAAGCAAAAAGGATGATGAGATGGATCTTCAATACCAAGAACAGTATGATTCCATGTGGAAGGATGGCACTGATTTATTAGTAAATTGCTAACAGCAAAGGCTTGAGGAAACGAAGAATCACCTTGTAAGAAGCAACTTTGCAATTGAAGGTCTCCTGTTAATGATGCATTGATGCAGTGGCGTCTGACCTTTTGAATTAGAAGCATGGATGTTTGCACCATATTGTAGGAGCAGCTCTACCATACCCAGGTCAGCAGTTAGGCAGGCCAGGTGAAGCAGAGAACAGCCATCTGTAAAATCCTCTATGACCTGATCTTCATTTTTATGTAATGGCTTCACGTAGCTTGCTAAGGGCTTGTCCATAGAGTCACCTGCAAAGCAATCAAACTTGACATCAAGCTTTTCCTGCTCTTCGTGGTTTGTACAGGATTATAAAGGTCAGAGATGAGGATATACTGAATGATGCTTGCCCATGGATGGCATTGACATCTACTCCAGAGCGGACAATTTGGCGGTAGACTTCTTTTTTGTCATTAGCATGGACACTTTCCCATACCTGTTGTGCCACTGAAAGGAGATTCTGGTCGTCCTTTATCTTGTGCGTAAATATTTTTTCTGCATACTGCATTCCAAGCTGTCAATTTTGGATACTAACATATTTATCTATCATGTTAACTGCCGTAGGTAATTTTTTCCTTCCCATTAATAATTAATAAATCATTTAAACATTCTGTATGTAAGCCTGGTTAAATTGATACAATATACAGCAGAGTGTAAAGCATGAACCTGATGGACGTCCACAACACACACAGACAACAAAAGGCTGATAATGAGATGTGAATATCATATGAAAGTTGCGAGGAATGATAGCATTTAGTGTTGGTACTTTTAACATTCTAATTCCTGTATATGCATAGAAAATATAAGGAATTGTATTTGTCTATGTGAGTGTTTACATATTACCAGTTACCAGTCATACAAATGATGGTTCCAAAATCAATGATCTGCATAGTTTTGTAAGAAGACACAAAGATATTGTACGTGAAGGCTGAAGTATCTGTTGCTTTAAGTCTCAAGTTCACAAGCATTCAGAAATACCAGAAGTAGCAACTGATTGTTATTAAGGCACTGTATGTGAAATTGCAAGAGTACCTTCGGTGGGAACAATGATTAACTGTAAATGTTCTGTTCATAGCTGGACCCTCCCTTAAGTCTAAATGTCGCATCCATCATTGGGTGGGAAGCTTCAGGTCCACATCACGCGTTTGAATCTTCAAATGAATTATTCATGCCTTAACCAGACTTTAAGGCCTTGCTTTTACCCCTCATGGTACAGAAGACCCCAAAGAAGTGGCAGCTGAGTGCTTATTTCGTTCATATCCATTTCCTAATGGGAAACAAATCCTAACTCAAGATTCCTAACTAAAGTTCAAGCCTATTCAACCAAGAGAACTGAAGAAGTGCCTTCATAATCCAACTTGAAGCCTACTACCCACTCCACACAAAAGTGACCCCAGGTAATACATAAGCTGGCAACTAGTGTTTGTCAGACACATATCAGGATATAAAGATAAGGAAATCAACTAATTCATGAGGTTCCAGAACTACCCAGTTTAGATAATGATAACCAATGACCAATTCGTTTACTTGCAAAAAATTTCATCTGTTATTCAAATAATGTAAGCCATACCTTCTTTTTAAAACAAAAATTCCCAAGGAAATTGGAGCAAAGAGAATAACAATCACATTGACAATGCTTGGTTGTTTTCTTACAGTTGCTCAACATAAAGAGTAACAAAAAAAAAGATTACTTAGAACAATACCTTTGCATGAATGAAGTGCTCCTTAACAGAAATGGAATCATCATAATTTGGTTTCCTCATATGGAAAAGCTTCTGTCTATCAGAAAGAGACCTTGAAAAACTGTACCACAAAGCTACCAACCCTTAGCCCTTTTTTTTGGTTTCTTTCCAAAAGAAAAAAGGAGAGAGAGAGAGAGAGAGAGAGAGAGAGAGTGGTTTTAGTCAGATCAAAAGCTGCATGACCTACCCCTTCGACATTTCATCACCTGTAAAAGAAGTTCCTGAATGCAATAACTCCTCCCAAATCGAGTTTGCATAAATATTGCCTATTGACTGAAACAAATTTAAGACAGATGGCTCCCACACTTTGACATCAAGTGTTAATGACCTTACCTGCATAGAAGGTTATTATAGTGAATGTGCAAACACAAAGACAATGACCATAACAGTATAAATATAAATAATTTATGCACTAAAGAGATGAAGCCCAAAAACAAAATAAATAAATGAACATAATTACATCAAACAAGTTCACCAATTTTCCTCTTTTAAAAAAAAGAAAAAAAATATATATTTCATTCTCAGTTACAGTTAGTTATGTGGTTGCTTGTTTTGAGGTTTGAACACTGCATTCTCACTGTTTCTTAGTAATGATCTGAACGCATGTGTAGAGTGCAAATTTGCAAGAAATATTTGTTGATTCATGATGGCAGATTTTAACTTTTGCAATAGAATTAATGTAGTTATAATTTAAGATAGAAAATTGTAACTGAACATTGATCATTCATTCATTTTCTTAACGATCTCATCGAAAACACCACTGGTTTTAAGTGCTAAATGTTCCTTTTCATAGGAAAGCCTAAATCATTAAAATATTTACCTTTGATATATGAACACCAAGATTACGATGAACCCCTGAACATTCGATGCACATGAGAACACCAAGATTTAAGGATGCCCAGTCTGGTTCAGGTGCACCACAATCTGCACATTTGTCATTTCCAGGTACTTTTCTCAACACATCAATTGGCTTTTCACTTCTTACACAACATTCTTGCTGTTGTGAATTTTTAGAGTTTAAGCAACATCTAGTGGTCATGTTATTAGATGCGAACTCCTCAATCTCTGCATGATCAATGTCAGGAGAATCTGCCATTGAGCTGCTATCACTGACAGAGTGATGATCACCAATTCCCATGTGACTGGTAGACAGATGCTGACAAATAAATGAGCTGTGCTCATGAATAACTACGTAACTTCAAATGTTGAATTGTAATGAAAAGAGGAGATAAATAATTACTCTTTCAGACGTTTGGAAACTCAATAATGAAGTAATCACTCCTGTAATCTTTTCAATCCAGTCCACCTGGTCCAGTGCATTTTCTGCCTGCATTGGAGGCACATTACAATTAGCAGTATAGAAACGTGCATGGGCAACAAGATGTTTCAGGCACTACTAAAGTCATAAATGCATATTCAGAATAAATTTTCTTGTTGACTTTGAAAAAAACACCTGTAAAGTATAAACTTTCACTGGTGAAATAATTCTGAAGCAGAACCTTAAATCTGACTGATCTGCATCAGCCTTTATTGTTGATGTCAACAGGTTTACAGTATGACGTGCTACAGATTTTTCATCATGAACTCCACCATGATAATGAGAAGAAAGCCACCGACTTAGCAACCCAGGGCTATTGTCAGCAGAAGCATTCCTCTGCACGGAAGATTGACTACCACTTCCCTGAAATAGGATTCTCAGAGTTCAGTGAACACTGAACAGCATATGCGGGCCAACCCACAACATTGCAATTTGCAAACCATCTTCCATCTAACAACTTACAGATGTCCAGTTGAAAGGTTTGCGATAATAATACAGCATCCCTTGACTATCAAGAACAAAAAACCTTCTTTTCCAATCACCTCTCAAATTTGAGGAACGCTTTGATAAATATCCTTGTCGAATGGTTTGAACCTGAACAAAATATAGCCTTAGCTAGTGATTTAAGCAAAACTAATTTTACTCTATAACCAGTGCTGGTAAATCTAAGGCTTCAATTCGCAAAGAAATCACAATAAGGGAAAATATGTAAGATCCACTTTAAAACTACCTTCCCCTTTGCTGCAGACTGCATAACTGCCTCTATCACTTTTTGTGAACTCCTAGCAAAAAGTCGCAAACCATCGCCACTAGGAGAACCAACACCTCCATTTAAGTTGTGCTTGCTTTCTCGATCAATCTGTCTCACGTATTCTTGTACCCTTTCATTAAGAGCTGCTTGCTCATAGTTGGAGCATTCTCTAGACTGTTGTGCATAAGCTAAGACCTGTAGTATAACATCCCCAGTCTTTAATAAATTAACAGGCCAACTACAAATGTAAGGTTTTTCAGACAGAATTTGTTGCTAGCAGCCAACTTTTGAACAGTATCTCCTAGGGAAAGACAAGCAAGGAGAGAACAAGTGCCAATTGGCTGGCCTTAACAGATCCAATGGCAGCAGGCAAGTAGATACTCAATAAACGAGACATGGAAAGTTTGTTGCATGACAAAAATCTGATGTGATGTGGAAATTTAGTTTCCTGTATAGGAGGGAAAAAATTGTTCAAGAAGAGGGATGGAGAGACTGAGAAGCTGCTCAACAAAAATCACCTCAATTTGGAACTATCCACTACTAAACCTATGAATGAGGGCTTCAACCTTTTGTTAAAATTTTTCTATTACTCCCAAAAGAACAAAGGAGAAGATCATCAAAGCTATATCTGGTTTGGGTGGACACAACCTGGGTTCTAGTAGTCAAAAGCCATATGCTGAATCATAGTTAACAAACGAATGTGGAATCCTTTAGTCTTCCTCTATGACATGCAACTGGAAAACTTATGATCAAATCCACCATGTCATGTGCTTTTAAATATTTAAATTGGTTCCAAGGAAAAGAATGACATAAGAATAAGTTGCCACTGCCTTTTTTGGCATTTCTTCTTATTTATTTATTGCAAATTGAAAATCTGAGACCTGAACTATGCTACCAGGTGGATAGCACTCATTGTCACCCAGTATATAAACTACCCCTGCGCTCAGTCATTCTTATGATAAAATATATCAGTGTTTTTTTACTAGTCATTGACATTTACACAGTATTTTGAACTTCTGGCAGGCATCCTTGTGAGAGCAGACAAAGCAGATGCAACATTATTTGGGAGGACTTCTGAAGAAAAGAAAGTTATTTTTAGGGTTTCACAAGTAGAAAATTGGACAGATCATTCTTATACTTTGAAATTTAGCGAGTCAGTTTTCTTAGTCCAGAAAAGATTTAGCTGTTCATTATAACTATTTATGCTCTTAATAAGAATTAAACTTTCTTTATAGTGAGAAATTAATGATTAACTAAAATTTGACAGGACATGAGTGGAATTAGAAAGACCTGGTTAATAAAAGGCTCCAGCTGGTGCAAAAGCTCATACCCCTGAAAGAACCAAGAATTTTAACGTCAAGCATATGCAGTACCAGACCTTAGGAGGAGCCACTAAGTGATCATAAAAGGTACCTGCTTGAAGTATCGAATATGAGCATCCATTGTCCCACTAACAGCCTCGAGAAACTCAAATCTTTTCTTGGCCTCAACAATAGAAAGAGCACTAACCTGGAAGTGGAAAAACATGAATTATATATTACTGCCAAACTTCTTATGCATTGTTGGTTTATTTGATCTACTATTCTTGGACAAATCAACTTACCAAGTGAAAACGTGCCTGCTCAAAGGAGGACCTTGCATTGTATAATTCCTGCAATGTTTTCCACCAAATTATATCCAAATTGAAGGTTTACCATAATAGCACTGTTAAAGCTATAAGAAGGTTGCTATTGGATATACTTCCTCTATAGAAGTAGCTACATCCATCCTTGTGCTCTTCCTTAATGACAGAAATTTATCACGTGCCTGCAGTGAATGCTAGAGGCATTAAGCATTGCAGTCAAGAAGAGGTTGGTTAACATTAATCTAAAACTTTAAATTGTATTAAAACAAAATAATTATTTATGCTAAAAAACATAAAACATAGAAAAAGAATCAGCATTTAAGAATGGAAATGCCAAACTAATTTATCATAATGGTGCAGAGAATACTTTAACAAGTTTAACTGGAATCAACTTATAGATCAAGTTACTTAACTTCTAGAGGGAGTTTAATCTTGAAAAGAAAAGGTTGCCTATAAACCAACCACTTAAGATCCCTAATTCTATCAATTTGTTTTCCTTCTCATTCTGGACAGTAATCATCTCCTTAGATATCCATTTGCATGATAGGAGTTGCACATACATCAACCATTTAAAATTCTCAATTCTCGGTTTGTTTTTCCTTCTCATTCTAGAAAATAAAAAGCATCTTAAAAGATCAATCTATATGAAAATAAGCAGCATCGCATGACAGAAGACATTAGAATACATGGAACCCAAAGAATGAAAATTGTGGAAAAGTTGCAAGGGAGATTGACCACTAACTAAATGTATAACCTTCAGAGTCATATAATAGAGCATGGAGGTGCAACACCAACCTGGTCATATATGAGGGAAGCTTTGTCAAAACGTTTTCGGGCTTCCTGCAACAATGCAATATTTCATGTAGCTAAGAGTGAGATTTGTTTTGATATGCAAAGGGGAGAAAATGTTACACGATCAAATACAGAAGAACATTGATGATGAACACACATCACCAAAAAAGTTATTCATGAAATTTTGAAAAAAAAAAGGCAAAAATGGTCCCTTTGAGCAACGTTTCTTGCCAACCTCTTGAGTATCTGAACTCTTTCACTATTAGTTCAAATGCAACTTTGAAATGACATGCTCAACAACGAACAAGTCAAGATCATTTACATTGCACATGAGATGGTGCAAAAAAAAAATGCATTTCTGGCTTCTGTAGAAATAAAAGCACCATGATAGAGTAAGGAACCACAGAACCAACAGGGAAGCAAGTAAAAACAGAATTATGAAATAGCAACAGGAAGAAGATAATTTTTTGTTCAAAGAAACCCAAAGTGTCCAGGTGGAATAAGATACAAACTATCTTGCTTCAGAGTTCAGACCCCAGCAGTATACTCACTGCCCCCAAACAACTCAAGCTGGAAGAAAATACAAATTCAAGTCATGCCTGCACATCCCTCCTGTAATACCCGGCTAGACTCCGGTATCGGAATTCCTACCGTCCGGTGGAATTCCGGATGTCGGGAACTTCTAGAAGGGTAAAGACATGTTTTATGAAATGTTTTTATGTTTTAATGGTTTTAAAGTATGAAACTAAATGAGTTTTTGCATGAAAATAGCATTGGAGGAAAACTCAGGTTCGGCCGCCGAAAGTCAAGTTCGGCCGCCGAACATGCATGCGTTTTGGAGGCACGTTAGGCCCCCGAAAGCATGAGTTAGGGAAGTTCAGGTTCGGCCGCCGAAAGTCAAGTTCGGCCGCCGAACATTTGCATGGATGCGGAGGCACATTCGGCCCCCGAACGTGGCCTGGCCAGCCACCTATAAAAGGGTCCCTTAGCCGAAAATGGGCGAGCTTTTTCTCCCCATTTCGGCCAAGGTGAGCATTCCGCCATCCTTCCCCAATCTTGAGTTTTTCCTTCCTTTTTCCATGATCTTTACAAGTTTATAACTTTGGTTTTGAAGATCTTTGAGCTTAGAACAAGTTTTGGAGCTTGGAGACCAAAAGTTGGAACTTCTCCCATCTCCAAGTTTAGATCTCCTCAACCCTCGATCTTCAAGAGGTAAGAGCCGATCTTAAGCTCTTCATGTGTTTTAAGTAAGTTTTAAGTGATTTTATGGGGTAGAATGACATGTATAGGGTTGTATGAGTTTTTAAGCAAATGTTAAGTTTTAAGTGATTTATGAACAATGTATGATGTTTGAGTATGCTTGAAGTGTTGTAGTTGGGGTATTTGATGTTTTGAGGCCCCTAGGAACTTGTATGCATGATTTGGGTGAAGTATATGCATGATGTGAGAGTTGGGAGGCATTTGTGCATAGAGGAGCCAAAGTTTCTGCCCTTTGGCAGAAACCAGGTTCGGCAGCCGAAGGCACTTTCGGCCGCCGAACATGGCTTGAGAGGCAGCTTTAGGCTGCCGAAGCTTGCCCCCGAAAGTTGGAGTTTCGGCTCTGTCCGAGACTTTCGGCCGCCGAAGGTGCCGCCGAACATGCATGAGTTTCGTCTCTGTCTGGGAGTTTCGGCCGCCGAAGGTGCCGCCGAACCTGCCTGACTTTCGTCTCTGGAGGGACTTTCGGCCGCCGAAGGTGCCGCCGAAAGTGCCCTGTCCAGCCTTTTCTTGCATGTTTCCTAGGAGTGTTTTGAGGTGTTTTTAGGAGGTTTTTGGGGGTATGTCTAGAGTTATGTTCTTGTTGTTTGGTGCCTCATTTGAGTCCACCTGTGTAGGTTCGGACCCGAGGAACCGAGACCCCCGGTTGTGAGATAATCGTTCCGAGTTCGTTGTTACAGCTTCAGTCACCAGGTGAGTGGAACAACTTCTTAAGTTTTAAAGTAAATGAATAAATGAATAAATGAATGAATCATAAAGCATTGCCCATGCATCATTATGCCATGCAATATTTCAGGATGTTTGCATTAGATCTCACGAATATGCTGCATTGCATAAATTGATGTTGATGTGGATGAATGTTGAGTGATCCATTAGCCCTCGTATGTTATGTCATGATATGATGATGATACGGTATGGAAGTCCAGGAAGACCCATTCTACGTCCCTGGCACTATGTAAGAGAAAGACCAGGACCCATTCTACGTTTTGGCACTAATGGAAATGTAGAGGGCTATTGGTGACAAATTCATCCTTTATGTGATTAGCTGTGATGTGTTGCATTCCATGAAAGCATGAATAAGAAAAAGTTATATAATTAATATACCTAAAAATGGAGGAATCATAATAATAATAAAATGAATAATAATATACCTAAAAAGGGTGGAATTAAAGCAAATATTTTTTAGTTTCCGCTCATTGGGCTTTATAGCTCACCCCCTCTCCCCTAACCCCAGTCTTGCAGGTGCAGAGTAGATAGAGAAGTCAGCAGAGTAAGAGAAGTTTATGTAATAGTTAGCTGTGGACATGGTTTGTTGGTAATGTATAAGTATGAGATGTAATGTAATGTAAGTTTGATAATGTGCTTGACTAGAGTCTGTTGTATTCCCAGTACACATGGTCTTGTATGAGATATAATGTTTTATGATGATTATGTAATCCAAGCCTATGTTATGTTATGTTACCCCATTGGAATATTTGATGAGGATTCCAATGAGAGGTTTATGTTATGTTGTGCATGCACAGGCTAGGCTTGGCAGAGGAATGTTTGATTGAATGAAAAGAAAAGTTTTAATTTTTATGTATGTTGTTGACCATCTATGGGATTAAACAGGTTCACAGGATGTATGTTTGGCTTGCTACGGGTCCCGGCGGCCTTAAGCCGATCTGGATCCTAGCGCCGGTGGCGGCCTGATTTTCGGGTCGTTACAGAGTGGTATCAGAGCCCTAGGTTCATATGGTCGGACCTAGAGTGTCGGGCTCATAGATGTGATAGAAAGTCAAGCACAATAGGAAATCATGTCCACTAGGATAGGATGTAGAGTCCTGTCTAGAATGAAAGTATGATATGCCATGAGATATGCTATGTATATGATGTGGGTTCATGTGTTTCCACATGAACCATTGGATGTTAATGTTTTGATTTCTGTGCTGTTTTCCAGTAATCAGAATGCGAGGAACTCGTCGATCAGCTAGATTGGCTAGAGTACCACCGGAGGATGAGGGCACGAGCGCCCGTCCTCCAGCATTGCCAAGGGCAATGTCGAGTAGGTCCCACAGGGACAGAGCAGTGGGAGATCCTAGAAGATCTCTGGATCTGGGTAGAAACAGATCAGTAAGAGGAACGGTTCAAGGAGACAGGTCAGTGGATGTGGGAGAAGAGATGGATGTGGACCAGAGGAGGGATGGTAGTCTTGGTGTGAGCATGCCAGAAGAGGGCATGGGTGAGTCTCAGGGAGGCACTCAGGCCTCGGGGTTTATTCCACCACCCCAGTACCCACCTTTTTCACCATACCCCGGGTATTCGATGGGAGGTACATCGGATTACCCCAGTGTTAATCCTTACCCTTCTCACATGCCATACCCACCTTTTTACCCACAGTATCCACAGTACCCTATGTACCCACCTCCATCCTTCCACCCAGGCACAGCAAACCCTATCCCAGGGGATGCTGCACCTCCACCACCAGCAGAAACCACAGTTACAGAAAACCAAAGACCTCAACCTACCTCATCTGGAGGGAGCAAGGCTAAGATGACCGACTATATGAAGTTGGGTGCTCCTCAGTTTGATACCGGTGATGATCCGTTTGTGTACCTGGAGAAGGTCAAAACGATTACAGATGAGATAGGGGCTGATGACAGTAGAGCCATTCAGATGGCTGGTTTCACTCTGAAATGCAAGAAGGCACGAGAATGGTTCAAGAACTATGTGAAACCAAAGGTGGACAGTTTGTCATGGGAGGAGTTTGCGAATGAGTTCGCAGGATGGGCTTTCCCTGACAGTTCCAGAGAGCTGAAGGTGATTGAGTTCGAACAGCTGAAGCAGACAGATGAGATGGGTGTCGATGAGTACACCGATAGATTCTTAGAGTTGTTGCCATTTGCTGGGCAGCATCTGGATACAGATCCGAAGAAATCGAGGAGGTATGTCATGAGGCTAAATTCCAGGTATTCCTCTTTGATTCAGTCAGCTGATAGAGAAAGTTTCCATGCCATTATAGACATGGCCAGGAGAATGGAGGCTAGTGCCGTAATAGAGGGAAAAGTCAAGCAGTCTGTGGCACAACCTTCTGGTTCTAAGACCCCAGGTGGGGGAAGGATAGACCCTTCATCCTTGAGTTCAGCTAGTAAGAAGTGGGGCAATACCACTAAGAAACCAAAGAAAAATAAGTTCTGGAGCAAGATCAAATCAGGTCTGGGATTAGGAAGTGGCTCAAGCTCTGGTGCTGATAATGCAGTGTGTGCAAGGTGTGGTAAGCTACACAGGGGAGTATGCCGGTTTGGGACGACAGCCTGTTATAGATGTGGGCAAGAGGGACACATGTCTTGGGAGTGTCCGAGAGCAGTTCCTACGGCACAGCCCCAGCAGACAACTTCGGGTAGCGTAGCACAGCCAGCAGCTTCAGCCGCAACACAGGCTAGTGGCAGAGGCCGAGGGAGAGGGTCAGCCTCTTCTTCATCAGTTTACAGAGGGGAAGGTCCGTCAGCTCCAGCACGGATCTTCACAATGACGCAGCAGGAGGCAAACGCATCCAACACCGTGGTGTCAGGTAATATCATCATTGGTTGTTCAGATGTTTATGCCTTAATGGACCCGGGGCATCCCATTCTTTTGTTTCTCCGAGAGCGGTCGAGAGGTTGGGTTTGATGGTCTCTGGGTTAGAGTGTCCCCTATGGGTCAGCGGACCCAAATGTGACCCGTCGGTGGCAGAGTCAGTCTGCCAGTACAGTCCAGTTTTCATAGAGGGAAGATGTCTATCCGCCGACC
This sequence comes from Manihot esculenta, assembly GCF_001659605.2. Classification (NCBI taxonomy): domain Eukaryota; kingdom Viridiplantae; phylum Streptophyta; class Magnoliopsida; order Malpighiales; family Euphorbiaceae; genus Manihot; species Manihot esculenta. Next base: position 25,606,767 of record NC_035166.2, read on the forward strand.
TAGTGGTTCTAGACTTGACAGATTTTGACGTCATTCTAGGGATGGATTGGCTATCTACCCATGGTGCTACCTTGGATTGCAGAGACAAGGTGGTTAAGTTCAGATGTCAGGATGGGTCAGAGGTCGTCTTTAGAGGAGACAGGGGGAGTACACCTAGAGGTTTGATATCAGCCCTACAGGCTCGTAGGCTGCTCAGGAGGGGTTGTCAGGGTTATCTAGCTCATGTGAGAGAGCTAGACAGAGATGTCAGAGAGCCCGCCTCGGTGCCTGTGGTTAGAGAGTTCTTAGATGTTTTCCCAGACGAGCTGCCAGGTTTACCGCCTCCTAGGGAGATAGAGTTCGAAATAGAATTGATGCCAGGAACCAGACCGATCTCTATCCCTCCCTACAGGATGGCGCCAGCAGAACTGAAAGAGCTTAAAGAACAGTTGCAAGAGCTGGTAGACAAGGGTTTCATCCGACCGAGTGCCTCACCTTGGGGAGCTCCAGTTTTGTTCGTGAAGAAGAAGGATGGATCCCTTAGACTTTGTATCGACTATAGACAGTTGAACAAGGTTACTACCAAGAACAAGTACCCGTTGCCTAGGATCGATGATCTATTCGACCAGCTAGCAGGAGCAGGTTGTTTCTCCAAAATAGATCTGAGATCTGGGTATCATCAGCTGAGGATCAGAGATGAAGATGTGCCAAAGACGGCATTCAGGACCAGATATGGGCATTTTGAGTTCCTTGTGATGCCGTTCGGGTTAACTAACGCCCCTGCAGCATTCATGGATCTCATGAACAGAGTATTTAGCCAATACCTGGATCACTTCGTTATTGTCTTCATAGATGATATCTTAGTGTATTCCAGGAATGCAGAAGAACATGCCCATCATCTGTGGTTGGTCTTGCAGACTTTGAGGGAACACGGCTTGTATGCCAAGTTCTCTAAATGTGAGTTCTGGCTAAGGAGCATTTCGTTCTTGGGGCATGTGGTGTCAGAGAATGGGATAGAGGTAGACCCCAAGAAGACAGAGACTGTGGTTAACTGGCCTAGACCCACTTCAGTGACGGAGATCAGAAGTTTCTTGGGTTTGGCAGGTTACTACAGGAGGTTCGTTCAGGACTTCTCAAAGATAGCAGCTCCTCTGACCAGACTAACCAGGAAGAATCAGAAATTTCTGTGGACCGACCAGTGCGAAGAGAGTTTTGAAGAGCTTAAGAGGAGGTTGACTTCAGCACCAGTGTTAGCACTGCCATCTAGTGGAGAGGACTTTACCGTCTTCTGTGATGCGTCCCGTGTGGGACTGGGATGTGTGCTTATGCAGAATGAGAGGGTGATTGCTTATGCTTCTAGACAGCTAAAGAAGCATGAGATGAATTACCCCACACATGACCTTGAGATGGCAGCAGTAATCTTTGCACTCAAGATGTGGAGGCACTACCTCTATGGGGTAAAATGTGAGATCTTTACAGATCATAAGAGCCTGCAGTACATCCTGAGTCAAAGAGATTTGAATTTGAGGCAAAGAAGATGGGTAGAACTGCTCAGTGACTATGATTGCAAAATCCAGTATCATCCGGGTAAGGCTAATGTTGTAGCTGATGCCTTAAGCCGGAAATCACTCGGCAGTCTATCCCACATCACAGCAGAACGAAGACCAGTAGTAAAGGAGTTCTACAAGCTCATCGAAGAAGGGCTACAGTTAGAGTTGTCGGGTACAGGTGCCTTAGTGGCTCAGATGAAAGTGACACCTGTGTTCCTTGAGCAAGTCGCTCAGAAACAGCATGAGGACCCCGAGTTAGTGAAGATTGCCAGGACTGTTCAGTCAGGCAAGAACGATGAGTACAGATTTGACAACAAGGGGATCCTCCGCTATGGGAGTCGATTATGTGTACCAGATGACATAGGGCTAAAAGGAGACATTATGAGAGAAGCTCATAATGCAAGATACAGCATTCACCCCGGAGCCACCAAGATGTATCAAGATCTAAAGAAGGTTTATTGGTGGCCAGCTATGAAGAAAGAAGTGGCGCAGTTCGTGTCAGCCTGCGAAGTGTGTCAGAGGGTGAAGCTGGAACATCAGAAGCCAGCTGGAATGCTTAACCCGCTACCGATTCCAGAATGGAAATGGGAAAACATAGCTATGGACTTCGTAGTAGGGTTACCGGCGACGTCCAACAGATTGGACTCCATATGGGTGATTGTGGACAGACTCACCAAATCTGCTCACTTCCTCCCTGTCAGGAGTGGCTACTCTGTGGACAAGTTGGCGCAAGTGTATGTAGATGAGATTGTCAGGCTGCATGGGGTTCCAGTGTCTATAGTGTCAGATCGAGGGCCTCAGTTCACTTCCAGATTTTGGCGGAGTCTGCAAAATGCCATGGGTACCAGGTTAGACTTCAGTACTGCCTTCCATCCCCAGACTGATGGGCAGTCAGAGAGGACCATCCAGACAATAGAAGATATGCTCAGAATGTGTGTGCTAGATTTTGGCGGTTCTTGGAGGCAACATCTACCCTTAGTAGAGTTCGCCTACAATAACAGCTATCATGCTAGCATCGGGATGGCTCCATATGAAGCTTTGTACGGAAGGAAGTGCAGGTCACCTGTTTGCTGGGAAGAAGTTGGAGAAAAGGCCTTGGCAGGGCCTGAGCTAGTAGAGATCACCAGCAGAGTGGTACCCATAATCAGAGAAAGAATCAAGACTGCTGCAAGCAGACAGAAGAGTTACGCAGACATCCGCAGAAGACTAGTAGAGTTTCAGGAGGGGGATCTGGTATTGCTTAAGGTGTCTCCAATGAAAGGAGTGGTTAGGTTCGGGAAGAAAGGTAAGCTAGCCCCACGATACATCGGACCCTTTGAAATCTTGCAAAAGATTGGGAATGTGTCGTACAAGCTGGACTTACCTGCTTCAATGGCAAGAATCCACCCGGTTTTCCATGTTTCCATGTTGAGGAAGTTTGTGTCAGATCCGAGTAAGGTTCTTAGTGAGCCTGATGTGGAGATCCAAGAGGATCTCACCTATGTGGAGCAGCCAGTGCGGATCATAGACACCCAGATCAGAAAGCTAAGAAACAAGGAAATCCCGATGGTGAAAGTCCTTTGGAACCACCACAATATAGAAGAATGTACCTGGGAGACACGGGAGTCCATGCTCCAACAGTATCCCCACTTCTTTTAGAGGTTAGTATCTATGTGTTTAGTATGTATGTTATGTTCTATGTTATGCATGTATTAGTTGAGGAACATTCGGGGACGAATGTTCTTAAGGGGGGGAGAATGTAATACCCGGCTAGACTCCGGTATCGGAATTCCTACCGTCCGGTGGAATTCCGGATGTCGGGAACTTCTAGAAGGGTAAAGACATGTTTTATGAAATGTTTTTATGTTTTAATGGTTTTAAAGTATGAAACTAAATGAGTTTTTGCATGAAAATAGCATTGGAGGAAAACTCAGGTTCGGCCGCCGAAAGTCAAGTTCGGCCGCCGAACATGCATGCGTTTTGGAGGCACGTTAGGCCCCCGAAAGCATGAGTTAGGGAAGTTCAGGTTCGGCCGCCGAAAGTCAAGTTCGGCCGCCGAACATTTGCATGGATGCGGAGGCACATTCGGCCCCCGAACGTGGCCTGGCCAGCCACCTATAAAAGGGTCCCTTAGCCGAAAATGGGCGAGCTTTTTCTCCCCATTTCGGCCAAGGTGAGCATTCCGCCATCCTTCCCCAATCTTGAGTTTTTCCTTCCTTTTTCCATGATCTTTACAAGTTTATAACTTTGGTTTTGAAGATCTTTGAGCTTAGAACAAGTTTTGGAGCTTGGAGACCAAAAGTTGGAACTTCTCCCATCTCCAAGTTTAGATCTCCTCAACCCTCGATCTTCAAGAGGTAAGAGCCGATCTTAAGCTCTTCATGTGTTTTAAGTAAGTTTTAAGTGATTTTATGGGGTAGAATGACATGTATAGGGTTGTATGAGTTTTTAAGCAAATGTTAAGTTTTAAGTGATTTATGAACAATGTATGATGTTTGAGTATGCTTGAAGTGTTGTAGTTGGGGTATTTGATGTTTTGAGGCCCCTAGGAACTTGTATGCATGATTTGGGTGAAGTATATGCATGATGTGAGAGTTGGGAGGCATTTGTGCATAGAGGAGCCAAAGTTTCTGCCCTTTGGCAGAAACCAGGTTCGGCAGCCGAAGGCACTTTCGGCCGCCGAACATGGCTTGAGAGGCAGCTTTAGGCTGCCGAAGCTTGCCCCCGAAAGTTGGAGTTTCGGCTCTGTCCGAGACTTTCGGCCGCCGAAGGTGCCGCCGAACATGCATGAGTTTCGTCTCTGTCTGGGAGTTTCGGCCGCCGAAGGTGCCGCCGAACCTGCCTGACTTTCGTCTCTGGAGGGACTTTCGGCCGCCGAAGGTGCCGCCGAAAGTGCCCTGTCCAGCCTTTTCTTGCATGTTTCCTAGGAGTGTTTTGAGGTGTTTTTAGGAGGTTTTTGGGGGTATGTCTAGAGTTATGTTCTTGTTGTTTGGTGCCTCATTTGAGTCCACCTGTGTAGGTTCGGACCCGAGGAACCGAGACCCCCGGTTGTGAGATAGTCGTTCCGAGTTCGTTGTTACAGCTTCAGTCACCAGGTGAGTGGAACAACTTCTTAAGTTTTAAAGTAAATGAATAAATGAATAAATGAATGAATCATAAAGCATTGCCCATGCATCATTATGCCATGCAATATTTCAGGATGTTTGCATTAGATCTCACGAATATGCTGCATTGCATAAATTGATGTTGATGTGGATGAATGTTGAGTGATCCATTAGCCCTCGTATGTTATGTCATGATATGATGATGATACGGTATGGAAGTCCAGGAAGACCCATTCTACGTCCCTGGCACTATGTAAGAGAAAGACCAGGACCCATTCTACGTTCTGGCACTAATGGAAATGTAGAGGGCTATTGGTGACAAATTCATCCTTTATGTGATTAGCTGTGATGTGTTGCATTCCATGAAAGCATGAATAAGAAAAAGTTATATAATTAATATACCTAAAAATGGAGGAATCATAATAATAATAAAATGAATAATAATATACCTAAAAAGGGTGGAATTAAAGCAAATATTTTTTAGTTTCCGCTCATTGGGCTTTATAGCTCACCCCCTCTCCCCTAACCCCAGTCTTGCAGGTGCAGAGTAGATAGAGAAGTCAGCAGAGTAAGAGAAGTTTATGTAATAGTTAGCTGTGGACATGGTTTGTTGGTAATGTATAAGTATGAGATGTAATGTAATGTAAGTTTGATAATGTGCTTGACTAGAGTCTGTTGTATTCCCAGTACACATGGTCTTGTATGAGATATAATGTTTTATGATGATTATGTAATCCAAGCCTATGTTATGTTATGTTACCCCATTGGAATATTTGATGAGGATTCCAATGAGAGGTTTATGTTATGTTGTGCATGCACAGGCTAGGCTTGGCAGAGGAATGTTTGATTGAATGAAAAGAAAAGTTTTAATTTTTATGTATGTTGTTGACCATCTATGGGATTAAACAGGTTCACAGGATGTATGTTTGGCTTGCTACGGGTCCCGGCGGCCTTAAGCCGATCTGGATCCTAGCGCCGGTGGCGGCCTGATTTTCGGGTCGTTACACCTCCCTCCCTCCCTCAATATATACTTCTCTCATGCTCCCAGCACCTCCTCCTTTCTGTTACAACATCCTCTAGAATTTTCTAGGATTCTCCAGGCTCTACTCTGACATCCTATCACACTATGGTCTCAACATAGAAAACATTCTTTATTAGACTATACTATACTGAAGAGAATGACAGGCTCCTTACAAATGTAAAACAAAGCATCCATTCTATAAGAAACGTATGGTACCTTGATGTCTTGCAGGTCCACATTCACAAACTGTAGCAATCTATCATTTAGAATGTGCTCTACCTGAGAAAACCAATTATGTTATAAAAGGAAATCAGTTGTAGTAGTTCTCCATATCACATAAAATAATTCACTGGTTAAAAAAAATTCAAATCCTCAATCCTCAAAAATTGTCTACCTGTGACCTAAGAACTTCCTTGTACGTCCCAATTTCTCTCAAAGCAATAGTAAATTTGTTCATAACAGGGCCTTGGTAGAACAGAAAAAAGAAAAATCTATGTATTAGCAGCAAAATATTGAGCTATTTATTAGGTTCCTGGGTTTTATGCCAAGACCCACAGACATAGATTTTCTATCTAGTGAAACAGGATTTCACTGTGAAATTAGTGAGAACAAAAATCTAATGAAAATAAAATACACATGAACATGCCATGCAAATATGCAATTAAACATATAGCTTCATCTTGGCTGCTTAAGAACTCAAGCAGAGCATGAATCAGGCTAGCCATACAAGAAAAAAACTAAATGCTACGGGATTGTCCAGTGGTGATGTATAACCTTGATCTTTTATTAAATAAGCTTCAAAGTAGTATGCTAAGCCCAAAAAAATATCACCTTGGCTAAGTTTCATTTTTTAAAATCCCAACAGTATAAGATAATTATCCAAATTGAGTTCAAACAAACAGTTACTACATGTGTCATGCAATAGAAACATTTGGGCCAAACTGCTGCATAAACCAGTTGGTTCCTTCCACTAGTGATTTTTATATTTAAGAATCAGGGGGAAAATAAGCACAAAGGCATGCCTAAGCAGGTACAATTACACAGTCAACCTTATTAAAAGTGGGGGCGGTGGACAATATCAACATACCTCCAAAAGCAACACAAATAGGATCATTATGCCCTCCTCCAAAAGTTTCAAGAGCACTTGCAAAAGCAACATCCCCATCATACCCCTCTCCAAGCCCTTCTCTGAAATAAGAAAATCAAATTATAAGATCCTCCAAAGCATGAAGCAATTCTCCCTCCTTTTTTTAGCATCCAAGGCATTATCCTAAAGATCTATTGTTTCATAAATGTTAAGGACCAAAACCAGTGCTTCTCTGTCCTCATACTTATTACTTGGTGCATATTCCAATCTTCAACCCTTTCCCAATATCATGTCATTTCCTGTAAGTATTGATTTCTATTATGTAGAAATGATAAATTCTAATTTATGCAAGCATATGAAGTTGCAGTGAAGAAAATATAAGTGGTGTATAAATTAACAATATGAACATGGACTTACGTGTACTTTCGACAACCTTTGATGAATTTTAAACATCTCCCCCTCAATAGCTCAGAACTTTCTTCCAAACATTGCATCTATTTGAACAAACAACTCATCAATAAGCTAGGCTTAAACATCTTCCACGAGTTACATGATTATGGATGCTCCAATAAACAGGCATTCATAATATAGATAAATACTTGTGTGTGCATGTGGGTGGATGAGATGCATAGCTTCATGTGAATACCAAGTAAGAATCTCTAAAGAGAAAATTGAATAATGAAAAACTAAAATTTGAAATATCGAATTCCTAGTAAATGCGTAATGAACTCACAAGAGGAAGAAGTTCAATGAAACATCAATAACCAAATGAAACATATCATCATCTCTCAATAATGATTCACTGATACAATAATAATAATAATTATAATAATGATAATGATAATAAACTTGTAACTTGTGCTTGCATGAAGCTCAGAATTAATAAGTTTCTGATCCTTAAATACTTAGAAGTTGGCAAAAATTCGGCAACTGAACAACGGACGAAAAGCAGAATTCTGATTAGAGGGTTCCATATATATATATATATATCGATGCAACGCGGACATCGTGGACATTAGTGAGAATCAGATAAAGATCGAAATCTTAGTCTTAAAAGAACTAGGGTGAAGACAGAAACTTAAATAACGAGAAATGAATTACACTGAGCAATAATTGCAGGGAAATAAAAGACAAGCACCTGTTGCCGGAACATCGGCGAATCATCTAATTTAGAGAAATGCATAATGAATTGTGTACAGCAAATTCGGCACTGGTTCCTTTTGGTCAGGTCCTTGTTTTCTCTGTTTTCCCAGGGAAGAAGGGGAGAGGGAAAGTGAAAGAAAAAAAATGAAAGAGGAGAAAGAAAACTTCACATTGGATAAATGGGCGCAATCTAAGGGAAGGAGGAAGCAGGGAAGGTTTGTTCTCTTGTTTGCTTAGATTAGAGCTTTTCTGTTTGCGAACTTTCATCGCTGTCGCTAAAGATCAACGCAAAACCCGGCCTTTTGCGTTTTGCTTTCTTAAGAATCGCGCGCGCGCGCGCACTCTCTCTCTTTCTACTGTTTGTTCACTTTAGTCATGCACACACAAAAAAGAAAAAAAATTGCAGGAGAGTTGGTGCATTTCTCAATAATATAATTTTATATTTTATTACAGTTTTTAACTCACTTATCAGTGAATTAAAATAAATATAAATAAAATTTAATTTTATATTGAAAATCTCTTTTAATGTTTACGCTTTGTACTTTTTTTTCTTTAATATTCATATATTACCATTATGCTCCATAATAATTATAATTTTTTTTCGACTAATCATATGAGATTTTCAATCCAAATATTTGAGATTGCTTCTTTACATAAAAACAAAAACTTATTAAAAAATCTTCCATTTTCATTCATATCTTAAATTTCAATTATTAAAGACACAATTAAAATAAATTATTTTATTAATTAGATAGCGAGAGTGAAGTAATTATATAATTAGGACAGAGAATAACAAACTGGTGTTTGATTGATTTTTTTTAAAATCATGTCAGTACTTTCTCTTTCATAAATAATAATAATAATAATTCAATTAATTATTAATATTAATTAGCTAATTTTTTAATTAATTTAAAATTGCATTTCACACTTGGAAAAATTCACCTATCAAAATTTTGTAATATTAATTTCACCAAGTAATATATAATTTGTATGTTATAATAAACTAAAACCCAGTATGATATTAAAGTTTAGTAATTAATTAAGTAATCAAATGTGAAATTTTACAATTAAGAAAATTTTTGAAATTCTTTACTCGCCATGCCATTTTCATTGAGAATAAATAAACAAATAAATAGATGGAAAACATAATCTCATAGTAATTGAAACTAAGGGCTTGGCATTCATTATTATGTATATTCCCTATCAAATGCATGAACTGAAGTTGCCCTTTAAGTTGTTGATTGAATCAAATGATTTTGAAATCAATTTCCTAATCACTAAACTTGTAACTGTCAAGGACTACAATACTAATTTTGATTTGCTTCTTATTCATCTGAAGATGCAATCTCTGTTTTTCTTGTTTAACATTTGCTTTCAAGTGATTGATGATTGAATTGATTGAGAATGGGTTATATTGAGAATTTTGGATTCAGAGTTTTTTCAGTTGATTGCTGAGAATTGAAAGAAAATTATAGATTTTCTGATGTGGGTACCGACTATTGATTTATATCCATATAGATGTTTGTTGTTTTGCCTTTTGGAGGTGGCGGCAGTGGAAGAAGGTAGTAAAGGAGAAGAGCGAATAGAGAAAGCAAAAGATAATTAAGGAGGCCGCATGCCTCTGATTGTGTTAAAGAAACGTACAAATTTATTTTGCTTTTCCCCCCTACCATCTTGTCAAACCCACTACCAAACAACACATTTATTTCGCTTCATCTTATTTGTTAAAATTTACTGAAATAAGCCTTTTTTTTTTTTTGAAAAAAAATCCCAAAATTCCAAGGCAATACCATCATGGAAATAAAATAAATACAACTCTAACTTCAACTGCTAACTACAAAGCAAATGCCTCCAATACCTCAACTCAATTCTTTTTGCTGTTTTAAATTTCTGGTTTTTTCAGTTAATGGCAACTACAAAACTCACCGCCAGAGCCTACTTATGAAGCCTTTCTTGTCCTTCTTCATCCTGTTCTCTAGAGATGGGAAATCAATGTAATTATAGGCAAGGTCGAGAATGATGGGATTTCTTGGTATTGCTTGGAAGGCCGGAGGGAAGACTCCAATGCGAGGAGGAGCTTTCACATTTGCATCGCCAACCACAGACTCATAGGCATCGAGTTTCTCCAGAAGGTATTTTTCCACCTAATATATGTACATCAGAGACACATCAATATGAACTTGAATACAAGTATCTCAAATATGCAGATCATTACAGTCCTCTTGCATCTTCTGGATATAGAAGTATAATAAGGTACAAGTATCTCAAATATGCAGATCATTACAGTCCGCTTGCATCTTCTGGATATAGAAGTATGATAAGGTCCAGTTCTCAGGCATTTGAGAAAATAGAATGCATTGCGTGCATGAATGATAGGAACGGAGTTCTCAGGCATTTGACAAAATAGAATGCATTGCTTGCATGAATGATAGGAACAGACTAATGAGCTCAAAGATAGCATCACGTGCCTTGCAGATGCATCTCATGCATCTGTGGGGATTGCAACATGAAACTTCAACACCATTTAAGTTGAGGGTAACTTCAAAGTACTACAATATGACGTTCTATTCCTATGAAATTAATCAATCATGTATAGCAATCCACACAAAGAGATAATAAGAAATATAACTCTTGAAGAAAGCTAGTCCTCTTCTTTGTTGCATAATTGTATAATAAAGAACGAAAGATCGGTGGTTAGTTTTAGAAGGAATAATAGAAGAAAGCTCAGACACACCTTCTTGTCACCCCCACTTAATGATATTGCAGAAACTTTCTTCGACAGGTTCTCTGGAGCTTTTTCTGCCTCCAAAATTGCTGATGCGTGCTCTATGCAAATATTAGATCTGCACTCGCCGTATAATGTCTTCAGCTCTTTAATCATCTGTAATGCAAAGTGATTAAGTATTCATATATTAGATAGAACAAGTTATATGTCAGAACTCATATATAGTCACACATCCACGAAGCATTAATAGGCATATTTATACCATGCAATAAAGACCAGAGTCGCACTAAAAATTGACAAGTTATTTCAATTTATTTTATGGCAGAACTGCCAAAAACAGGGTTTTAGTCTTTTTTTTCTATGCTAAGTCACCTCATCAGTGTTATTGAAAGACTGAAACTTCTGCAACGCATTCTCAGCAAGGGAACGAGCACGGCAATATAACACATATGCCTCTGTTCTCTTCCCGGCTAAGCTGTATGACTTCGCTAGGTAGAAGCACCTGCAAAAAAAAAAAAAATCAGGAAGCAATAGCATGAAACATTAAGGATCCAAAACCAATTATGCAAAGATGGTTGATCTCAATAACTTAATGTGATAAGCAAGAAATAATGAGGGCTGTGTTATCCCTTTCTTCACAATCCAATGAAAATGGGGACAAAAGAGAGAAGAAAAAGACATGGCAGAGAACAGTGAATATTATTATCCAATAATTACATAGATACCTTACAGATATAAATTGCAAAGTTTTTCAATAACAAAACACACACATTTGCCTCACCAGCTTTACATGATGGTAACACAAAAAATGCCATGTAAAAATCCAGATGGCACTCTTACCAGTCGAAACAAGTTACTTCTGGAACCAGACTTGCCTAGATGAACCTTGTCTATATCTCAAACCGAAAAGGAACATCAAATGGCCTTTTTTAAAAAGTTTTACATAAAATGTCCTTGTATAGAATGAAATGGCAGGGATATGAGCACAGATAAATCATGATGTTGATTAAGATCAGTGACGAGGCCATAATTGAAGATGAGAGCATTAATGTGGCAACAGAAATACATAGAGAATATAATGACAAATGGTCTAATTAGGTGATGGCAAAGGAATGGCAATGAATGATCCATTAAGAAAAGATACATCCTTTGAGTGAAATAATGGAATATAATGACAGTAGCTGACACCAAAATAACAAGGTTTATCATGATTAGTCAGAAATGTAGTTGCAATGGATCTAATTATTAGAAGCTCAGGTACAAACCTTTGAGCTCGGAAAGCCAAATTTCTAGCTGCACAGTTTTCAGAGAATGCTACCTCCTCATGTTTTGTATCTCTTCCAGAGCTAACTAAGTCAGAAAGATCTGATGTGTTCTGCCAAATGTAACATGATTATAAGGTTAGCCACTTGACCTGGAGCAAAGAAATACATCATGAAAAGCAGTAATGAATTGATCCTTTTTATGAAGAGAAGTATGTTGACAATACATAGTCGAGTGAGACTGTTAACCTGTAATAAAAGATCATACAAGCGCACAAGCTCCTCAGGCCTGGTAACTTTCTCATTTTTGTCTTCACAGCGCCTAGTAAGTTTGCTCTTTGCAATGGTAACTAACAGCTGGTTACGCTCCATCGTCCGTTGTGCTAGTACAGCACTAACTGCTTTATCAAGGCCACTTAAGTCATCTTTTACACTGTCAGCACTACCTGCACTGACCTAGAAAGTGCAACATGTCAGAAATACAAGCCCATAAAAAAGGAGGGAGAAAACATAGGGGCGGGGGGATGGATATACTGGACATTGAAAAAAACAAGTAGAAGAAACTCCTATTTTTGAGTGAAATCTAGTAAAACAGTTGGTCAAAATTCCATACCAAGTCGCTGCGAATGGAGCTTCTGGCTTCATGATAAGCAGTAAAAATTTTGTCAAAGATGACTAATTTTTTCTCCGCTGAGAGTGAATCTGCACTAGGACCATGCAAATCCTGCTCTAGTTCTTGAGCTGCAGAGATCATCAAACAACAAAAAGAACATGAGGAGCCATATTTATAATATTATTAATCACCTCATAATCTTCATTAATCAAGGAACATAAAGACAAAGACACTCATTCCTCAATCAGAGAATGAAATCAAGTCCAGAACTATAACATAAAGACAACACATACAGGCTTCAAACATAGAAACCCATAGGTCTCGAGAATGGCAGACACTTGCAATTATCAGAAACATGGCGTGCTGAGCAAAAGCCACTGGCATGCATTGCAATTACTCAGCTTCAGCTATACTTTCCCATAAGGAAAAAAAAAAAGAATCTAACTCCCAGCTCATCCAAGCTTCAGTGTCAAATAGATTGGATAAAAAATAAGCTGAAAAAATATGGACAGAAGTCCCATGTAAAAGTACAGCCAGCCGATAATACTGCCAGAAATGCATATCATAGAGTAAATGAATGGTTAAAACTTTTGGTTTTTGTAGATATTTGAACTGCCATTACTCATGTTTTTTTGTCTCATAAATGATATCATTATGTACTGGGGTTGCCATTTCCTTGGTGCCTTCTATAATTCCAAGGACAGTTTTTTGATAATCAAAAGATGTGATAGGAAAAAAAATGATACAGGCTAGACAAGTTAACTGCATATGAAATAATAAATATAGAACTCTGAAACAATGTTTACCGCTATAATAATTACTAGCAGTAACAGTACCTTTTAAAATTGCAACCCGAGTTTTTGCATTGGATATTGGAAATTTGTGACCTAGCCAATAAAACTCTGTCAGGGAAGCTGCCTGTTGGGACCTAGCCTCAGCCATAACAGCCTGCAACAAGAAATTGCAAAAAAAAAAAGGAGAAAGGATAATTACAGATATAAAATTTCTCTAATCAGAATTTACAGAATATGAAGAAATTAAAACCAGAGATTTAAGAGTCATGAATTCTAATATATTTTCTGTATTACATAACAAAATCATACATATGCATCAGATAACACACTAAGGCTTGAAATGCAGTAGATCAAACATAAAATCTTGCTTACATTGCTTCAAGTGTATAAGATTTGCTTCATAATTGGATCTACATGTGATAAACTTTGAAATACTCTTCTTTCTAAACAGATTAGCTTTCAAATAAGCAGCATGATTACATAATATACGAGGTTTGAAGACAACCAAATCACTAGTAGGACCAGAGAACACAACCAATGAAATTACATTGAGAAGAAGAAGAAAAGAAAATTGGCATAATACTTCCATTCCTGCTAATATATCAGTCTCACCTCCAATTTAGTCTTGAAAAGGTCCAACGCAGGACCTTCCATCTCACCAATTTGTAGGAGGTCAGATGTTTGTAGATTTGACTGGCCAATTTTGTGCCGGCAGTATCGGATACTAGGTTCCAGCTCCTCAACACGCTCACGGCATAAGAGCTGATTCTCCAGGTCTCCATACTTCCCAAGTTCCTCATACACAGCCCTATATCAAATTAATAAAGCGAGTCAACAACAATATTTAACTAACGAAAAGGGAATAGAAACTGCAGCTTGACAATGTTGAAGAGCTATCACAGCCATATGGGAAATATAATAGAAAGGTATAAAAGCAGCAACCCAACTTAAATGCCAAAATGAATCACCATAACTGTTTAATGTTAAAATCAGGTGCAGCATCATTCCTCTTTTTGTTACGGTAACTTGATCAGAAGAGAGGTCGTTGTCTATAATACAGATTTGGTTGATTATTTAAATTTAAAGTGGATAATCGAAATAGGACATCTGAAAACATAAAAGGAACACAAACAAGCACTATCGTTCTGTCTGCAAAAAGTGTCAGAATCAACTCAATTATTTATAATAGAATTTCACATATTTTTTAATAAATTCTGAAAAGGCGAAACCCTAGTGAACTTTCTTGTTTGGAATATATGAGAAGTGAATTGAATATATAGTAGTGTTATCACGTCGAGAGGCGACACTAATGCGACAAAGTCTCCTATTGCCTTAGGCGAGAGGCGAGTGACGCCTTTTTAAAGAAGGCGACAGCCAAAATTTTGTTATATATTTTAAATATACATATAAACACCTCAATAAATACCCATATTCAAAGGAAAAAGTACATATTCAAATGAAATATATATTACTTGCAGCAATAGAAGAAGAGAGAAAAATTTTTTGAATAAAAAGGAAAGAAAAAAGAGGATTTGTTGTTGTGCTAGGTCTAGCAAAGAGAGAAAAGAGAATGAGAAAGAGAAAGGAAGGAGAAAAATTTTAAAAAGAAAAGACATGCTGCTATGCAGGTCCAGTAGGGAGAGAAGAGAGAAAGGGAGAGAGGAGGAGGAACATACTTGGTTGTTGGTATTAGGAGCAAGCAAGAGTAAGGAACTTGCATTAAAGTGTTATGTGCTGTTTGGAAGAGATGTCTCTTTTGTTGTTTAAAAGCATTTCTTTCTTTTTTTTTAAAAAAAAAAAAACTTGCTTCAGTGAGGCATTGCCTTTGGCACCTCTTGCCTAGTGCCTCAATGGATTGAGGCGTCGCCTTTGTGCAGGGCGCCTCACCTTAGTCAGGCGATGCAAGGGGGTGGCGCCTCGCCTTTTTTCACCTTTAACATTGAGATAGTCTTCTAAAATAGGACAAAAGATGCTTAAAGGGTGTTATATAAACCCATTACTTTTTAACCCAGTGGATTGAATGCTTCTGGATCATATGATCTTTTGTATGATTGCAATTTTTGCAAAATCACACCCTTCTATTCTCACAAGGTTAAAGTTTACACTAAAAAGGACACTAAACATGAGAATTGAGGCAGATACAACTGAATTCCATTCGGTAAAATCCCACTATATTAGAGGTTTCCAAAGTCCAAATACATCAATGGGATACAAGGTGCATGGTTCAACTATTTAGAGCACGGCAACTATATATACAAGTACCACCTCTCCCTAAAAAGCATGCCTCCTCCCACCAAAACAATAATAACAATACTAATAGAAGTAATAAAAGTTGACTGAGCAGAAAACACACTAGCTTTACAACTCTAACATGAAAGCAGCAATGGATACCAATTGCATATGATGGAGATAATGACCTGGCACTTATGAAGTTCTTCAATGCAGTGTCCCAGGTCCGATCTTGTTCAAACAACAAATTGCCATTCATATAGGCAGCATATGCCTACAAAAATTGGTAAGTCAAAACTTTGTTGATTTAGAATGATAAGGCATATTATACTCATTACAACCAATATATAGGAAGAGTCCAAATAGATAGTAAAATTCAGCAGCAGTATCAAAATATAAGAATTCAATGGAATTTGATTGTGCTACACAATAAAGCAAATGAAAAAACTATTATAAAATGCTAAACAGATGAAAGTGTACATCACTGGATTTTAAGTCTTAAATTCACACGTGGCTTTGAATCTTCAAACTCCAAAAAATAAGCTGGAATCATAGAGAATGAACTTTAACTTCCATTGCCTAACACAAGTGAGGCTTCTATCTTAAAACTCTCAATGCATAATCTACCATACATTTTTGGTTTGCTGATAATCCAACTCCAGTGATGAACTCACAACAGGAAATAAATAAAACTGATACTTTATGATGATGAGTAGCTAAAAAACTACTCTATAATTACAGCTAGACTAGCCAACAGAAAATAGAACTCAAACATGAGTGCTTGGCCATGTCCACAACCACGGAAGAAAACCTTTACTAAAAAATTCAATTTGATTGCTAACCAGAAAGTGTTATCCAAATCCAATAAAAAGATCCTCAATGACAAAATCCCCATATCCTCATATCTGTAAATAGTTATGTGATAAGGGACAAAACATTGCAAATATGACTTATAACCAAAGCAAAGGCACACCTCAGCTTCCAAAGATGTTCTGGAATCTCCCTTGGCAGCACACAACCGTGAGAACAGATCAGCCCATTTTACAGCCTTCCTCAGCCTCCCAATCAGATAAATGCGTTGTCTTGCATTCGGACCATCTGGAAGCTGTCTTTTCTCCATGGCATGGCTCCAAGCTCTCTCGGCTGAATAAAGAACCAGATGCAGAAACCTATTTTCTTTCCAAATAAAGTAAATCATAAACTTGAAAAGCTATGAAATGAAATTTTACTCTCAAAAGAGTTGATCCTTGTTTAGTAAACTGAGTAATCACCACAGTATCCAAAATGGATTTTCAAACAGAACAAACTAAAATACAATGCTTATAAAGAAATTAGGGGATTGATAAGAAAAGAACTCTTCAAATACAAGAAGTCATCATTTTATTACTAATTTGGAGCCTTACTGCAGAGTAAGGCGTCCTAAATTTCTTGGCATCATTATGATCTATTGTGACAGGAAGAAAGTAAAATAAAAGCATTTGTTTTAGTGAAGATATACACATTGAAACAACCCTCATATTACTGTTGAGGGCATAAGTCCCTACATACATAGGAAGCTAAATTTTTACTCAGCAGTACAATGAATAATAAGCTAAAGCTACTGAGGAAACGAAAATGAGCCCATCAAGCCAAGTTCCTACAGCGGTGAAACCAGATGCATCAGCAACAGGAGACAGCTCCTTCCGGCCGAGTTGTAAGAAGCATAATAAAAAGAACAAGCAGGAAAAAAGGTACACGCAAAAAATGAGAATATATGATCTGTTTAGAAGAGAGCAATACAAGTTAAATCAACAAGACATACCTTACTTCAGTAACAATGGATTCAGTGATAGCTCTACGAGTGTATTTTCCACGTCCATGCGTAAACTTCAACGATTTATATAGCCTCCTCAGCCGAGCAGTACAATACCTCCTGCGCTTGAATAAGATTACTCAATTCAAATACAACACTCAAAATATCCATATAAGCACTGGACCAAAAGTAAAGGTTTATACCGATAACGAGCATAGTCTCCATGTCGCAACCCATGCTGCATCTGCGCAGACTTCAGGAGCTGCAACACTAAAATTTCAAAATGCACATCAATGTCTCAATTAATGTATAGATAATTATCAGCCAATATTAAACATAAGTAGAGAATTTGAATCCATTCAGAAAAAAAAACAAAAGAAATCCATTTCACTCTAAAAACAGATGGAAATGAAATAACCGTTAATTGAATATCTGGGATTAATCTGATCGGAATTGGAATTGGATTTTGGAGCGTCAATTTCCATGGCCGTCGTTTTGCTCTCCTTCCCCATCAATACTTCAACTGAACATTGCCACATTAAACCAAATTAATCGAGGAAATAATAATCAGTACTGTTTTTTATTTGCTATGTAAAATTAATAGCAAAAACAAAAGGAGATTTGATGTTGGTAACATTTAAGAACCATTAGATCTGAAAATTGATGAGGAAAATTTATTAGAAAATTCAAAGTTAGGAATTGTGCGGATGAAACCTGTTTCTGAGATTAAGACGGTGGCTCCTTCTCTAGCTGGATGAAAAGCTCCTGGCTGGTTTCTAAGGTGCCTTGTGCTTCCGGTGGTCCTTGGCCTTTGTGAGTTACGTTTGTGCTTGGGGGTTTTTTGGGTTTTTGATTGTGCAGGAGCAAAACGCTACCATCTAACTCCAAGGAATTAAACGACGTCGGATGGTGTCCATAAATTTTTATTTTTTTTAATTTAAGTCTATTTTTTTAATTGTGATTGAATGGAGTTTAAAATAGAAGAAAATAATTAAATTTTGAAAAATAAGCGAAAAGTCCTTACGAAAATAAAATGATATATTTAAATTTTAAATTCTAAAAATAGTTATTTAAACTTTTAATTTTTTAAACCGTTATTCAATTAAAATCTGATTTAAAAACTTCATCAAATATATAAAATATAATTAAAAATCTATATATATGTATATTTATATTTAAAATGTAAAGAAATCTTAATTTTAATAAAGAATTTTTTTTTTTTACTTTTAACAACTAAAATTAGATTTTAATTTAAGAATATCGTTTAAAAATCTATAAATACCGTTTATGTGTAAGATAAATGATGAAAACGTCTAAAATATATTGAAATTGTAAATTGTATGATTTCATGATTTTTCAATAGAACTAATAAGAGTGAATAATTAT
This sequence comes from Manihot esculenta, assembly GCF_001659605.2. Lineage (NCBI taxonomy): Eukaryota > Viridiplantae > Streptophyta > Magnoliopsida > Malpighiales > Euphorbiaceae > Manihot > Manihot esculenta. The sequence goes on from NC_035166.2 coordinate 25,625,431, forward strand.
AAATAATAAACGTCATAAAATAATTTTCTTAATAAAGTTGACAAATAACTATAAAAATGATTTATTTTTTCTCAATTATTCCACTAAATAAATAAAACGCGAGTCTAATTATCTCTTAACTCCTCAAATTTTGCTTATATAATTATAGTTTATAAATTTATTAAATCTATCCTAAAATAAATTTAGTATTTATAACAATTAAATCCAATTATATTTAAAGAATTTAAATTTTATTTGCATATTGAAGTGTGTTTTTTTTAAATAAATTATAAGAAAAATTAAATTAAAAATAATTTAATACAAATAAAATTGAAGAAGAATTTAATACAAATAAAATTAATATCTAAACTTAAATAAATAGTATTTAAATAAGACAAAGAATTTTAAATGTATTTTAAACTCTAAAATTAATTTGGATAAAAAATTTAAATAATTAATCTTAATATCCAAGAAAATTTAGTTTAAATAAGACAAAGAATACTAAATATATTTTAAACTCTAAACTTAATTAACATAAAAAAATTTAAAATAAATTAATCTTAAGAGCCAGTAAAATTTAGTATTATATTGTAAATAAATGATGATATTTTGAGAATTCTTTATTCCCTCTCAATTTTATATATATATATATATATATATATATATATATTATAGATACATTATAGAATTATAAACAGATTGATAGATATACTTAATACACCTAACATCATGAAGATTTAATTATATATAAATTTATCAATAAAATAAATATAAGTAAAAACACTGTGCCCGCATAAAAATATGTTTATAAATAATTTTACACGGATTAAAAAATACTGTTAAATATAATTAAAATAATAAATTAATAATATATTTCCTATCATTTATATAACTTTTAAATCTATTTTTCATCTGACTTAAAATAATTAATTTAAATTATTTTATAAAGTCAAACGTCTTATATCAAGTATATAAATATTACATTCTCCTCATTAAATTTGTGACGTTCTCATCAGAACTGAATACTGAATCGCATATAATTATTAAGTAAGTATCGAATATTCGAATATTGTGGTTTATTAGTATTTCGGACGGTTTCACTTCATTTCATAATTGTAGTTCTTTTCTTAAAATTTCACTAATTCTACGTATTTCTAATTCAGTGTCTCTAATACCAATTGAAACATATAAGCTCAAATTGAATACCATTATTAAATTATTTTTATAATTAATAAATTTTATAATATATTAAAATAATAGATTTTATAATGTCTTTGCTAGTTTAACTTCCACAATACTGTTCCGGTATTAAATTATTTTTAGAATTAATAAATTTTATTTTTAAGTATAAAGATATATTAAAAAGTCAATAAATAAATTACTATGCTTATAATTTTAGATAAATGAAAATAAAAAGATTAAATCTATATTTATGAGATTGAATGTTAATTTATATATTTTAAATAAGTGGCATATTTAAATTAATTTATGTAAAATGATACTTTTAAATTTATATATTTATGTTAAGTGATATATTTAATATATTTTATTTTTTTTAAATTATATTTTTATATTTAATAGTATTATTAATTGATATATTCATAATAAATGTAATTTATTATTTTTACTATTATAATTTGTATATAATTTTTTAATTTCTTATCATATATAACTTTTTAATTTTCTATGAGTTTTTAATATAATATAATAATTACAATAAAATAAAATTTTTAATATATATATATTCCATTTTTATTTTTAATAATAAATAAGTGGTAAAAAAATTATAATCAACATTATTAATTAATTAATATTACATATTTTCTATATCTTACATAAATAATAAATATACGATAAATTACTAAATACATAATTAACCTTACATGATCAAGCCATAAGGTGCAAATTTAAAATTTTTTATATTTTTCAATTTTATTTTTATATAAAATAATAATTAATATATGTTAAATATAATTTTTTATTATTATTATCAATGCTTTTTTTATATAATAAATATAATTTATTATATTAATTATTACTAATCTTTTGATTTCTACCATTTTTTTAAATATAATATATAATTAATATTATAATAAAAATTTTATTATTAAAAAATATTTTTTATATTTTTTATTTTAATAATGAATAAAATGTTAAAAATATATTCATAAAAATTAGATAGGTATCATATAAAAAGATGATACCTAATATATATATATATAAGTCCATAATAAAATATTATGTAAAAAATATTTACTATTTCAGTTAATTTATTGATTTGATAATTTTTTAAAATGATACCTAATATAATCTAATTAACAAATATTATATATTTTTATTTTTCTAATGTGAATCATTATATAATATAAATATATATAATCAATTAAAATTATTATAAAAAAATATTAGCTGATATAAAATATAAAATAATTATAAAATTAATAGAACTAAATACATAAAATATTATCAAATTAAAATTTTATTCCATTCAAATAACTTATATAAAAAATAAATAGACATAAATAATTAAAAAATAATAAATAATAATAATTAAATTATTAAATCTGAATTATTATAATTTATTATATTAATAATTATAATAATTTTAGTCTTTTCCACTTTCTATAAAAATATATCTTTTATATATCCATTACATATAAATTTTAGTCAAGTATAACCTTTATATATGTCTATTATATATAAAATTCATTAGTTTAATTTTCATTCCATATATTTTTTCACATAATTATATCTCTTCCATGTAATTTTTCACACAGTTATATCTCTTTTATTTTCAAATAATTCATATTTTGAAGTTTCTTTTAGCCGTACAATTCTTATCGGCCAACTCAGCTCTTTTAGCAAATAGAAGTTGGACGAAAGTTCAAATGTTGAAATTCTTTGATTCTAAAATGATTTTAGGCAATAAATTACATATTTAATCAGTAATTTATTTTTTTATATTATTTTGAATTCAAAGATAAAATAAAATATTATGATTTATTCTCCATAAATTAATAATTTTAAGTTCAAAATCTAAATATAAAAGAAAAAATATTTTATTTTTTTAATAAATGATGAAATTTATATAAAAAAAATATTATTTTATAAAATAACTTTATATTATTCTATATAATAGAAATATAAAATATTTTAATACCCAGTTCCGGCAAACCACTGGTTTGAATTAATTGTAAAGTTGCACTAGGCAATGGACCAAGTCTCTAAGAAGCTGGATCAACAATGGATGCATTCTACACATTGGTTGATCATTTTTTATTAAAGTCTACGAGAAAGGTGCGGATTTCCATCGGAGCAAGTTCAACTACTAGTGCCACAGGATGTACAGGTTTTCCTCTTGCCACCTTTGCTTCTTCTCCAGAGGAACCTTCAGATTTCCATTTTAGCCTCTTCTCCTCCATTGCTGCTCTCTCTTGGTTCGCGGATAGACTTGTCTCTGTTACTTTCTTTATCTGGCCATGCAAGATTTTTAAGCATTCCATAAATTATTAAGAAAAAATCCGTCAGCTACAAGGAAATCAAGTTACTATTAGGAAGTCATTCTTCTACCTTCTTGTATGGGAACACCTTCTTCAATTGTACACTTGCCATGGTTGACAAATCCTTATCCTCTCCAATCTTGGAGTCAAAACATCAAAAGAAACTAAGGTTTTAGGATGAAGGATGAATTGGGAGTAGAATATTATGAAGCTTAGCATCAAAATCAAGAATCTTGTAAAAGAAACCATGAGTAAAATATTTACTGCAAGAGTAATCTATGAATGAGTTCAGATTATATGCTATGCTATTAATAACAAGTTTGCTTTATTTGGATTGCCTTCTCCATGGCTTAACTTGTTACTAGAAAAGCAAGACAAACGGAACAAGAGAAGTAAGGAATTGAAACTGCAAACCTCGTATAAGTGCGCCAACCGAATCAAAACTTTTCCATTATCAAGTTCCTGCAGAGTTATAGAAAAAGAAAGTTCAACTTGAAATGGCACAAGTCATATGGCTTTTTTATCCTAATCTTCAAAATATGCAAATGGCCAAAGAATAAAGTAACTTTCCCATTGTCGTCTCAATTAGAAGGTACAGAGTACTGCACCAGGCTATTAATATGCTGATTCATCCACCGCAACACTGAAAACTGCAGTTAATGGTCTCTACAAATCATCTTTCACAAAAATTTTTCTTCTTTTTTTCTTCATAATTTATCCCTTCAAACGTTAGTTGGAAAGTACTTTCTCAAACTCGGAAAACTGTTTCCTTTTTGGTAGATAAATAGGTTTACTTTGAAGTTATCATCAAAACCCTCTTGGCAAATCAGCATATCAAAATAATTTTCTAAGAACAATTCAATGTTTCTGACTTCTGGGAGACAGAAGACGAAGAAGAAAAAGAAAGAACATGATGACCAAATTGCCCAAATTGTCTTCACTATTTCTCTCTTTTCCTATATAGTGAAATAACTACAGGCAACCAAAGCAAGTTATCTTAAGTGCAAGAGAGACAAACACCTGGAGGGTTATTATTGCAACATTATCAGGCAAAACATAGGAGGGATCCATTGCAGAAAAGGTTGTTACATGATTGTTTGTCCAATTGTTTCCATCCTGCAAAAGGAGGATAAGCATATAAAAGTTAATGGTAGACCATAAAGGGAAAAAGAATGTTTCAATGTCTTCCTTTCACCTGCTCTGCAAAGGCTAAGAGGAAAGGAGAATATATCTCTTGACCATACGATCGACGCCACTTAGCTCCCTCAGTTAAAGGGTCTATTCTTAAGTAGTACTTCCCCACAATCTGCAGAGAGATGTTTATCAAGGAAGCTACAGAGAGATGTTTATCAAGGAAGCTACAGAGAGATGTTTATCAAGGAAGCTACACGTCACAAATCGAGTAATAAATAAAAAATAAAAAAAATGGTTATCCGCAAAGTCTTGATTTTGTATATGCTTACAGTCAATCCCGTGCACGAACCAAGAATACAAACTGTTTCATTCAGTGCCTCTCCAACTCCTTTAGAATCATCCTTAACTAATCTCCTACAAGCAAGGGGGGAAAAATCCTCGTAGTAAACACTCCCAGGTTATGTCACACGACATTTACTGATGAACTTTAGAAGTAAGAGCATAAATTTATGGAAAGAAACAGGGAAATAAGCTCAGAAAAGAAAGAGGAAGAGGAACCTATGGAGCATTAGTTCCAACTGCCCATCCACAAGACTTGATCCGCCAACAGATCTATCTACTAGGATGGAGAATTCGGAACTATTATCTTTCATGTAAATTCCAAAATTAATCTGAACGAAGAATAAAAATACTGGTAAGTTGTTGTTAATGAGAATGATCAACTACGAAAATATATCATTTAAGAATCTATGTATGTAACTTCAAATTGATGTTTGAACCATCGAGTATCAGGAGGCCAAATTCTTTTTAGGTGCTTAGTGTTTGCTATTTCCTTGTTAGGATAAGCATTTTCATCATTCTTATTGATCTTCTTCTACCATTTAATACTCACTATCACAACTTCTCTATTGAGTAATGAAGCGACAGAAGCACATCTAGTATTGAAAAATATTTAGAAGCAACTAATTATATAGCTGCTGAAATTAAAGAGAAAACCTACAGGGTAATAATTTCCAGCAACAGGTTCATTCACTTGAAGGTCCCAATCTTTCCTGTAGTCTCGAATCTTCAAAGGAATAATTCGTTAAGATGCGCAACCACAAAATTAAATATTCCAGCAACATGTAACAGAACTGGGAAACAGCATACCCTTTCTATAAAATCACGCCCATTTGAATCTGTATAGAAGGTCTTGTTGTTGTTTAGAGTTGTCGTGATCTTAGTTACAACCTCTTTGCCGATTCCATCATCAAGTGGTATTGGCCCAACCTGAGATTGAGAATATTGTGGATAAAAACAGTGATTATATATTATATGAACCAGTGGCATTTCAAAGGACACTATTTACAGTGGGAATAAATTTAACTGCTTACAGTGAACTCAACTTCAGCATGTTCTTTCCCCCTGTACACTCTGGTTATCTGTTTATTCATATAAGCGTCAATTAGAGATGTATCAGCAACACAATCTCTCAAAGTTCTTACAATTGTCATCTAAGAGAAATTAAGTAAAAGGTCAAGCTTATAATTCTCCATTATCATATATATGCAATGCATGAACTGAGGCCTAATAGTGTCAACAAGAGAAGGTTCTCATCTTATGAGATAAATTACCTGATATATCCATGAACTGATCCTCTGATGTATTTCATCCAGTAAAGGGCCCCGTAAAACAGTGAAAGCAACCTGAAATTGTCTAACTACTTAGTTGCTTATTTGACAACAAAAATGAGCAATTTAATATTTTTGGTCACCCACTTGAGGGAGGACAATATATACCTGCCCTTTGGAGTTGATGGGATATGTACCATTTGGGCGAAAGATGTATGCTCCAGAGGCCTTCAGTTGAGTTCAACAAAGTTACTAATAGTTTCCATACTCTCATATGCAACCACACAATAATAATGTAGAGACAAACCACACAATAATGATGTAGAGACAAACCACACAATAATAATGTAGAGACAAAAAAATCGCGACAGAAAATAGAGGTCAAAAGCCAATGATTTCAGAGGCTCTAATCGAAGGGACTAATACCTGAAAGCTTCCATCATTTCCAGCATAATAGCTATATGACTGCTCCACAGATACTTTGACCTTCAAATATTAAAGGCACATAAATAATCATGTTATGAGTAACAGAATTACCAAGTTTCTTAACATTATATAGTAAATCATTTCAGTTAATGTGCTCTTTGGAAATGTGCATAAAAATTGAACCAATTTCACATACCGAGTTTCTGCCATTTATATACTGCGTAAGCTTCCCTTCTTTCCCAGAATATATTAGCTTTAAGTTTCCAGGCCCTATTTCAATTGAATCATTTTGAGTCACTTCTGAATTGTATACTTTTTGCCTTGACACAGCAGCTGTAGTCATCATATAGACAAAAAAACGAACACACACTATGTTATCAATATCTTGGTGATTTACAATTTTCTACTCTAGAATGGGATTTCAAAGAAAGTAATTGCCATGCTGACCTGCCCGTTTGGTGGTTGAGGTGGCAGCGGAAATGATGTAAGTGCTGAAACCAAGAGGTGGTACAGATGCTGAAAATGCCAGCCAGTACTTGGGTGTCACATCTGGGGAGCTACCCATATATGCCATAGAATGGTAGTTTCTTATGGTTTTAGGGGCATCGAATAGAGGCAGAAGTTGTGATTCAATTTCTCTTCCTACAGAATCCTTGACGTTGACATTTTCATTTATAACCTGTGTCAAGTTATGCAATAAACACGAAATTTAAATATTACAAAACGAAGCAGTCATCTTTAACACAGGAAACATAGGTGACTACTAACTGTACATCAACTTCAAAATGAAATGTAAACTTGATGGACAAAATAAATGAGGCGGTAAACTGTGAAGGCAACTGAAATAATATGTTCAAATTGAATCATTTGAAACTATTATGCTCCTAAAGACTATAAAATTGAGCAAACTATAAGAACTTACAGGAATTCTTATAACATTCTCTCTTTTCCATCCCAGAGAATTGTAGACAACCACCACCTACAGAAGCAGATCCATTAAGGATAGTCTATTCTAAGATCAATAAATTTATTAATTATTTTTCTATTCCATACAAAAAGAAAATAACAGAAACAAAATTTCATTTATGTTCTTCATACCAGGCCTTTTCCTTTTGACAAATCAACTTCTGATCCAGGACAATAACTTATATTCAGCAGGGGACACTGAAATGAAGAAAAAAAAAGAACGAAAATGGAAACAAAATATTAATGTACCAGTAAACCAGTTTCTCAGGTTGAGAGATATATGTGTCAGGGTAACTGTTTGTGCACTTAAAACTGTATCTAACTATCTGTAAAAATGTAAAAGGCATTGTTTGTATTTACCTGTTGAAACTTGATCGTCGTATTTGCACAACCAGATTTTGACTTGGACTCTGCTATGCATGATAGTGATGCTCCAACTACGTTTTCAGCCTGTGAGAAATGTTATTAGACTTTTAAGGAATTGAAATAAAAGAAGAATGACAGAAGCTACAAGAAAATACAGGATCAATCAAAGTTAAACCTCCTTGTATCCTACAGAAAGCCGTTTTGCATAATCACTAGCAACGTGCTGCTTCTCTGTGCCACTGACAGCATCATGATGTTGAGCAACTGCTAAAGCATCAGCCAGAGAATCTGTATTTGGTCCTGCTTTACTTCTCCCTTTAAGGAACTCCAATTGTCTCGCTGCCTGTTTTTATTCAATTGCTCAATAAGCATTATTTATCCGAAATTCTGCCAAGATCTAATTACATAAGTCTTACCAAATAGTAGCCGCTCATTGTCCTAACATAGCCTTTAATAGCAGGCCTACTTGTAAAGTATCCAGTCCAGTAAGCATTTACAGCATCGGCATATCTGACATTTTTACAAGTACAATTTTAATAGCTTTACAAGAAAAGATGGGTAACTAAAGTATGTGATTTCCAGATTTTGCACTTACGGGAAGTAGTCACCAGTCTTGAGAGGCCAAGATTCTTTTGCTGCATATTTTGCATCAGTGTATATAGATGGTGTTGAGTAAAGGGCATTCACCCGCCCATCCTGTAAAAATACCAATACAAAGATCTAATGGTTGCTTGATTTAATTGCAAATATCTTGATAAAATTAAAATCTGAGCCAAAATAAACTCAAAGGAATGAGGAGTAGCTCAAGTAGATAAGTACAAGCTGTATCAGAAAGCTTAATCAACCATTAGAATGTTTGCATTGAATATATATATAACTCTTCATAAAAATGTCAATATGATCATTCCATTTTTGACTTCAAGAACAAATACCATAGACCACCTATCTTTAATCAAATGCAACATCAGCAGCAAAAGAAGCCATTATATGTATGACCACAATCTCAGGGAACACTAACTTGATTCACATAATGAATAAACTTGTCCATCTGCTTGAACCAGGTGTGAGCATACTGGTACTTGAAATCTGTCCCCATAGTCCACATGATATGATTCGTCCGAGTTATGTTAGCCTGGAAAATAGTAGAAAAAGAGCAACTGTAATTCACCTTAACAGGCTTCAACTCTTTCCTTCCAAATATCCCTCTGTATAATCTCTTCCTTTAGCTTGCAAATCCAAACTTTATAATGTAAGAATAGTAAAAACAAGGGAAATAAACATCTATTTAAAAAGCTTATTTGATTGGATGATAGCTTATTTGATTGGATGATAAATTGAACCCCATAAGAACCCTCAAGAATATATTCATATAAATTTGGAAGGAAACTAAGTAAATTAGCATCATGATCTTACTTGAGACAATGCAGCAGATACGAAATCATTCACACGATCAGGGACATTGTAATCAAACAAATTCTCATTATCCTTCAAGGCAACAAAAAACAGTCACATAATCCACAAATGCCCATCAAATATACCAACAATGCTAGTTATTGATCTACCTGAACAATGGGGGACTCATCATCAACTTCAAAGTAGAAGTTGTCACTTGGAGGTTCATAATTCTTAGGGAATGCCCCAGCAAATATCTAAAAGAAAATAACAAGGCAAGCGAACACAGAATGTGTCATCAAGAACAAAAAATGGATAACAAAGTAAAATTTCAATTAAATAACAAATGGACAAAAGAAAATATTAACACTCCTTTTTTTAATGTTTGATTCAAACAGGTTTAATTGCATCTTAAACAAATACTAAATACATGGAAAACATCACCTGTGCAGATGAGCCTAGACTTTTAGAGCCTTGCCAGACAACTTCAAGACTCTTCTCATCCTTCCTTTTAGCTCTGTCTTGATAGTCAATACGTGCGAAAAAGATAGAGTCGAATCCAACCTGAGCCAACAATCAGTCATTTCAAATAAAACAGTAGATGATGCATGTGAAAGTATTTCTTCAGGGGCCCTCAGTTTGTGAATCAACTTCCTAATTTTGTGGTCTAATATCTCGTCATTTCAACAAAAGTTAGCAGCTGAATTACATCTAATATATTAATGTTTAGCCTTTGGCCAGAATGACATCAAATCTATGGAGAAAAGATACCTCTGCTCCGAACAGATAACCCTGTACAGCAGAATGTCCAAATGGATCGATTTGCCAACCAATTCTTGGTGTTACATTAAATTCTTCTTTGATAAATCGATGCCCTAAAGTTGTTTGATCAGTCATATCAATGTAATGTGTAGTCGCCTCATCATGCATGCACATGCCCCCATTTCTGCAAAACAAAAATTGGAAACCAGTGATCTAACTGAAAAATGCCAAAAAATTTCCAATAATATATGTCCAACATGAAGTTCTAAACACAATAAAAGACCTCAATTTCCATTTCCAAGATCAATCTGCCACAGAAGTAACAAAATATTTGGCTCAAAATGAGCCCACAAGCTCATTGATATTGACTATTGAGCATCACAACTTAATCCTGGATGTAACTAATGGTAGAGCTAAAAAGGGAAAGAAAAATGAGGAGTTAGTACTGTACACTACATTAACTCAAGTTGACCCGAGCTAACAAGCTTCTTGACTATAATTTGAATTTCCGGGCTCTGATCTCTCCACCAACGCTGAAAAAATGCCTGAATTACAGGGGCAAAATGTATTATATTGGATTTTCTTTTTGCTATTTTGAGAAAAAATGGAAACTCTTTTTCCTTGCCAAATTTGATTCCTTGAAAATGATATAAGTATCGAAGTTAATAACGTGCGACAGAAACCTGTTCAACATATATGAACTTGCGATTTTTATCTGCCAGCAATGCGGGCACTAAAGAATCCAGTACATTTTGCACGCATGCTCCCTGCATAACGTTCCTCAAATCAATGAGAAACCGAAACAAATTTTTACCGTTGAAATCAAATTCCGAAACTCCAAGAAAAGAAAAAAGAGACCTGAATGGAATTGTTAGATCCAACATAGTACTGATCAACAGTCTTTAACCAGCCAACATCATCGTGCGTATGAGGCACTAAGTGAACATTGATCTTCCCAGGAACAATGCTGGACGTCGTATTGTAAGCAATATACTTGGAATCCACAAACAACACGCTTGATAATATGAATATGATCAAGAAGCATGCTTGAATTGCCATTCTGATGCTTGCTTCAGTGATAAAACTGAGTTCCTTAAATATAAGGTACAGAATCAGAAAAAGTAAAACATAATAGTGATGTGAAGCAGAGGAATATCAAATAAGACACTTAACTTGGCAATTTCTTTTGTCTGTTGCTTATTGTTTGATAACACTAAGTGGAATTTGCAGGTAATACAGAACAAAACTTCACTTTCAAAGGAAATGAAAGGAGCTAGCTAAGCCAACTAGGGTTGCTGAAAGAAAAATTCAATAATTAGAAATGGGTTGTTTTGGAATCATTTGCAGAATGCTGTGCTATGGAAAAAATGAATATAATACCACTTTTGTCATCTAGTGTTGACTGAAAGTGAAACACGACTTGAGCTTATCTAATGTGTACTCTAGCTACTACTGGTTCGCCGGAGACTCGGTCATCCCGAGCGTGTTCCGGTTAAAATGCCTGGTAAACAGGAGCAATCATTTTTCTCCGTCAGTTGGGAGGTGACAATCCCCTTCGCCCCGTTTTAGAAGGTACCGTTACCATGCTTTGGGCCAGTAACAGTGAGGCAGTAAATAGCTCTACTCGTACACTTCATTACTTTCACTCGTGCACACAAAACTTAGAGTGGGACCCATGGGAATCGAGAACGATAACCCATCTTATCCAGTATCCACAGACCACAGTATGATAAAAAAAATTAATGAGAAAAAAAAATCAGAAAAAGTTGCTAATTAACCGCCTCTTCAATCTCCAAGTCTGTCACCCTCCTCGCCGGCCGGAGAGACAACTACTAAAATGGCGTATACGTCGTCCCTATTCGCCCCAACTGCCTTCCATACTAACAAACCTAGATTCTCTCCTGTTTCTACCAAGCCAAAGACGACTAGAACCGTAACCGTAGCCTCCATTCCTCCCTTCAGCACCGCCTCGGCCACCGACGTTTCCTTATTTGATGGCACTACCCTCGCCGTCATTGGCGGAGGCTCCGTCGCTGCGTTAGCCGCCGCTCTCTCCCTTACGGACCCAGAGCGCCGGCGCCGGCTCCAGGCTGAGGAGGTAGGAGGAGGCGATAAGGAGGTGGTGAAAGAGTACTTCAACAATTCCGGTTTCCAGCGGTGGAAGAAGATTTACGGAGAGACGGATGATGTTAATAAGGTACAGCGCGACATTAGGCTGGGCCATTCGAAGACGGTGGAGAATGTATTGAAAATGTTGAAAGACGAAGGGTCACTGGAAGGAGTGACTGTTTGTGACGCAGGTTGTGGTACCGGGAGTCTAGCGATTCCATTGGCAAAAGAAGGAGCAATTGTCTCGGCAAGCGATATCTCTGCTGCTATGGTGGCCGAGGCTGAGAAGCAAGTAAGTTGTCCGTCTTCCTCTTCTTTTTGTTAATTACAGAAACCGTTAAACCAAACCGCACAATATCGTTTTATTTTGGATAATCCCACAACCTCCTGAGAGCATAAGACTTAAAGATTAGTTATTTCACTACTTGTTTGTTAAGCTGACTACAAATTTGAAAAATTCAATACATGGGCAGGCAATTGTGTACTTATTTGATATATCTGGTGCCTCTGCAGTTAGGAATGCTATGGGGATAGTTTGTTTAATTTATTTAATAATTTTATAACTGTTTTAACGGTAGACTGATTGATTCTTGCAAATATTTTGCAGGCAAAAGAGCAGCTGCAAGCAGTCGGCGAAAATGCAGCACCTATGTTGCCGAAATTTGAAGTGAAGGATCTAGAGAGCTTAGATGGGAAGTATGACACTGTAGTATGCCTAGACGTTTTGATACATTACCCTCAGAGTAAAGCAGATGGGATGATTGCCCATCTTGCATCATTGGCAGAGAAGCGACTGATTTTGAGTTTTGCTCCAAAGACATTTTACTATGATCTATTAAAAAGAGTGGGGGAGTTGTTTCCTGGGCCTTCAAAGGCAACCAGAGCATATCTACATGCAGAGGCGGATGTGGAGAGAGCTTTGAAGAAGGTTGGGTGGAGGATAAATAAGAGAGGCCTGATCACTACACAATTTTACTTTGCGAGGCTTGTTGAAGCTATTCCTGCATAAAAGGAACAGAAGCTAGATTTGAACTTTTACTCGATTATCCTGTTGCTAGAAAGAGGTTCGAAGTTACTTTGTAAAGCCCTGAATTTTCCATATGTACCACACGCTTGTATTTTTATGTATTCTTAGTGTATATTAGCTAGCTATGTATCACAATATCTAATGCACCTTCACATAAGACTTGTGGGTTATGTTAGGGTCATATTTGACTTCATCAGTTTTGGCTTTCAATTCATGACATGAACGTCCATCCTTAACTTCTCTGTCAACTTTCTTCTTGCCTTTTAGGTTGCAACATGTCTAATTTCTTGGGGGCTCTTAAGAATGTTGTGCAATTTGTTGATCATGTTTTGTTCAATCCTTACACAATCTAGCAAAAATTTTAAGGCTTGAATGTCTCTTTTATTTAGTAGAACAAGAACAGAACTGTCTGATACATATCATGTTGGTTCTTGACGTGAAGCAGAAATCAAAAGCTTGTGCAATATGCCTCAGTAAGGTAATAATGTTCAACTACAATTCTCCAAGCTTCATAAAAACTGTTGTCATTGAGTGCTCTATAACTTATCAGCCATTCTTACTAGAGCATCTGTGAGTTTATGGAGAACACCAAGTAAGCTATCATTATGCTCCTTCCTTTGGCTCCTATCCAGTTCGTATCTTATGTTCTGAGCTTCTAATTCAACACTTAGCATGTTGCTGTTCCTCTCCAAAATTTTGATTAACTGATCTGCAGGATCGTTGTCCTCAAAGCCATTTGATGATAATCGTCTCCTTTTCCATTCCTTTTGGGATGTAGATGCCATCCATGTAGTAGAACCTGGATTTTTTTGTTTGTTTGTGCCTGCAGGAGAACAGAACATTGATTCTTTAAGACAAAGTTCTTTTACTGACAGAATTAGCGTCCACTATATTTTTCCATGTAAATATTGAATTATGCTGATATGATTGCAAACTTATAAGAAAATTTTGCAAGAAATTCATGTGCAACCTTGCTCTTCTGAAATCATGAGATTTTTTGCATTGTAATAATAAGAAAGGAAGCAAAAATTCAGAGTTTCCCATTTGCCAGTGCAGATCAACGGGACAAACCTTTGAACTCTTAGCGAGTTTGCATTTATAGGCCTCAAGAACTATAATTGAAGAAATTGTTACAGTTTGGCATACTAAAATTTAAATTTGTTAGACCACTCCAGGTAGAATGGTATGGACTTACTGCTTTTTGGGGGAATAAAAGGTTTAATTAGTTGTAGCTCGATTAGCACTGATTTGGAGCACAATCGCTAGCCAGCAAGTGTAAATTATCAATAAAGAGAATTTGCTTTTCTTCAAATAAAAATGAATAACATGAAGAGCAAACATAAGCTTGGTATTTGATTACCAGAAATAGGCTGTTTCGTCCTGGGATCTTTAGTTGCAAACTTTTCCTTCTTAAAGCTGCAGTGAATTTCGTCCTGCCCGGATTGTTTAAATGAACAATCTGCTGAAGCATGCTGACCGCTGGCAAAAACTGCCTCAACCTCTTCCTGTTCCTGTTCTTCTGCTACAGCTGCTGCCACCTCATCTGCATCAGTGTTTTTTTCCGTCTTCACTGCAACAAAGGTCAATGGAATTGCTTCAGTCGCAAATAATCCTCCATTCAAGATATCATAAACTTCCCTGTCGAAGAAACTAGGCAACTCTCTTTCTCTCCTGTGTTCATTCCTCATCTTCCAGAATGTTTCATCTGCATTTATCCTCTGAGACTCCCAAATTTTGATTTTCTTAAAATCACCAAGCAGATTACTCCATCTTTTCCGGCATTGCACAGGTTCTCTGTTCACACCATGCTGTTTACAATATGATGAGATAGAATCCCACTTGGGTTGGATCAGATCCGACCCCAGGGCTGAAGTTGATCTACGACCCCTGTCAACTCGATTCTCAACAACCTTCTTTCCCTCAATGAGGACAAACGTTTCTTCCTTGCTCCATCGAGGGTGTCTGGGGGCCTTAAATCCATTACCAGTAACATTAAGTGCACGTTGTTTTCGGATTTTATCAGGTTCAGGTAGTGTACTAAAATGTTGTGCATCAATAGAGTCTGGTGCCATGACAAATGTGCTTGACAGGGACGCACAATTTGACAGCCAGTAATGCTAAGAGAGTGTATTCAACTTCACGAGACAGGGGACTTCACTTCAGCTGCCATGTTAAATAGGCTCTCAACCTCCTAAACATTCTCTGTCATTTATTAATTTTGTAGCACAAATGGAAAAAAACCTCCAGCCTAAGTAATGGAATGTCCAAATAGAGGCATCACCTTCTTCTTTTGGGCTCGTGGGCCAACTTTCCAAGGGATCATTAGCTTGGGAGATTACCAGCCTGGAAATAGTTGCCGCAATTATGATTCTGCTTTATTGTGAAACTAATGCCAAGGAATGCTATGGAATGTCCTTGCGGTTTTTATTTGCTGTCTAGATTTTGGGGGCTTGTTGCCTGATTGTGGTTGTGGCAAGTATCTGCAATATTTTTTATCCGTTACTTCAAATTTTGCACGCTTCCTTCCATGTAAGGCATCTGCTATGGGCCAAGACAACAGTGGAACCATGACCCATTACCAAAAGATACATGTGTGTTCCTTATTTGTCATTTTGATTTATGGTCTAAGCGTTTTCTACTGTAATTTCCCTTTTCAAGACTCTTGGACCCCTGCCAATCGAAACGGTGCATAATTCGTGCGTTTTATCTCGTGCCAATCGGCTCCTTATAAGTGTTTCGCGCGCTTTTTAGCTCCCCTTTTTAAGATGGACATAAGGATGGGTAATTCAAACCTGGATCAAAATAGAAGGAAACAAAGAAGCGATCCGGAGAGAGAAAACGAGGATTTGGAGAATGAACTGCTTCGAAACCGTTTCAGGCTCTCTACGATTTGAAGGTTTAATTTATTTACCTAGCAATCTTTCCTTATTTTATCTATTTGTCTTAGCAATCGAGTGGTTTTCCTCATCGAATTTCATCGGTTATGCATCATTCATTTTGAGCAGCAAAGGAAAATAGAAGAGATATTTCTACATCAATAATTGCTTGCATTGCCGATTTGGCCTTCAAATATGCAGGTAAAATCTCGGGCTAATGTTCTTAACTACTGTTTTTGTTGCAATTTTTTATGTAGGGATCTAATGATTGCTGATATCGTTGTCAGTTGTTATTATTTATCTGTTCTTTTACGTAATTTTTATGATGAATTTCATGCGACCTTCAAAATTTTAGCTATGCGATTTGTCATTTTTCATTTTTGAACTCTTGGAATAATTTAATTATCGAGTGAAATTTGGTAGGCACCTTTGGTAGCAAAATTACATAATGATGTTTGATTGAAAATGAAACCGGTTCATTTTATTAACAGAATCTTTCCACATGGCTCATATTCATTGTGGAGAAATTTTGATTAATTTTAGTGGGCCTTATTGCGCGAGATTATAGTTCTAATTGGTATCGCAAAGTATGATTATGCATTTAACAGACACAATTCCTTCAAATGTGAGGAAGATGTTCGTTAGATGTACTGTCACTGTTCATCTCTGATAAAGCTAATGAAACGGATGCTTTTCCATAAACCAGAACAAATGGCAAAGGGCCTTGAGCTTTTTGCTTAGCATGCCGGTCGTAAATCTGTGTACATGGAAGATATTATACTTCCTGATAAGTTTTCTCAAGTAATCGAGTTTGCATGAAACATTAACCTGAGAAAACTTCATGCCTTTGATGATTTTCTTGTTTGATCGGTTACATCACCATATGGGGGTTTTCCCTGTTCTTCGGTCTAATTTCCCTGCAATTTATTATGATAATCGTAGTTGTAGATTCAAATTGAAAATTTTCTTTTGCAAATCGAAATCAAGTATTGAAGAGAATTGTAAGATGCAATAAAAAAATTTTAATGGATGTATATGGTGGAAATAAAATATTCAAACTAAGAATTGTAAGATTCTAACAACAGCAATAATAATAATGATAGTGATGTGGAAAAGAGGTTAATGCAAGGAGAGATGAATTGATTCCAAGCAAACTATTTTTCTTTACCTTATAACTTTTTGTTTTGATTTTAATGTCATAATTGAAAGAGATGCGAAGAGAGAATATCCTTTTATCCTCGCTTCTTTTATCTTTGAGAAAGCTGCATGTTTTGATTCCTTGTCTCACACGCATAATGCTTTCCCCAACCAAAGCATTCGTGCGGCACTAATAAACTCACCCCAATTTGAGAATATTAGTCGGCCTTTCTCTAAAAAATGCCAATCAAGGCAATAAGAAATGTGTGTTGCAGAAACTAGCTAAGAACAAGCTAAAAAGTTGACAAACAATAGCCAAAACACTCTATTAAATGTGTGAAAAATACAAAGCAAAATTATGTACAAGTGCCTCACAAAAACTCTCATAAAGAATGCCTCACAAAGCTTACAAGAGTTCTTTCAAGTATGGACTCTCATGTACTCTCTTGTTCTCTCATGTTGTTGTCCAAATGCCCCAGCAACCCTGTTTATAGGCATTCCACCTCCTCAACTTGTGGTGGAAATGCACTCTCCAATTTGTGGCCAAAATTTTCTTTTCAGAAGTTTCAGGGACTAAATTGTAATTTTACACCATGGGGAATTTTGGATTTGTTGGCCAGTGTGCTCATGGGACCTACTTAGCTGGAGATAACTTGTTGCCCAACAGGTTTCTGAAAGCTTCTAGACTGGTCTAGCTGCCTCCTGCTTGCCGTTAGTGCCCCTAGCCAACTTTGGGCCAATCTGAAACCTTCCTTGGACAACTAGACTTCTCTGGAGAACTCTTGCGCGCTCCAAGTCCTTCTAGAAGCTTCTCGCGCCATCCAGCACGTTGCAACGCCTTGCATAGCCTTCCCGTCGCTCACAAACTCGAACCTCACACTGCGCAGCTTCGTAGGCCAACCAATGCATGCCCTTCGATGATCCTCGCGTGCGCCCACGTGCGCTCCTTGCATGCACCTGCCTTATGCGCTCTGCAGCAGCTCTTACACGTCCTGCGTTTTACGCACCCGTTGCATGCCCCGCACCAGTAGAGGTCCATAGGCTTGTTACCGCGTCCCGCAGCCCTGCGTGCCCCGCAGTTCCTGCGCACCCTACAGGCCTAGTTGGCATAAGCCCTTCCCGTAGGCCTACCACGTTTAGCTAACTGCCTATGCGCCAACCAGTTGCCACCAATGCCCACTGCTGGCAGAATTGCCCATTTGGCAATATAGGCCAATCCAACAGCTCCACTGCTACCTCTTCTCAACGATTGGCCCGTCCCTCCAATACTTGGGCTTTTTCGCCTCTTGGGTCGTTTGGCCATCCCCATAGGCCTATGATCACTACCTTTTGGGGAGATTGTGGGAGTGTCACCTTCAGTACGTGACATCCTCCTCCACCCATTTTGGCGACGTCCTCATCACTCTTGTTCCTTGCTTCCATGTTGCTCATCGATCAGCACCATAGCTCCAATGTAGGAAGAGAAATCTGCCACAGAAATTCTTCTCCCAACCCAATCCTCCCTATGGATTGGCACATATTGCGGTTGCCCTTTAACCACAAAGCCCATGGTATTTGCGTACAGCATGAGGAAAACTCCCTTCTCCTTGAAAATGTCTATCCCCAAGTACATTAACTTCTCCTCCAGAGGTACGATTATTATGTCAATCTTACCTCGAAATTGCCCTATATGCAGATCAACACCTTTTGCAACTCTAGCAATGGACATCTTGTATTGATCAAAGCCTTTCACATAACCCTTATGTTTGCTATATGAAAGCTCCAACTCCTCAACAAGACCTTTGTCCATGTAGACTTTCTTGGCCCCAATGCCCATCATGGCCTTAATTTTCTTGCCCAACAACTCGGCTTCCACATATATTTGTTCTTTGGGCAAGTCTTTCTTCTTAGACTCGATGGTAGGGAGGAGACCCATTGAAGCAACTCCCCCTTGCTCCTTCTCCTCCTCCATCTCCTTTATCAAGGCAGCTAATGCATTACGCTTTGGGCAATTGAAAGCTCTGTGAGGCCCATCGCAGATGAAACACTTGATCGGCAGTCTAGGAGAATCACCCACTTTCTCCTTACCCTTGTCCATCCGTAGCTTGTCCCTCTTGACCTCATTACCTTTGGTAGACTCCTCACGCGTTGAGTCCTTGTGATGTCTCGGGCTGTCTCCTTTACTATCGCTATCGCGATCATGTTTCTTGCCCTTAAAACTCTTCTTTTGAAACTCATTAAGGACTCGGTAGCTGCCATTGCAGAGGCGAGATCTTGCACCAATCGCCTTTGCAACTCCAACTTAGCCCACTCTGTTAGGCTATCAAGGAAGTAGAAGAGTGCAACTTTCTCCCCCATATCTGGAATCTCTAATAACAACTCAGAAAACTCCTTCACATACTCCCGGATATGCCTCTCTCTATGTTGAAGACGCCTAAGCTTAGCCCCTGCCTCACTCTCAGCATTTTCCGGATAAAATTGCCTCTTCAGCTCCTTAACAAAATCATCCCAAGTGGAGATGGTGCATGTCCCTCTCTTAACATCCTCGCACCTCCTTCTCCACCACACCATGGCAATATCATTTAAGAAGAGAGGCATGTTGCGAATCTTTGCATCATCATCGAGGATCCCCATTGCCTCAAAGTACCTCTCAACAGCCCATAAGAAATTATCTATCTCCCTCGCACTACGCTCACCACTATAAGGCTTAGGCTTGGGAGCATCATACCTTATATTGGCAGCAACCCCACTTGTGCTTGCACCCCTACTGCTTGCCACCACAGTCTTGCACAAGTTTAGCTCCACATCAAGCTAGTCCACCTTCTCTCGCAATTGGCGTAGGGTTTTCTCCAACTTATCCCCCTTCTTGGACACCAAGTCCACTGCCACATTCAAGACTCCTTGCATTTCATCCCTAAGCTCATTCACGTCCCCCTTGGACTCGAGCTCGAAAATGCGAAGGTTTATGTCCTCACACTTCTCCCTTTGCTCGAACATGGTGGCTTCCAACCTCGTCAGCCTTTCCTCCAATGCGGTCAGCATGTCGCGGTACTTCTCCCTACACCCCCTCCTTTCCCTCAGAGGTTGTGAACTCTCTATACCATTGTTGCCAGACATTATAGACACTTATATTTCGAACAGTGCTACCCTTACTCGCGCGAACTCGCTAGCATGACCCTTTGGCAAGAATGTTATTCCCCCAACAAGCTTGCTTCAATCCTCACCAAAAGACACCTCACTTTGGTGGAGACAATTCCCACTTCACCCA
The DNA here is from genome assembly GCF_001659605.2 of Manihot esculenta. Taxonomy (NCBI): domain Eukaryota; kingdom Viridiplantae; phylum Streptophyta; class Magnoliopsida; order Malpighiales; family Euphorbiaceae; genus Manihot; species Manihot esculenta. Next base: position 25,645,962 of record NC_035166.2, read on the forward strand.
GCACGAGAGTGTCTTCACAACGGCTGCAAAGATACCAAATATCAATGGTATCAGCAAGCTTTCACATCATCATCGAGGATCCCCATTGCCTCAAAGTACCTCTCAACAGCTCACAAGAAATTATCTATCTCCCTCGCACTACGCTCACCACTATAAGGCTTAGGCTTGGGAGCATCATACCTTATGTTGGCAGCAACCCCACTTGTGCTTGCACCACTACTACTTGCCACCGCGGTCTTGCATAAGTTCAGCTCCACATCGACATGGTCCACCTTCTCCCGCAATCGACGTAGAGTTTTCTCCAACTTATCCCCCCTCTTGAACACCAAGTCCACTGCCACATTCAAGGCGCCTTGCATTTCGTCCCTAAGCTCATCCACGTCGCCCTTGGACTTGAGCTCAGAAATGCAAAGGTCTATGTCCTCACACTTCTCCCTTTGCTCAGACATGGTGGCTTCCAACCTCGCCAGCCTCTCCTCCAATGCGATCAACATGTTGCGGGACTTCTCCCTACGCCCCCGCCTTTCCCTCAAAGGTTGCGAACTCTCCATACCATTGCTGCCAGCCATTATAGACATTTATACTCTTGCACAAACCCGCTAGCATGACCCTTTGGCAAGAAATGTTATTCCCCCAACAAGCTTGCTTCAATCCTCACCAAAGACACCTCACTTTGGTGGAGACAATTTGTACTTCACCCAACACAAGAGTGTCTTCACAACGGCTGCAAAGATACCAACTATCAATGGTATCAGCAAGCTTCACTTCCACAAGATGAAGCTCACGGCAGAAATAGACTGAATTGGTTCTGATACCAACTGTCACGAGCAGAATGCTTTCCCCAAACAAAGAACCAGTGCGGTACTAGTAAACTCACCCCAATTTAAGAATACTAGTCAGCCTTCCTCTCAAAAATGCCAACCAAAGCAATAAGAGATGTGAGTTGCGAAAGTTAGATAAGAACAAGCCAAAGAGTTGGCAAACAATAGCCAAAACACTCTATTAAATGTGTGGGAAATACAAAGCAAAGCTATGTACAAGTGCCTTTCAAAAACTCTCACAAAGAATGTCTCACAAAGCTTATAAGAGTTCTCTCAAGTATGGGCTCTTATCTTCTCTCTTGTTCTCTCATGTTGCTGTCCAAATGCCCCAGCAACCCTATTTATAGGCATTCCATTTTCTCAACTTGTGGTGGAAATGCAATCTCCAATTTGTGGTTAGAATTTCCCTTCCAGAAGTTTCAAGGACTAAACTATAATTTTACACACCGGGAGAATTTTGGATTTGATGGCCAGTGTGCTCGTGGGACCCACCTGGCTGGAGAGAACCTGCTTCTGGATTGGTCTGGTTGCCTCCTGCTTGCCTTTGGCACCCTTGGCCAATTCTGGATCAATCTGGAATTTTCGTTGGCCAACCAGACTTCTTTGGAGAACTCCCACACGCCTTAGGTCCTTCTGGAAGCTTCTCGCGCTTTCCAGCACGTCCCAACGCCTTGCACAGTCTTTCCGTTGCTCGCAGACTCGAACCTCACTCTACACAGCTTCATAGGCCAACCAGCGCACGCTCTTTGGCGATACTCACACGTGCCCGCTTGTGCTCCCGGCGTGCGCCTGCCTTACTCGCTCTACAGCTCTTGTGTCCTGTGTGTCGCGCACCCATTGTGCACCCCGCAACTCTTGCGCATCCTGCAGGCCCAGTTGGCACATGTCCTTCTCGTAGGCCAAACATGCTTAGCCAACTGCCTGTGCGCCAACCAGCTGCCACCAATGCCCACTGTTGACAGAATTACCCCCTTGGCAATATAGGCCAATCCAACAGCTCCACTGCCACCTCTTTCCAATGTTGGCCCGTCTCTCTAGTACTTGGGCTTTTCTACGTTTGGTCATTTTCATAGGCCTATGAACACTACTTTTTGGAGAGATCGTGGGAGTATCATCTTCAATATGTTGATTAACACTCGGATGTTGATTAACACTTTTCTTCGATTTCAGCCTGTAGTAATGAACACCTAGCTGCATCAATGAGGTCCAACTCTAGTGATCTGAACTGAGAAAAAACAAAAGAAACTAAGTACAGAGCTAGGATCAGACTACTAGTGCAGTAAGTAAATATTCCGGATCTTTAATTTTTGAAAACAATATATCTAACTGCACGCCAATGTTTGAATCCAAAGGCTCACCATATATAGACATAATGCTGACTTTCCACAACTCCCCGACTCCCTGGTACTCTGTGGTCAAGGGCTTTCTTTTAACTTATCGGATCAAAATTTTAAAATATCAAATTGGAAATGACTGGCAGAGGTGTCATTTTGCCTTTTGGGTCCAGTTTCTTTTGTGGACCTCTAATTCTCTCTTTCTTTTTTTTTTTTTCCAGGGTGGACCTCTAATTCACCCGTGTTATTCATCCATAAATCTTCTTACACATCTGTCTATGACATGGTGGGCTTCACACTTTCCTTTCCCAAGGAAAATGATACATATGTATATTATTTACTAATAAGCACATCCTTTAACTACTTGGGCCATGTTCTTACTTCAGGCCGCTGCGTCATTCATTGCCTGGATCCGCCGTTGGGCCGAGATTGTGGATCCGGTGATGGAAATTAGGGGCTGTTTACTTTTGAAAAATAATTTTTAAAAATATATATATTTTTTTACTATAGAACAAACATATTTGTTTTCTGTAATACAAAATATTTTTTTAATTTAAAATTAAAATTATTCATATCATATTTAAAATAATGTATTTCAATAAGAGAAAAATATTTTTTATTTTAAAAACAAAACTTTTGTTGTAAAATAAAACATCAGAACTGCAGTTAAATTTTAATATATATATGTATAGATAGTTTTATTTGATAATTGATACATATGAACAATTAAAATTTCTTAATATTAGTATTGTAATACTAATATATGCTCCCTCCATCTTAAAATAACAATTTTATAATTTTTTCTAGTGATTCACGTTACATTAATTAAGTTTCTTACATAGTGGAGTATGATGAAATTTTGGAGGAAAAAAACCATTATATAGCATTGACCAATAAATATTTACACCTTGATTCTATATCTATTTAAAAAAATAAATTTCAAATGAAGTAATTTATATTGTCCTTAATATGATCTTATGCAATATTTGGTGGACCGTAAGACATTATAATACAATCAAATTTTTTATTTGATTTAAGAAAATTTAATGGCATTATATTGTGTTTTGGTGTATTAAATATAATTTTTTTTCTTTAATATCAAAAAAAGACACAGATTATACTAAATAAAAAGAAGATGTGGATAATTCGCTCCCATGATATTATGGTATAACTAGATGGACCAGCAGGTGTTTTTGTTAGTTGATGGATACCATATGAACACTTGGAGGCTTCATTAGTTAGCCAATATGTATATGAATTTACTCCCATGAAAGATATGCAGACCTAGACTTCCATTTTCGACTGAGCATGTTCTTAATAGCATGAAAGATGGCTCAGAAATTTCCAGATGGAGGAGATTTTCTTTCGATGTAGTTTAAATAGAGTTGTCACACTCTACTATCATTCTTTCAAGCCCCAATAACTAACTTAACTTTAATCCTTCTAGCACTGAATGACCTTCAATATTGGTAATGGATCATTTACCAATATGGATCATGAAACCTCCTATCCAATAACTAACTTAACTTTAATCCTTCTAGCACTGAATGGCCTTCAATATTTGTAATGGATCATTTAACAATATGGATCATGAAACCTCCTATCCAGTCACAATTATTCTAGGTTGGAGCTGCTTTAAATGTCTTATCCATACTCAATTGGAACTAAGCCTTTCAGGAGGGGAAGGGCCTTCCATTTTATCTAACGTGTCTCTGTTTGAGTATAGGTTATCAAGAATTAAGCGCAAAAAAGAAAGTTTTGACATGTAAAAATGGAATGAATGAGTTTCTCTATGATATATTGTTCATCTTAGAAGACTATGTTGTTTGTGATTTTTTGTAGCCCTCAACGTGATATTCTAAAATACATGATAATAGGAGAGAATTTTGGTTAAACTAATATATCTTATTCTAAAACTTGTACAAGAGATGATAAACTTAGAAGTGAGAACGTTATTTTGAGTTAATGGGAGTATGTTTCTAGAGATGGCAAATGATAAGATATTTTCGAATATATGATCTAACCAAATTCTAATAGGATGAATTTGAATAATTATAATCGGATTTGAAACGGATTCGGATTTAAAAAATAATACTCGTTACGGGTTCGAATCAAGTTTGAGTTTTATATATAAAGTATTTACTGTTCGAATCCGTTTATATAAATAATTAATTTAATATAAAAAATATATCTTATAATAATATTTATAAATTTATATATTTTTTATTTAAAAATTAAAATTTAAATATTTTTTAAAAAATATTAAATTTTTTAAATGAAAATTATTAATAAAAAATATTTTTATATAAATTATTAATTAAAATATATAAAATTAAAGGAATTTAAATTTTATTTAAATAATAATAATCGAATTTAAAATAAATTTAAATATTATGAATATAAATCAAGTTTAAATTTAATAGTTTAATTTTCGCAACACGTTTACATCTCTATACGTTTCTCTTCTCATAATATTTTGATGAAAAAAAATTCTCATAATAAGTATACATTTACACACTTATGCAATGAGAAATGCCCGTGAAAGGATCAATTTCCAAAGAGTTGATGGTCTTGAACAGGTCACCACTCACCAGTCCACCGATTCTACAGTATGCTTCTGTTAAGCTTTGGTAAATGGGAATGGGGAATTACCGTGCGGTTAATCAGCAAAATTGATTCTCGACTTTTTTAACTTTCTCTGACTCCAAAGACAAAACGCGGGAAATCATGATATCCAACCCGTTTTTAAACAGCAGGTCAGTCCAAATAAAAAATCTTGAAACTAGAAAAAGATTTTATCTAGTAGTTAGAAGGAGAGAGAGAAGAGACTGAGTTTACTTTTGGCAGTATCTAAAAGCCAGAAAGCTACCGGAGCCAGAGGAGGAAAACTATCACAGACGACAACTGAGGAAAAAGTTATATCACTCTCTCTTTCCACCGCTATTGACGTGCACGCGCCAAAGATACCCGAATCAAACGTACGTAATTGATGATGGTGCATTATACTCTTTCTTCCTTCCACCCATCGTCCTTTGAATTTCATTTCAAAACTCTCAAAAAAAGTAAAAATAAAAGCCCCTTTCTACACGCGCGCTCATTAAGTGGCGTGGGATCGTATGCTGTAACTTCCTTTTAGCTCCTTTAGCAATTTATGGTACATCTTTTTTTTTTTTTTTTTTTTTTCTGTTGGTAAGTGATCCTTACACATAACATAATCAAAGGAACAGTTGAGTTATTGTCTTCTCGCTTCGTGGGCCCCATCCTACTGGGAGCTTCGTGATCTATAATCACATGGCCTTGGTTTAGTTAGTTAAGCGTCACGTAACCTAGCTAATCCTTTGCTAGCGGAGGACGGCGAAGCTTGGACAGTTTGGTTTGTGTTTGCAAACTTTTATATTATGTTATATTCCTGATTTTTGGATTCGGCATCTAACTGCGGGCCATTAAGGACGGAATTACCAATTTTTAGGTTTACATTTAACAGGCCTTGAGAACTACTTCTCTCACCCTTTTAAATACTTTTGCTTTCCTCATTAAAAGAAATTCACAATTTCTTTGTATATAATAAATGTTCTGAATTTACTAAAATTTAATATTTTAGATTAAATTACTACTTTATGATAAATCAAGTTTAGCTGCTAAGAATTTCACTTTTTGTTTCGTAGTGGTGGAGATGAATTATAGATAGCCCATGCCTTCAAAGAATAAAGCTCTTACCACTAATTAAAAGACACGTGGCTTAGAATTTAAGGGAAAAAAACAATTAAAAGAAAAAAAGAGAAAATGTTCTCACTATCCGCTCCAATAAATATTAAAGAATGCCCATTTGGCGTCGTTTTCATGCAATACAACCAGGTCGTGGATCTATCGGTCATCAGGCCACCATTACCACGTGAACATTTCTATCTTTAACCGTCTCTCTTCTCTTCCATTTTTTCTCCCTCCTTTCTCTCTCCTTATCTTTCGCTTTCATAACAACCATCCGATTTGCCGGAAACCTGTTAGAAACTGCATTCCGGGTAAGAAAAGGACGATAATAAATAATATAGTATCGTACTTGTGAGCTTCCGCTTCAATAATTCATATTAGCTTTAAATAACTGAAATATCGATGCATCACAAAATTAATAATTGCTGCTTTTGATTTTCTGATAAAAGAAAATTCTGATATTCCTTTATTAAATTTACTACATTATATTTTTTAAAATAGTATTATTAAATTAAAACTTGCTCATAGTCTGACATCCCCCAATACAGTTTTCCTTGCATTATAACTACTTTTTACTGTCTGTAATTATCCCACACATCAAAATGTGAAAAATTCATTTGTGTTCTGTGGTTTTTTCATTTTTGCTATTTATTGTGTTTTTTCAATTGTTTTTGCTTAATGATATTTACTATGCCTTTACTTTAATTTTTTTAAATATGTATACTTTAATTTTTTTTAAAATATGTATAATAATTTATGTGCATTATACTATTTTTAGATTGAGGTATATTATATATATATATTCATCTACAATTTATATTTTTAAATAGTATTAATCAGAAATATTTATGAAAATAATGTTGAAGTTGGATATCCAACATGCTTGGGAATTGACATTTATTGATAAGTATTATAAAGTAGTTATGAGGATTAGGTTGGTCTACTGAATTATTAGGCATATGCTCGACGCGGACGCGTAGGACCAGACCTTAGCAGACCAGTTCCATCTAATTTAGCTGGCTTCTATAAAATTAATAAAAAGGCAACTCAACTCACCTGGCAAATTAAAGTTACATTTTTATCCATTTTAATATTTGAATTCAATTTATTAAATATATCTGCTGACTTACTACTTCAATACCTCTATAACTAGTGACTTTTAATTTAGTGACAGTGGTATAAAATTTTTAAATTTAAGTCGTAATAAGCAAAGTTTAATTTAAAAAAAATACAGAATATATCTAAATATTAAAAACATACATAGAATAATCTTTTTTTGTCTGATAGAATAAAATTTTTAGAAACATTATATAATGATAAATGTATATTCTTATAAATCATAGTTATATAACTTATTAAATTGTAACCCCTCGATGGATTAGTTATTTTACAGAATTTTAAATAAAATAAGAAACGAACAAAAACAGGATATAGAATTAGCATTTGAAGAAGCAGCAGCAGCACTATTAGCAGAGACAGAGCCACTGAATCACTGACTCCATTTCTGCTCCAGCCTCTTACCGGTGCATTTGAAATATCTAGGAATTTGATTAACCTGACATTACTTTAAAATGTTTTAGTTAGTGAGATTTAAAATTTTATAAATTCAAAATTAACATATTTTAATTATATATTTTTTTTAAAATAATGTTAAGAATAGCATCTTTTTTCTAAAAAAAAAATACAAAAAACAAATGAATATCAGCTAAAAAAAAGGCCTGATTCTAACCAAATACAAGTGAACCTGAAATTTGCTATTCAACGAAAAGTATCATTGTTTTTCAATTGATTTGATGACATCTCATTTTTCTTCAAACGCCACTTAACTCATCAAATGCTTCGCAAAATACCCAACGTTGATGGCTTAACCAACCCTTAATAACTCCAAAGTATCGTTAAGAGGAGGGTTTACGAAGCAATGCATTTACAAAAATTTATAACTTGTTAACATAGTAACACTTATCATCAATCGTTATCAAGAAATTACTAGATTTATATTTTTTTTACAAAATAATATATTTTATTTTATTTCACATTTAAAATTAAGGAAAATGAAGTCTTAATTTTAATTTCCTCATTTATCAGTAAAAAACTTAACATTATGTCATTTTTAATTTAATTTAATTTTTTTTAGATAACATTAGATATTTTAATAATTATTAATTATTTTAACCGCTGACACATATTTTAATAGTAGTTAGTAAAATATAATATTTCATAATACACAGTATTCAATTTCTAAAAACTAATGTCTTTAAAATTAGAAAAAATTACCATTACATTTTTTAATTTTTTAAAAAATTATTAGTCTATTTCTATTTCAGAATTATTCAATTAAAATATTATTATATTTTATAAAATTTTCAGTTATTTTATAAAAAAATATTAATCAACTTATTTAAGTTTTTTCAAAAAAAATAAATAATATAAATATTTAAAATTATAAAAATTAAAACTTATCAAAGTTCATTGAAGAAAAAAATAATTATTAATTTCGTAATAAATTGTAAAATTTTAATTAATTTTTACATGCCTGAAATAAACAGTAAAGATATCACATCCACGTAGGAGAGGAAAAAACTGAAAAGTGATTTGATCACTTTTCCTTGAAAACAAAAGAAAAGGTTGCAGAGTGTATGGGACGCATAATATCATAGCTCTTTTGAAGTTTCTTGAGCAGCTTTCTATCATGAATGACCAATAAAAGAAGAACACGTGGAAGCCCGTAGACGAAATGCTTTTCTAATCGCGTACGCAGCGAACCGCATTCAAATTGGTTGAACAACGACGCCGTTCCCCTTCCCCATTCTCTCTCGGCTTTAAACGGCTAACGGCGTCACATTCCGTTTCCTTTGTTTTTGAGCAACAGACAGCGTCATATGATCGGATTGGAAGAAATGAGTTGCTTATTAGGTGGCGATTGAGTGGATTGACACGTTAAAGATTTGACGGATTGCTAATTTGCCAAATCCATTCTATTACCCAACATCTCGAATCGGACCTGATCATTAGAAATCGGACCAAATTCAAGCCGGATTTATGGGATTTTGCTCAGATTCGACTTTCCTAATTAATAAAAATATAAATACTGTTTGTAAATATATATTTTCAAAATAAAATTATATTTCATATCCTATTCCAACCGTCTGCTTTTTAAATATTTTTTAAGAAATACATTTTTAAATAAAATTTAATCTAGATCATACATTAAAAACACTCATAAAATTAATAAAAATATGCAAAATACATATATTTTAATTTACCAATTACATATGTATGTAGATAATATTTTATATAAACCAAATTTATATACACTTATAATTTAAATATATAAAATTTTATATTAATCTCATTATTATTTTACCGTAAAAATCAATATTTATTCAGTCTTAACCTTTTTTTCATATATAACAGTTTTTCCAATTGAGTGAGAGTAATAATTTAAACATATAAAAATTCTGGTACAGATTTTTCAGAGTCAGTTTAAGAATATTGTCCATTACTCATTATTGAAAAAAAAAAGATTTGTTTTGTTAATTAAAAAATTACATATGCATTTGAAATGGTGAATTAGAATAAATTAATAGTATATATTTTATTATTTTTAAATGAAAATTATTAAATATTAAATAAAATATTATAAAATAAACTTTTTTTTTTTTTGGATAGGGACCATGTAAAAGAAAAAGGCAAAAATCACTGTCCATGGATAACATATGAGTCGGAGTCTATTGCGTGTGGACGGAAAAATATGATAGGAATTCACGGTCTACTGTAAATTAATCAGAAACATAAAATGATGGCTTGGCTTCTTTTTAATAATTGTTTAAAATTTGTAATCTCTGTTGCCATTTGCATACATGTTGGACTGCAATTGAAATCTCAATGATTTCGATATGCAATAGTTTGATTTTCTTTTTTTATATTTAAATTATAAATTGATAAAATATCGACTATTTATTTATAATTACCTTCTTTTATATAATTTATCAATTATATTTACTCTTTATTATTTTTTGAATTAAAAAACACCAGTATAGATATATGCACAAATTTTATATAAAAACTAACCATTAGAATAATATATGAATAACGTTTTATGAATTGAATTAAAAATAATATTTAAAAATATAAGGTAAATCTAATTGAACCCTGAGAAATAATTTAAGTTTCTCAAATTGTAGAAATCAAAATTATCGAGTTCAACCTAGAACTGAATTTGAATTGCTGACCTTCTCTCATCTGAAATTGAATTCCTATAATAGACAAGAGGATCTCATTACCTTATGCTGTATTAAATAGGATAGTCTCATAAGTTTGTCCTCAAATCCATTACCATTTCGTACACGACATCCATTTTCTAGGCAATTTCGAAAGATATGGGTACACTTAATCACTTGTAAAATATTAATATTTAAAAATTAAAGAAATAAATAAAAATTTATTTTATATAAAATTTAACTGATTACAATTACAATAATTATTAGTGATTAAAATAATTAATATTATTTAACATCACTTTTATTATTCTGTAAATAATAGTATCCATTTATAAGCGATATTATTTAATAATTTAATAATAATACATATATTACAGTACCAACTTGGTTAATAAATTTACAAAATAAGAGAATGAGCGACTCAAATGTATCAATTGTTTTTTTTTTTTAATTTATTGAATAAATATTGGTAATGAGAATTTATGTATATATATCACTTATTTAAATAATGTATACAAAATTATATAAATTTATTGAGTTTAAAATATAAAACAATGAATATAATTCTCAGGTATTATATCACTCTACTTCTTATTTATAGACTTAAATTATATTATAGAAAAAAGTATGTATAATTTTATGTTGAGCATGAATTAATAAAACGTAATAGTTAATGTATAAGAATGGTAATAGGAGACAAGCTTGTAATTATAATGAAAAATGTTACCAACACACCTCTTTAGGAATTATTCCATTATAACACATAGAATTTACATGTTCACAATCGCATCTGATGATCGCTGGGTTTCTCCATCCCATTTCGAGGTCGGGCCGATAGTAGCAGCCCACAATCAGGAGGCTCCTAAGCTCCCAAATAAGCTAGACCAAACCCGTTCATCCTCCTGACCGGACTCCTATTTCAGTCACTCAATCAGGCCGGCCCGGCCCATTTCAGCCTTAAATCCAGCCCTTTCCTAGGTTCCGATCCTTTTCCTTCAAACCCGGTCACAAGAGGAAAAGACTGCGAGTTCAGTCATTTCGTAGCCCTGCCCACTCGCACGCCGAAATGAATTAAATGCTTGCTTGACACAGTGAGGGTCATGGGGTTGTCCGTAGGTACGGACCTGCACCAAGGGGTAGGTGGTCCTATAGCGGTAAGGCCCTCTCGCGTGAGGGAGAAGAAAAGAGGATAAAAGGGAGGAAGCACTCTCCTCTAAGGCTAAATTTTTTAAAAAACTCACAAACTCTTGTAAAACCCTATTTTTTAGATCTCAGATCATCAACATTAATGATGTGAAATTATTAAAAATTATATTCTCTTTAATTTAATCATAAAGAGAGTTTTTTTGAAATTATTTTTTTTTTCTCAGTGTGTTTTAACTCCTCTATTAATCACAAATTATTTATTTTCACTCTAACTTATTTTTGTTAATTGCGTGTTGAAAAATTTTAATAAAAAGATCTCCATGTCACTTATTATGTTTATTGTATATTGTGGTGTTCATTTTTTGGCGATGAACATTAGTAAATCTAGTTTCAAACAAGATTTGTTTTCTTGCAAACTTAATTCGGTGATTTTCTTATTATATATGGCCATCACTTGTTAGTTGCTATTGGTTGTTAGAAATTCAAATTAGCCAATATATTAATTTTTCATTAAATCACATAAATATGCTTTATGTTTTAAATTGTAATAATACTCATTTTTGAGATTTAACTGTACACCATTTTTAATTTAGTCATCTGATTCTTAAAAATTTTAAAGTTAATAAAATTATGATAATAAAGTTTTCTTACGTTTAGAAAATAATATTTTTTCTTTATTTGGAGTTACTATAGTAGTGCTTTTTAGAAAAATTTACATCTATATTGAATTTTTTTACTGGAAATGTGAAGGTGAAGAAGTGAGGTGGCGGCGACTTCTCAACAACCCTAAGATATTTTTTTTATATATAAAATGGATCGTGCGCCTTGTTTATGTTGTGTTGGGATTGAATGATGCCTTTTCTATTTTAACTTTTGTATTTTTGAATTTCTATTGAATTTTCTGTTAAATATTTGTATTTTGCAACTCTAATATTATCTTAAACTTTGACACCCTTGATAAAAAAAAAAAACTTTGGCACAAAAAATCACACCATTATATTTAATAAACCTGGGTTGAAATTTAAATTTATACTACTTCTATAAATATTTTTATCATGTCCAAAAAAAAATAAAAAACATATTCAGTCTTTTTTCCCAGTAGAAAGAAGTTTGGGAGATTTATAATTTAGTTATTGAGTATTGCCATTATTAATAAGTCAGTCCCTGTATTTTTAAAAACCTATTAAAACGTCATTATCTTTTATTTCCGTCAACGAAATAGTTATTCCGTCTATTTTTGCCGTTAAAAATATAATAAAAGACCAAATTATCCCCATTCATTTCCTCCTTCTCCTCCTTCTCATTTTTTTTTTCTTCTTCTTATTCTTCTTCTTATTCTGTTTTTTCTTCTGCTTCTTCTTCTTCTTTTTCTTCTTCTACTTCTTCTTCTTCTCCTTCTTCTCCTTCTTCTCATTCCTCTTCTTCTTCTCCTTCCTCTTCTTCTTCCTCCTTCATCATCATCATCATATTCTTCTTTTTTGAGGAGGAAGAGGAGGAGGAGGAGGGACTATTTTATTGATGAAAATAAATAATAAGGACGTTTTAATAGATGTGAGAAAAGATAGAGATTATTTCGTTGACAAAAAAAAATGATAAGAACGTTTTAATAGATATGAGAAAAGATAAAAACGTTTTAATAAATTTTTGAAAATATAGGGAGGGACGATTTCGTTAACGGAAAGAAACGATGTGGAGGAACTATTTCGTTGACGGAAAGAAACGATAAATACGTTTTAATAGATATGAGAAAAGATAGGGGCTATTTCATTGACGGAAAGAAACGATAAGAACGTTTTAATAAATATGAAAAAAGATAAAAATATTTTATTAAATTTTTAAAAATATAAAAACTGACTTATTAATAATAATAATATACAAAAACTAAATAAGAAGTTTTATTTAAGGGTAAAATTAAATTTTAAAATTTTTCTCAATCCTTATTTATTTAATTTTAACGGAAAAAATGATGAAATAACTATTTTTTTGACAGAAAAAATAAAAAAAATATTTTAATAAATTTTTAAAAATATTGAGATTGATTTATTAAAAAATATAATGATTGACTTGTTAATAATAGTAATATTTAGAGATTAAATTAAGTTTTATATGTGCTACATGGCTTACAAGGAGTAATTTGGATAGATTACTATTGGCGGAATACACTAAGAAATTAGATTTATTCAACAAAATTTTAATTAAATTAATTTATGTTATTTTTAGTAATAGAAACACTTTAAAAATTATATAGTAATTAAAAAAAAGATGTTTAATAATTTTTGGAAGGCCTTATCGGAGCAAGCGTCTTAGAAAAATATTACGGGATTTAAAAGCAAAATAAAATTAAAAAACAGATGGATCAAGCCAAATTAGCTGGCGAGCCAAACAGGTACACGTCACGTAGCGTAATTATGTAACATAACGGCAATATGGCGTGATAATAAACGGAGCCGAATGTTCCTTTTTATCCTCCGAATCAAAAGCCCTCGAGTTTCGAGGAACGGGTCTGATTTTCACTTCCGTTTTATCCACAGCCCAACCCAACCCAACCCCAACCCCGCCTATTTCTTTTCTGTTTTGTCTTGTTTTCAAAGCCAACTAACATTAACATTGCACCTCTCTCTCTCTCTCTCTCTCTCTCTCTCTCTCTCTCTCTCTCTCTCTCACCAACTAGAAAGAAAAGTACCTCTCTCTAACACTCCGCGAGTTGCCGGCGAGGGAAATCTCGCCGGAAATTCGCACTACCTCCTTTGAAATCTTCATAGGTGCCGATTTCGAGCTCTCAGTCGCTGGCTTTTAAAAGTGAATCATAATTTCTCTTTCTTTGTTTTCCTTTTTTTTTCCTCTTAAAATAATTATCATGATTGGATGGAAGAAAACAAAAAGGAAAATATTCTCTCTCGTGTGGTGAGCAATATAGCTTGCAATGCAGGGAGAAAGAGGTTCTCTTGGGGCACATATGCAAAGATCCCTTTCTCCATTTTCTTCTTCTTTCATTGTGCCTTAATTTTCCCTTCATTTTCCTCTTCCTTTCCTCGATCTTCTACTTGATTGTCTTTTTTACGTAACTTCTCTTTCTGGACTTCCTGAATCACGCAAAGTTTGCTCAATTTTAAAGAGAAAGAGAGAGAGAGAGAGCCCATTGGTGATGCTGTTGATGTAGATTTTTTTTTCTCCTCAGGTGCGCTTTCCTTCTGTACTACTAGATCAAATTCTTGTAAAATCCAGTATATGAATATATATCCTTTTTTATTTTTGGGCTACCGATTACTTTGTGATAAGTCGAGAAATTTCGGCTTAGTTTTGAGGTCAACTCTGCATAATCTTTTTTTCCTTTAGATTATCGGCGACCGGATTGGGAATTAGGTGAATTTAGTTCTCTGGTACCTGAGGTTGCTGAATTATGGTCTGAAAATGCTAAATTGGAGCTTCCTCCTTTTTTTTTTAATTTTTTTTTCACTCGATTTAAAAAAAAAAAAACTTTTCCTTTCTTTTATGTCTTAATTTTCTGGAAATGGGAGATTTACTTCAAGTGAGCTGTCTGGTGATGTTTTTTTCCCGTTGGTTGTCCGCAAATAATAAGTTATTTGGAACGCTAGTAATCTTATTTTTTTTCCCTTCCCATTTTTTCTCAGCAACCAAACAGTCATTTGTGTTTGGTCGTTGGTAGGTAAGCTAGTTATTCTCCTTTTCATAATACTATCCTGATCTATGGTCTCTTTAAGCAGTTGAGGAAACTTGTTTTATTTGGCAGCTAATTTTAGTTTGCAAATTTAACTAGAAAGTGCCTACCTTTATTTCAATAAAGAGTCACAAATTCTGGGTTGATGCTTTCTTCAATTAAATGACTTCTTATTTTTATTAAAAATAATTATTTCTCACAAGACTATGTTGTATCGGATTGCTGAAAGCACCTTTTTTACTCCACTGTTCCACTATCTTTTACTGTTTTCTGTATCGAAGTCTCTGTTCTGCTCCATGATTTATCCAATTTGAAGATATTGACCCGTTAGTCCTCTGCAGAAGGACAACAAACCCCGGACAAGCCAGCAATTTGGACAATAACCAGGTTTCTCCTAGAGTTTTTGTATCTTTTTTGGTTGTCCAAAGCCAGACCATGCCGTTTGAAATCATGGATCAGAGGGGTGGAACTGCGTCGTCTCATTTCTTTGAGGACATCCGGCTGCCTAATGAGGTATGTAGTCATCCAAATTTGTAGTTTTTAAATTCTTTGTGGCTCTTTTTTTTTTTCTAAATTTTTTTTATCCCTGTTTGTAGATTGTATAAATCTTCTACTTGTTCGATTGATTATTCTGTTTGTAATTGCACCTAAAACAAGTATGTCTCATCTTTATTTGTGGTTTAAGTAATTTCTTAGCAACTTTTATTGGGCAGAGACAAATTGGGTTTTGGAAGCCGCATTCAATGCCTGATCACCAAAGTGAGTACAATTTAGTTATTATGTTTGCGTTTCTGAACTAATTCAAGCTGCCAATCGGTCTTGATTTTAAATACATTTCTCAACAGTGTTGGTTCTTGATCACGGGGTCTTGCTTTTTGGCTAAGTTTGGACCTTTAGAAGTGAAAATCAAATCACTAGAAACTGTGGATTTCCTAAATTGATGGACTTTATCATTTTGTCATATGATTATGCACAATGATTGTGTAAATCATTTAACCATTTAAATTAAATGATCAAAGATTCTGGCATAGTTATTCCACAAGTGTTAATGGCCTTTCTATGACAAGTTAAAGCTCACAGTTTACTAGGATGAATCTTTGAGTTTGTTTTCCTGCCCTGTTTCTGTGTTTTCTGAAGGACAATTGATTTTTGTAGACTATATATAATTTTTGAAAGGATGCTCCTATATGGTTTTTGCACTTGTGATAATTGTATAAACATCGTTCTTCAGTAGGCACAGGTGGAGTGGTACAAATTCCTAGCAGCAAGTTGGTTGCTTCATCACCTCTGGAAAAAGTTTCAGCAGCTGGAACACTGCCAGAGTCAATGCTAGCCATGGATCGAAAGGAAAAGCTATCATTTGGTGAAGGAAGTGATAATATTTTGAAAGCTTCATGGAATTCTATGGATCATCATACAAAACCATGGTCGAGTTCGTCTGTGCAGCCTGCATCTTATAGCTTGGTTGGAAATAGGCCTGGTAATAGTGCAACTCAGTGGGAAAGCAGCCTGTTCTCAAGCTCATTTTCTGATGCATTTAGTGCAAAGTGTAAGCCATCTTTTTTATAATGCTAATCTGTTCATTTGCAATTTGTGCCTTGATCCCCTTCCTTATCATGTATTGTAATGGAATAGCTTTAGTTATGGCTTTACTGAGGGCATTATGCTAAAAACATACACACACTCACCAGACATAAAACAAGTGAAATTTCCCCTTATCATGACAAATTTCTACATGTCAATAAACAGGGTCCAAAATGCTTTTCTCATACTATTTTGTTTTACACATTTTTCATGTGCGTTTTCAGTTATATATCTTACCCCCTCACATATCCTCCTATCTTCTCTCAAATTATATTTCTACAGTTTGGCGAGTGTTTGATAACTATTCAATGCATATCTGCAGTGAGTTTATTAGAGAATAATGTTCGATCAAATCAACCTGTCAAATCTGTTACTTCACCCCACGTGGAAGATGAGCCTTTTGAATCTCTTGAAGAACTTGAGGCTCAGACTATAGGAAACCTCCTTCCTGCTGAAGATGATCTGTTCTCTGGAGTGACTGATGAGTTGGGACATAATACTCATGTCAATAGTGGCGATGATTTGGAAGACTTTGACCTGTTTATCACTGGTGGAGGCATGGAATTAGAAGGGGATGATAGTGTAACTGTCGGTCAAAAAAATTCTGATTTTGTTGGGGGAGTTAACAATGGTCAAGTAGGTCCAATTGTTGGTGAACATCCTTATGGTGAACACCCTTCTAGAACATTATTTGTCAGAAACATCAATAGCAATGTTGAAGACACTGAGCTACAGGCTCTTTTTGAGGTGCATACTATTCAGTGCTTTGTTTGTCTTTCATGTGGACCAGTCAATGCAGTTTTTCTTACATTTGATAATTGCATTTTGTTCTGTCAGCAATATGGGGATATTCGAACACTTTATACAGCATGCAAACATCGTGGTTTTGTTATGATCTCTTATTATGACATCAGGGCAGCTCGGAATGCAATGATATCTCTTCAGAATAAGCCATTGAGGCGAAGGAAACTTGACATACATTACTCAATTCCAAAGGTGCATGGATTTTGTAGTGATTCTTATCTTATGATTATCAATTTTTTTTTGTTCTCCTTGTCATTTCTGTGGTTGCTTTTGTTTGTTATTTGGCGTCTTGCTTTTGCATGTTTCTATTGACACTTCTTTTTTTTTTTTTGGGTATTCTGGATATATCAGGACAATCCATCTGAGAAAGATATTAACCAAGGCACTCTAGTGATTTTCAATCTTGATTCTTCTGTTTCAACTGAGGAGCTACACAAAATATTTGGAGTTTATGGAGAAATTAAAGAAGTAAATTGTGAACAGAGTAGCATTTTGCATCAAATTTACAATAGATGAAAGTTTTATATCCAATTTATGCTGTTCCTTTTTGTGGTTTGCAGATCCGTGAGATCCCACACAAGCGCTATCACAAATTCATAGAGTATTATGATATTAGAGCTGCAGAAGCAGCTCTGTCTGCATTAAATAGGAGTGATATTGCTGGGAAGCAGATAAAGCTGGAACGGAGCCTTCTCGGGAGTACAAGACGGTATTGTCATTGTACTCTTCTTATTATTCGAATTACCCAGTTAAGATTGCTTCTAATGAGGCTAATTCTCACATTGATTTTCTTTAACTTTATTATTTCTGCCTTTTGTATTCTCTAATTGTTTATTTGTGAACAAAGTGGCTCCTTGTTTCTGGGCTACTTTAATAAGCTGCTAGCACATTAAAATGGTTCTCTACCGCATCCACCCGCATCTCTCTCTCTCTCTCTCTCTCTCTCTCTCTCCTTGTTTTGCCTTTTATACTTGTCTCTAATTGAAATTTTCTTTTACAGTTTGGTGCCAAAGCCTGAGCAGGAGCAAGATGAACCCAGTCTTTGTCCAAGCCCTTTTGACGACTTATCATCTGGACGACTTGGTAGTTCATTCTGTAAAAATTTGTTCCAGTTAAATATGATCATGTTTTCCCTTTTAGAACATATAGTTTCTTGTCCTTATGCTATGTCTTTTACAGCAGCACTTTCTTCTGGAGTAATTGCATCTGGTTCCATGAACAAGGGATCAGCCCAAGTTTTACCTTCAGCTGTCCAGTCACCTGTGGGTTCATTTATTGAATCTCATCTGAGTTCTAGTGTTCCAAATAACTTGCCTTCTCCACTGACGATGGCATCTATTGGCAAACAGTTTGGACTTAATGAATCTAGTCACTCCATGGATGAAATAATGTTCAGTAACCAATGCATTCCAAGTTTCCACCCTCATTCCTTGCCAGAGTATCACGACAGTTTAGCCAATGGTGTTCCATATAACTCTTCAACGACTATAGGAAGCATGGCTCATAGTGTTGGTTCAAAAGTGACAGAAGGAATCA
Organism: Manihot esculenta; assembly: GCF_001659605.2. NCBI lineage: Eukaryota > Viridiplantae > Streptophyta > Magnoliopsida > Malpighiales > Euphorbiaceae > Manihot > Manihot esculenta. The sequence goes on from NC_035166.2 coordinate 25,664,794, forward strand.
ACAGCAGGCATATTCAAGGAGTACGGTCAAATGGGCACCTGATGGAACATAATGGAGGGGGTAAGTCCTGATGCTTATAACATGCTGGGTCCATTTCGTACCACTTTTCTTGCATCTCTACAAGGAGAGGAATCTGGGTAACTAACTGAACAACAATAGGAGAATGGAATTTAAAGTCTTAATATTACATATAGCTCCTGGCAGTTAAAAAACTATGTTGATAGGCTTTACAATGCTGACATGCTTCATATATATAGATGTAATACAAGAAGGATAAATCTAATCACACTTCAGAAGCATCTGAATAGATTTTTGCAGGAAGGAAACGTTTTTAAATATAGAACTGTATACTTAAAATTTCTTACTGAACTGCTAAGATTGAGATCATTGAAATAAACGTGCATATTCAAATTAGTTACCTTTCAGTTGAAAATAGTTATTATGGGCAGGACAAACTCTTGTGATCAACAATCAACAATTTGTGTTGCACTTTTGCTCTGAAAAAAATTTGAAACTTTTGTCTGACCCGTGTTCCAGGATGATTGCTTTTGCTGCCTTGTAGTATTATTATATCCTTATGTATGGTTCAGATGGAAGCTAACCTCAAAATGCTTGTCTCTCAGAGTTTGGGGAATTGGATTATATGACCTGGATGTGCAGCCTAGCTATGTGGTTAGCTAAATTGTGTTTTTAAGTGTTTTATTTATCATACCAATTTCCTGTAGGATTGAGAGTAGTTAATTGCTTTGGCATGTTATTAATCCAAGGTAGCTTTTCGTAACCCCATAGGTCCTTTTCAAAAAATTATAATTTACCAAAATTCAAATATTAGTAGATATGAAAAATATGCTACTTTTGGAAGGTAGTGATTGTTTCTCATGAGAATGGGTAGTTCATACTTCAAAATAGAGTATTTCACAAATCCTGTTCTGCATTGAGTTTGATACCTCATTATCATTTATTGTTAACTTTATATTTTTTTTCAAGTTATAATGCTATCTGAATTGAAATGCAGTTATGTGATAAATGAGAAACATACAAGGATTAGAATTATTGTGCTTGACTTTTTCACTAATGCGACCCACTATGACAGTAGAATTATTTATTATCCCTTTGCCTCACCCTTGACTTAATTCTGTTTCATGGTTGAGATGTTTGAATCTTAGCTTAAAGCCTATTTTCTCTGCTTTTTTGCACTAAATAGCTGAATCTAGTGATGGCCCCGTTAAGTTCCTTTAGAACTCCTGTTTTTTTGTAAATACTTAGTTTTCAAACTTCGCTTGGACATTATTCACTCAGTTGTGATATACAATGTTTGAAGTTAACCTTATATTGCATTATATTGTTTCCTTTGAAGTTTGGAGATATAATTCATTAGTATTTGTTTTCAGTTGGTGGCATCATTTTCAAATTTATTAATCATTTTGGTAATTTTCTTCTTACATAAAATTCTCTGTAGTTTTTGGATCTTCTGGAAATGGAACTGGCTCTCTTCCAGGGCATCTTTACATGTGGAACAATTCAAATTCAGGTCAGCAACATCATGCAAACCATATGATTTGGCCAAACTCACCATCATTTACCAATGGTGTTCATGCTCATCACGTTCCACATATGGCTGGACTTCCTCGAGCAGCTCCGGTTATGCTCAACCAGTTACCTGCACATCATCACATTGGATCTGCACCAGCTGTCAATCCTTCCTTGTGGGACAGGCGACAAGCTTATTCTGGGGCGTCTCCGGAAGCTTCTAGTTTCCATTTGGGTTCTCTTGGGAGTGTGGGTTTTCCTGGTAGCTCTCCACCACATCCTATGGAAATTGCATCCCACAACATTTTCTCTCATGTTGGTGGAAATTGTATGGATGTGACTCAAAATGCTGGACTACGCACTGCTCAGCCAATGTGCCACATTTTTCCTGGGAGGAACCCGATGATCTCAATGCCATCCCCTTTTGATTCTTCTAATGAACGTGTCAGAAATCTCTCACATCGTAGAATGGAATCCAATTCCAATCATTCAGATAAGAAACAATATGAACTTGATATTGACCGCATATTGTGTGGCGAAGATAGTCGAACCACATTGATGATAAAGAACATTCCAAACAAGTAAGGAAAAAAAAACTCCATATTTTCAAATTTGTCCATCGTAAGAATTCTTACTAAAAGTATAATGAAGTATTTTTAGATTTCTTGTGAACTAGTCATTTTAATAACAAATATGTTCAAATGCCCTGATACTTTGTGGATCTAGTGCCAATTTTACAGGGTACTAGTGATGAATGAGAAACTAAAAAAAAAAATTTTTGTTAATGAACTAATTGAGAATAGAATGGTTTTTGGTCCTTGCCATCCAGTTTATGTTTTGGTACTTTACCGTGAATTTTCCACTTTAAAACTGTTTAGCATAGTGCAACTTATTATGTACAAAAGTAGTGGTTAAAATTTATTGTCGTATGCCACAATGGTCTTTATGCTTCCTTTACCAAAGGAGCTTGGAAGTGCTTAGTCCATTTGATTTGCACTTTGTTTTATCTTCACAGTTTGTGGTTTCATCTTTCTATTTTGCCCCCAGATATACTTCAAAGATGCTATTGGCTGCCATTGATGAGCACTGTCGAGGAACATACGACTTTATTTACTTACCAATTGATTTCAAGGCAAGTAATCTGTTTCTTTACTGAGAGCCTCACATTCTGAGCTTGTCTACAGACATACAGATATGCATATGATGCAATCTTCACAGTTCTCTTGTAGCACTAATTGAAATTTCTAGTTGTGATTTAACAGAACAAATGCAATGTGGGTTATGCATTCATTAACATGATCGATCCTCAACAAATTATTCCATTCCACAAGGTCTGATGTTGCTTTAGTGACGTAACAGTAGTTTGTCATTCTTCTGTGAAAGGAAATACTCCTATGGCTCTCAACCCATGAATTTTAAAAGCTAACAGCAAAGGCAAACATATCCATTTGCAGGCATTCAATGGCAAAAAATGGGAGAAGTTCAACAGTGAAAAGGTGGCATCTCTTGCATATGCTCGAATTCAGGGAAAAGCTGCTCTTATTGCTCATTTCCAGAACTCAAGTTTGATGAATGAGGATAAACGCTGTCGCCCTATACTCTTCCATACTGATGGGCCGAATGCTGGTGATCCGGTATGTTATTGAGGCTTGCGATTCGCTTGCCATTAGACAATGTTGCACCTGATAATTTCTAATGACTGTCAGTTACATTTTATTTTCTGAAACCAATGATGATTTTCTGGAAGATTGTGCTTTTGGCGGTCAAAATTCTGGTTAATGTTATACAGATTTGGTTAAAGTAGTTCCGTAAGTGGATATTGTCCTCATCTCTAAGCTTTACTACACAAGTTACTAAATTCTCAAATTTTGTTGGCCCATCTTAAGTCTTAACCGTAAGTTAGATCTGATTGTAACTAACGGAGATGAACTGAAACAATGTCTCATTTTTAATGTTGCAGTTTATTCTTACCTGCCAAACAAACTTGTCAATCTTCACTAGAGGCTTCTTTTGATGTTAGTCCCTTATTGTTATGAGGATAAACAACATCAGATACGAAGGACTGTAACTACATTCATTGTATAAGCTATTAGAACTCTGGTTATAAGAGTTTAGCATTACCCAATTATTTTATTCACTAGATGGATTACAAGTCATGGGTGATGCTCTGGACTGCTTGTGATTTGTTACTTTATTGCGCGATTTTTGAAAGAGAATACAGTTTGACTTTTTTGTTTCTAGTACCATCCACCAAACAAATCTGTTTTCTTATGTAGGAGCCTTTCCCCATGGGTACCAATATTAGGTCAAGATTGGGCAAACCTCGAACCAGTGGTAATGAAGACAACCACCATCAGGTGAACCCTTCTACTTCAGCAAATGGAGAAGATTCTTCCAATGGAACAGACTCAACATCGAGTTCCGAATGATCAGTATGCTTCCTTCAAGGCACTAACTCTAAAAATCTGTACGAAAGAGTACAGAGAACCATATCCACCCCAATTCTGTAAACTAGGGGTGGCCTGACAACTCTCTTTTTTGTCTTATAGAGAAGCACTTTTACAAAGTTCTGGATGCCAAAGTGCACATTCAGCGCCAAGTGGGCAACATCAAAATTTTCTGTTCCCATTAAAAAAAAAAAAGTTTCTTATCTAGGGCCAAATATGAGCATAGAGAATGGCTTAATAAAGGCTTAAAAATTTTGGTTAGTCTTGACTAGACAATATTACGATGTACAGGAGTTTCACCCCCCACTTGTGCACAGGCTTAGGAGGGATCTTCTGTGTTATCGTTTTCAGTTTTGTCTGTAATTTCAATTTTCCCAGTGGGGGTGTTCCGGCTAATTGTTGGTTCAGTTTTTGTTTTAAGGTCGAGTGTGTGGTTGCTCAAGGGGACTCCCAACACATTGATGTATCTCGGTTTTAGAAATTTTTTTTAAGTGTTATTTTCTTCTGTAACCAATGCTATTTAATACTTGTAATCTCATCTCCTGTGGTTGTCTACGGATTTATCATAACAGAATTAGTAACATTGATGAATTTGATCTTGTAGACTGAATGGTGTTTGTTTCATGGTGCCGATAGGGCTTGCGAGCTGTGGTTGATGAATAATTTTTTCTTTTTTGAATAAAAGAAGTTTTGTTTTTATGAGTGTTGAAATTTAGTTTTGCTTGCACTGCCACAGTCGCGAACGGGTCTTTGGCTATTGGATGTGGATGGTATTGCAAACGCCTTTAGTTTTTACGTTTTAAATGTCTAAATTTTAATGTAATATTAAAGGGAAAATTACTCTACGGCCCCTAGATTTTAGAGAAATTAATTAAGTGATTTTTATAATTTTTAGAGATCATTAAAATGTCCTTCATTATTTAAAAAATATACTAATATATCGATTTAATCTTTCTATTAAAATTTTTATTAGTTAAAGGTTAGAAAATATAATTAAAGAATAGAGGGTTTATTATAATTTTAAAAATGCCTCTTCCTTTTTTTAATTTTTATTTTTAAATTTTACATGACACTTGAAATTTCATCTCTTTCTTTATGATGAAACAGACCCGATCGGAATCACCACCACCATTGCTGTCACTTTCGTTTCCGTTCGCCTTCACTCTCGTAGATGATGAAATTACTCATTCCTCCTCCCATCACTCTCGTAGATGACGAAATTATCCATTCCTCCTCCCATCGTCTCTCCTGTTGTCAATGTTATATTTATTGCTTTCTTTTTCTCTTTACCTTTGACCATACATGCATTGGGCTCTGATTTTACATTTGACGTCATTTTCGCCTCCGTATATAGCATTGTGACGGTGAAGTTCACTGAGAGTATCATATGCTGTGGAACAAGTGGTTAGGTTATAAACGTTCAACTCACCGTCTCTTTCTCTATCATTTTAAGTGGGCAGGACTTTTTCTGTGGCCTCCAGTCTGGCGGATACAATTTAGCAACTAAATAACACAGTAAGTAGTACACTGGTATTGTTTCATGCTAGAGAGGAGATGGAAGTATCAGCAATAGATGGTGATCACTTTCAGTCAATTTAATATGGGAATGAATTTTCTCTTGGATTCGATGTGCACTTACAAGAAATGGATTGGTGGTTTGTTGGGGAGGAGAAGCATTAGGTTTAGAGATTTTATAGAGGAATTAGTATAATTTTGAATAAGGTTAAAATCGTCTTTTTTCTATGAACAAATGAAATCTGTTAGTCTTTTTAACCATTATATTTTTAAATAAGGAGAGACATATTTTAATGCTCTCTAAAAATTATAAAGATCACTTAATAAATTTCTTTAAAATTTAGGAATTTTAGAGTAATTTTTTAATATTAAATTTACATATTCTATTTATTCAAGTAAAAGTAAATACTATCGAGGAGGATAGTTTTCAATAGAATATTATCATGCCATTATTTTTTAAAATTTTTGAAATTTGAATCTTTTAACGTTGAAAATTGTTTACAATAGAATATTATCCCATGTACATTCACCATTATTTAACTTATTGAATTTTTTTTTTTTTGCAATTAACTAATTATAATTTAGTATATCTATTACTTAGCTTCCGCTGTATAAAAAAAATTCTTGTGAAATTACCGTTGGCACTATGAAAATTGTAAAATATATAAATTTAAAAAAAATTGACATTAGAGCCGTTAAACTTTGAGATGTGCGCTTTGTTACTTTTCATGCCCCTTCATGATTTTCTCTCTCTTTTTTTTTTTTATTTTTTTATTTTTTTATTTTTAAATAAAGCTTCATTAAAACTCACAGAATTCTGGGTGTTTGTAGTCCACACTTGCTCATCTTCTCCGTCCATCCGAGACTTTGCTAAGGAATATGCAACCTCATTTGCTGGGCGAAGAATCGCGTGCCGAACAACGAGACAGCAATTGACAAGTCCCGACAATCCAAAATAATACTACCTATTTCATTTACGGGAGCTTCCTCACGGTGAACAAGAGTAATAATATTCCGACAGCATTCGAATTCTGTTTAGCTGGAATAAACCCCTTTAATCAACAGTAGCATCAAGAGGAAGAAACTGAGGAGGTGTAATAATTTCATGTTAAACTCTATCTGTCTAAGTTAATTTCAAAATAATTTCTTCTTCTGAGTAATGAAAATAATTCATTTTTAAATTTATATAATAAAATATATTATATTTATTCTAAAAAAAAATTTAATTAATACCAGAATCAAAATTTTATAATAACAAGCACAACCTTTGCCAAAAAAAAAAAGCACAACAATAAAATTCATATTTAGTTTTTTTTTTTCTTATTATTGAAAGATAAATTACTATTTAATTTTTAATTTTTTTACCATTAACATTTGAATTCCTCTATTTTAAAAATTAAATAATTTAATACCTTAATTTTATGTTCATCATGGGTATAATTTTGTCACTCAGTATAATTAATTATATTTTTATCTATTGCTCTCCCATTTTCTTTTCTCACCTTATTTCTTTTTAAGAGTAAAGAGAGAGACTGAATTATTTATAATTATAAAATTAAGGGATAAATTATAAACAATTATACCTACCCTAAGACACTAACATAGAACATATGGCAGAGTATAAATGTGAAAGGGAATGAAAATTGGGGGCTAAATTTAATTTGCAAAATATATTGGCCAAGTGTTAATAATAGTAAAATTCAGGAGTTAAATCGTAAATTTTCTAAATAAAGCGCATGCTCTGTAATATATAATGGTTAAATGTTACATAAATATATTTTAGCATTTTTATTTAATATTTTAATTTTAATGTATAACTTAATAAATAAATCAAAATTTTTAAAAAATTACTTTTAAACGCTTAGAATTTTTTAAGTACTTCTCTTAAACACACGATATATAATAGTCGAAGCCAGCAAACCCTGTGATTTCTCTGGCGCTCGCCGAGAGCAAGGGTACTGTTCTGTACAAAGGAAATATCAAACAAAGATACGAACGATTGCCGTTTCTCTGGGAGAGGGGCAGCGATTATGAGCGCGCCTCGTCCGATTCTCAAAAAGCCAAAACTAGAACTAGACGACGGCAACAACGACGACCGACAACTAGTAAGAAAACCGAATTCGATGTCCGAAGAAGAGAACGGTGGAGGAGGAGAAGAGGAAGCCACCAGCAGAGAAGAGCAAGAGGAGGCTTTGGTTGCGTTGATCGATCACCGTACTCGTGAAGTTGAACATCTCAAGACACGTATCTCCTATTATAAATCTCAGGTAGTTTTTAAATAGTTTTCTTTTTTAATCCATTATGTTGGTCATTATCCGGATTCTGCAATTACATTTGGGGGTTTTCCAATGGTGCTATTATAGTATACATTGCTACATTTTATGCGCGGAGTGAGTTGTTAGCTTTATTTTTATTTCTTCATTAATGACATTGATGCTTTCGAAGTGAAGTAAAAGCATCCTTAATTAGTAAGTCTCAGCTTTCATGGGCAGATTTTTATTTTTGTAGTTCTTTGTCGGATTTCAATATCAGCTGCAGGGGTTTCTTTTCACATTCAAAAGGGAACAGATAGTACTTGTTTAATAAAGGAACTTTTCTATGTAGTGATGTTTCATGACTGCCAGAATGTATGCCTTTTTTTTTTTAACAAATTTTCATTGTGTCAAATTAAGGATAGCTTTAAATTAAATGAAAAAAAGAGACTTTATAGTGATGTTTCTTTGATCTATCAAAAAAAAAAAAAAGATTGACTTTCATTCTGTCAAATTAAGGATAGTTTAAGAGATGCACTTTTTGATGTAGTGATGTTACCTTGCTTGCTCAAAAAGAGGCTCAAAGTAAGATGAGGAATATTGAAAACCTAATAACGGACAGATAATTGACATCCTTCACTTATGTCATACTGTTTACCAGAGAATTCATGTTGGAAAGATTTTGACGAATAATGAAATTAACAAAGGTTGTGTTTGGATTCATGGATTTTTGGATTTGTTCAAACATTGGATTTAAAATTTAAAATTTAAAGTTATCTTCTTTTGGCAACAAAAAGAATTTTAAATTTTCAAAATGGAGGTGAGTATCTAATAAAAATGTTTTTGGTGGGCCGGTTTGAATTTCAAATAACATAATCAATGTTGCTATTTCTGATTCTTATTTTTTGAGTCTTTATAGTTATCTTGGATTTGATTGAGATCTAACTTTATATTTTTTAAACTTCCCAAACAAGATATTTGATCCAAATCAATGGATTGAAGTGCTTGAATCCAAATACATAATTTAATTATTGGCTAATTATTCCTATGGAAAAGTTTGCAGCTCCAGCAAGCAGAGAAAAGGTTGCATGAAACAGAAGCTCGATTGGCTCGCATTAGGGGACAAAGCAATGCAGCTCCATCTAAAGCTTCTATGGGAAATGGAACTAAAAGTGCAAAGATGGAGTGTAGATCAACCAGTCCTATCCATACCATTGAAGGTGCTCCTAGGAACCAGCCTCAATTGAGAACTGAACTCCTGATTCCTGCTGCAAATCCAAAAATTTCACAACCTATAAAATTGGCAGGGTCCAGTACAAAATTGTCTGTTGGTTCTGGTGCTCAATCCAGTCCCTCCATCCACACTAATACAGTTCCAAAATTAAAAGCAGAAAAATCTTACAGAAGTTCTCCTGATGCAGAAGTTAATGAAATTCAGGATAGAGGAACAAAAAGGAAGCTTGGTAATATTTGTGTTGGACCGATCATTCATTTTTACTTTGAGTTAATGTGTGTATGTGCATTTTAAGTGGGGGGGTGGGAGACTTGTGCATATGGAATTGCATTTGGCATCACTTGATGCATGGTTGCTTGCTAAGTTTGAAAGTGTTTTTTTTTCCATCCAAGTTCATCAGAATTTTCTGTATATTTGCAGAACAGAAAGAACATAAGGAGTTGATTCCATTGATACGAAGTAGCTCTTCTCCATGCACAATCCGCTGCCATACAAGTAATCACATCTCTAGTCAGCATAAGAGAAAGTTGAGAAGTCTTGTTCTTTGTCCAGTAAATGATCAACTGTTTGCGACCAGGTGATTTGCTATTCGACCTGTTAATCAGCAAAAGAGAAAGATAACTTTAAATTAAATGGAAGGATATACTGTTTGAAATTATTGAATACTTTTGAACTTGCTTCTTTCAGTGACAATCAAACAAATGACAGACGAGAAAATGAAAAATGTTTCCATATTTAAGACCTTTCACCATCTGTAACATGACTATTCAAGGATACTTCTTGGTTGTGTTGCTTGATAATAAATGTTGTTTGCAGTATATTTAAAGATGGAACTGCATTGACTTCAATAGAAGCTCAAATCATCTTTGGATTGTTTTAAAATGAGAAACTAATCATTTTGTTCCACATAAACAAAATGCTCTCAATGGAAAATTTGCAGAGAAATTTTTCTCTAGTTCTGATTCTGTAGGATTATAGAGCAACAGGAAAGAGTGCTGGTTGGAGTGATGACCAAATCAGCAAGACCATGGAAAGTGGACTGCAAGTCAATGGTGAAACTGTGAAAGTGATAATCTCGTCTTGCATAAGAGCTGTCTGCATTCTACTGGATGAGAAGTATTTAAATCCACATATTAAGTAATAAAGAGGCGCGTCTAGGATTATAAATGGACTAATAAGGATGTAAAATTTCTCTCATGTTTGAATTATTCAAAGATGGGTTTGTTAGAATTCATCAAGTGCAGTTGCTCGTATTCTGAAACATGAATGTGGAATATTGTTTCTCCTAAGAGCTCTATAGTTACAAGGAAGAAGATACACGTGCTTGAAGTTTAAGGATAAGTTTAGCTCAGATGTTGCACGTTTTCTTGTTGCTTAATTTTTTTTTCAGCCCATAATGTTCATTTTGTAAATATGAAAATAACTCCTACGGTATTAATTTATCTTTCTTGTTCTTGTATAATCTGTATTATCCGAATTATGTAATGTTTTGGATATATATACAGTGCTTTGGATGGAATGGTCAACTTATGGCAACTTCAATCTCGGGGGTAAGACTGAAATTTGATTGCTATTTATGCATTGTCACTGACACATCATTTTTTTTTGAAATGCACGTCTTGGTTAAGGATAGTCAGATATACACGACACTTTGGCACTCCAAAAGTAGGGGGCAAAATTATTTAATTTTGGAAATTAGGAAGCCAAGCTCGTGAACATGCTCTCCTGTCATATCTGAGTCTAAGCAATATGGACTTTGCACATTTTCCTGTATTAGCTGAGGTACTAGCGGACAGAAAGATGTGCAAAGTTGTGTGAAAAAATATGCATATGCTGCATTTTAGCTTACTGTATGATCTTGTACATTTGATAGAGAAACATGCACTAGATGGACACTGAATATTATGCAAATGAGAAAAGTTCTGTTCTGTGGCATATTTGATGCTTTAGAGTTCATGGTGAGATTTAAGGTCTACAATTGTAGTTTGTGTTTTGTTTGGTTGCAATTTATGATCATTTGGTGGATGCTTGTTTGGCTGCAATCATGTGTGATCATTTCTAGAGAGGAATGCACAGCACTTTATTTATTTCTGTCCAACTAAACCAAGTAAAAATTTGTCAATTTCACTTTTCAGCACTGAAAGTCTGAAACCTTACTTTTTAGCTGAGTCACACTTGAGCTAGTGATTAAATTGAACTTTTTGGAATATCTTTATGTTCTCAGTAAGAGATATGTACCTGGACAAATGAATGACTGCACTCCTTGCTTGCCACCACCCAAACATGCACAAAGACACCCACCTTTTGTTTGCTCTGTTTCCTTTTGTTTTCCTATTTCTGAGGAGGGTTTTGTAATTGCTATTTAGCTATCTGTGTGCTGTTTTTCATTTTTATGAGTAATGTATCACTTTGATGCATACATTGAACTCTAATTTTTTAGTTCTGTGAGGTAAAGATTCTTAGTCTTGTTCTTTTTCCTCTTACCTTGCAGATCAGGTGCCTCTCTTCTCAGTTCCACTGATTGTATGTCTTCAAAGCATAGGCGGTGGCCAGAAGATATGGCTTGGCACCCACTGGGGAACAACCTATTATGTACTTACAGTGCTGATGGTGGGGATTCTCAGATATCAATTCTAAATTTGAATAAAACACAAGGGGTATGGATCTTTGTTAAATGATTTACTTTCTGAATAATATTCTAATTTCATGTACAATAACCTGTTTAAATTGATGCACTTCCGTATTGTTGTGGAGTTGGCAATGAACTCTTTCTACTTATTTACTTTGGCAGAGGGCCCGTGTGACGTACTTAGAGGAGAAGCCTCATGTCAAGGGTATAATTAACAGCATAATGTTCATGCCCTGGGAAAATGCCTGTTTTGCTACGGGTGGTAGTGATCACGCCGTTATACTTTGGAATGAGAAAGATACTGAGAATTTATGGAAGCCAAAGCAATTGCATAGGAATATGCATTCTTCAGCTGTCATGGGAATTGCTGGATTGCAACAAAAGCATGTAGTTCTGTCGGCTGGTGCAGACAAAAAAATTATAGGGTTTGACGTTCAGGTAGGGAGAGCAGACTTCAAGCATCAACTAGATAGTAAATGCATGAGTGTTCTGCCTAATCCATGCGATTTCAATCTATTCATGGTTCAGACAGGGTAAGTTTTTTTTTTTGGATCCATGTTATCTTTATTTATTTGCTGATTAATGCTCTGCTTTGTTACTTCCGGAAATCTACTCAATTAGCTAGGTTTATTGTTGTATTCATGTTCACAAACACACAATTCTTCCACCTGGTTTCTTGATATGCCATGGGTTTTAAATTTAGTAGCAAAAGCTAAATATCCAATGCATGTAATTTATGTAAATTTTGAACCTCTTTTCTATATAATCAAGATTCAATACACATATGATAGGTGGTGGAAGAGCATTTTAATGTTGCAGAAACTTATCTTTATCCTTTGAAGATAATGCTTTTTCTCTTTATAATTTTCTGTTATGTGTATGCCGCTTGAAAGTTCTGATCTGAGATGTGACATATGCAGGACTCCTGAGAAGCAGCTGAGATTGTTTGATATAAGACTTAGGCAGACAGAGCTTCACTCTTTTGGGTTTAAGCAAGAAAGCAGTGACTCTCAGTCAGCTTTGATCAATCAGGCTTGGTCTCCTGATGGTTTGTACCTGACATCTGGTTCAGTAGATCCTGTGATCCACCTATTTGATATCAGGTACAATTCTCACAAGCCATCCCAATCTGTAAGAGCTCATCAGAAACGGGTTTTTAAAGCAGTATGGCATTACTCTCACCCACTTCTGATTTCTATATCTTCTGATCTGCACATTGGGTTGCACAAGATATAGCAGTTTTGTGAACATTTTGGGCCTGTAAAGGCAGTTTCTTCAATAGCTCGTTTTGCATTTTGATGCTCCTTGTTTCAATTTGAGGTGAAAGAAATATAAGACAAGCCTTTGGAGAATGGCTTGTCTGAGAACATGATTTGGCATATTTTGCCTTTGAGATGTAGGAAAAACGATCCAAAAATTTTGAACTAGTTGCAAACAGATAGATGTTAGCGTTGGTCCTCTATATATGTTCTATAGGTAGACGCTTGCAACAAACCAGCAGTATAATGCTTGTAATTTTGTTGAGCACTTTTTTGGTTGTAAACTCGTAAGAATCAATTGATTACCTCCTTCGTAACAGCGTTTTATGTTCTTTCATGACTCGAATGCAATATGGCAATTGGGACGGTAATTACATATGCCAAACTAGTATAAAAAAAGAGATTGTTGGCTTCTAATTCGTTCTACGAAACCCTGCAACAAAATATTCTGGACAAGCGTCCAGTATTGGCTGCGAAGAAAAATTAAAATCTTTTCGAGTTAGTGGCACCCAAAGTTTACTCCAATGACAACAGCCATCATCAGTGTTACTCAAATGATTTTCAAAGGTAAAAAATATATATATACACCGAAGAGGAGTCGCTTTTACTGAGAACGACATGTCATCAAACATTTCACTGGAGTCGAATGTCCGTTAAATAAAGAAAAAACATTTCACTCGAATGGCTCGTCAATTGGAGATTTCAGGAATTAACGAGCATTACCGCAAGTCGAAGCAAAACGATTCAAGTAAATGACGCGTCGTTTAAACTATATAAATTAATTACCCCAGCTGCCCAGCGCTGAACTGCTGCTCCTGAGTCCTTCCGAGTTTCCTTGACACCGTTACTCTGCAGAGAATCGTGAAATTAAAAGCTCGGCCTGTTAGGTAATTCTCTTTGCCCGTCGTTTAGCGAGACCTATTCTCTTCTCTTCCTTTTCCTGCACTGTTGGTGGTATATTTTCCAAATATTTATACTCTTTATTTTATATCTTTAGTATGGCGTAATCTATAATGTAATTAGATTTTTTTATTATTATTAAAATTACAAATTTAAATCCATTACCGTCTACTAAACCTACCATTAGATGTGCCATCTGGTTAATTGTTTTTCGAACTCATTTGACTGTTGACTTTAGTTGAATCTGGTGATGGGAATGGTTTTTAAAGGTGAATGTGGCTGACAGGTGTTTCTGTTTATACAATGAATATTAATCTTCTGGTTTATATCATAGAATATATTTGTTCATATAAACTTCTAACATTAAAAAAATTAACCTATTTATTGAAATTGTTCTCTTGTATGTTTGGAGGAAGATTTTAGAGGTTATGTTGGGTATGGGTTTATAAGGTATACATGTTCAGGTCACCTGAGTGTTTCTGGTTTTCAGTACTATCAGTTTTGTCCATGGCGTGGCAAGAGCGGAGAATCCAAAAGGAAATGGTAGGCTGCAGGTCCCCTGAATGCCAAAGAAAAGATTGACAAGAGGAATAAGGAGATTCATTCTCCTTCTTCAGAACCTGCACATGGCTCTAAATCTACTTCTGTTGGCCATCTAACTAGAATGAATATACAACAAAAAAGAGAAGGATGTGAACAAAATTTCCAGTTCTTTTTGTAATGGAGAAACAAAAACAGAGTGCTACATGTACCACGCTTCCTCACGAGGGGAAAAAACGAAGTTGTGGACAAGTTCAAACCAAGGATGGAGCTTTTTCTCTTTGACTTTGAACTAAAGCTTCTCTAAGGTATCTTGTTCTTGCATTAACAATGAAGCTTGATTTGGTATCTTGCGACCAAGCAAACTAGACACACATAGAGACAGAGAGTGGCAGCGAGATGTTCCCTAATGGTCAAATACTGGCTCGGCAAATGATCATCAGTTATCGTCAAAGAAGCAAGCAATTGTCTGCATCAGGAAAATGTTCAGAACTAATGTTACTTGCCTGCAGCCGCACAGTCACATACTCTACAACATATTAAAGCATCGAAGAACCAACACCTGGACTGGCAGTGGGAGTACATCTGTTCCTTCTTCATATTCTTATCTTGGGCCACTTAATCACATCATCTAACAATTGAGTTGAGAAAAGGTCTTAAATTTTCTGGAACTTGGATATTATTTTCCAGTTGCATTTGCAAAACATCTCCCTCTACTGAGAACCTGAAGCATTTGATTTGTGATCCATTGTTAAATTTCCATGTTCATGATAATCGATGCTTATTCTTGACAGCTCTTGCAGTAATGTTCTAGTCTGTAATCAATACTGACTGGAAACTGATGGATTACATTTCATGTTCAACTGTAAAAATCCAACTGTTACCCAATATATGCACTGTTTCTACTATGCTTGATCTATTATTTTTCAAGGATGCAGGTTATTTTAGTTTATGAATGTACAAGTGTCCCTGGTAAATTAACATCCTTGACTTCCTGTTAGAGACCCACTGAGCTCTGACACAAGCCGTTTTCTTGTCCCAGGATGAAGATGGACGACTTTGGCCCTCTTCAGGACTTGATTTGAAGTTAGTGCGTCGAGATATCTTTGGTCTTCTTCACAGTGGAAAGCCCAAAAGAGGAGTGGATTTCCTATTGACATGGGTGAAGAGATGATATGACGTTGTACTCCTAGGAACATCGAATCTCTCATTTGCTTGCAATTGCCTGGGTAGAGTGGCCTCTTGATTTGCTCTCCTAGTGATTGTATTGCCTCACTAAAAAAGGAATAACCACTCAGGAGTTGAAGCTATATTCACATGGTAAGTGGGCAGAGGTGCTTCTGAGTTCTGATTGATGTATTCATACCTCATTTAACCCACAAATATGTCAACCTTTAAATAATAAAAAAAATTATTATTTAATTCTTATAATAGTTAAAAATTTACTATTTAATTTTTAAAATTTAAAAATATATTAAAATATTTATAATATTATAAAAATTTATTAATCCGTCATTCAATTAATTTTGATCATTAAATATTAAAAAAATTTAAAATATTCTCAAATAGAAATACTATAATTAATAATTTTTCATAAAATTGGGAAATTAAATAATAATTTTTTTTAAATTATAAAAATTAAATAATAAAATATTTAATAGTTAAAATTAATATAATGACTAATTAATAGATTTAATATATTTTTTAAAAATAAGTAATCAATTAGTGAATTTCTTCAAATATAAGGACTGCACAGTAAATTTTTCTAAATAATATTACTGATTAATGGGAGATGGGGTCTAGCTATTATGTTTGGCTTTTAGGGGGGTTAGTAGTTAGCCTGCCATTGATTTGGACCCCTCTTCTCCCACACAGCAGCGGATGCTCTTGCTTTAGCCGTATTTTGCCATGTCCTCTTTCTGCCTTTTGCACATTTAAAATTTGAGATGGAGCAAAAGCAAGCAGGAACTTCATAATTGTCTTAGCTTGTGGCCCCCATTTGTTGATGTCTCTCTCCTAATGTCTGGTTGAATTCTTAGATTTGTTAATTAGATTTTACTCTGACAAAGAGCACCACTCCAAGAAGCAGTACGCATACACTGAACCTTATGATTATACTGCCTTTATTTGTCAAACCTATTGATATAAGTCTTTCATTTGTGGCCTAAAAGGCTAGACTTATTTAACTCAACGAAGTTCTTGTCCTTAACTCCAATAACAGGCTGCAAGTTTGTGGTCCATTTGTCCTTCCAACATCATTATGATTGTCTACTCTTTACAGTAACATGAGCTTGGACTTGAGCAAACGCTACATGGCATTACCATACTTGTCTCTTCTTTGATGTAGCAGACCAATTGGCAATTGTTATGTGGTTAGAATAGGTGTAGTGTTGGAGGAACATCTTAAAAAACGTAAAAATATGAGTAATGAAAGAATTAAGCTTCCATCTTAGTCGCTGGTTTGGCATCTGCTGCTTGGTTACAGAGAAGGAAAGAGTGAAAGCTCATGCTGTTGGGGTTATAGGTTGTTGCATGATATCTTGCATCAAATCACGGTGGAAGCATTAATTAAATAAATTAAAGCATCCTCAGATGAACAATTTCAAGCTTTTATCAGACTCGTATTTGGCCCATTAACGTGTCCAAGACTATATTGGTCTTTTAATTTTGTACAAGCCCATTGTCTATATTTCGCCCATCTTAATCTAGTGTTATTAATTAGCTACAGAAGTCAAGGAATCTTGGAAGAAATTTAGGATGATCCTTTTACATGACGATCAAAGAAAAATTACAGTGATCCATAAATATCTAATAATATGGCCTCTTCTCCCCTTAGCTAGTCATAAATATTCTGCACACAAATATCACTTTTATGTTTCTAATTTCAAGATACATAGTGATAATGGCTGGATTTCACTATCCCGATATAAGATCGGGTCCACAATTATAAAATTAGTTCAAAATCCATGAAATCTCTCAAGCGGACCGGTCCAGATCATTCGGCCTCAAGATTAGGCCTTCCTTGGGTTTCAGTCTCTTCACCCCAAGCTTGGCCATGAGACTCAGCAGAAAGGGGACAACCGACCCAGCCACCTAACATTCCTGTTTACACGCGTGTCTGAAAAAATTAAATGACCGTTTTATATGAAACAGATGTCTATCGTTTTTGTATGTATATATCCGTATGACAGAGACAGATAACCCAATAACTATAAGGTCATTAGACGTTATTAACAGACAAAATATAAAAAAAAAAATATTTTCCTCTCAAATTAATCATATTCAATTATTTTAAACCGTATTTTTCTGGTATTGGCATCCGGTTTTGAAGAAAAATGTTTAAATACATGGATTCTGTACAATTTCAGATAATGGACCCACTAATTGTGCTGACGATGAATCAAGTCAAGACATCTGATAGTTTAGTATAATATTATATTAATTTATTATTATTATAAGATTTTAATACTGCAATTGGACAGCATGACATGTGATGGATTTAGATTTTCAGTCTTCTTTCTATTCTTTAATTTCCAAAGTCGCCCCTAAATTCCTAATGTTGTCTTAACTTGAGATCTTATCAACCAAATGCTTTCTTATACAAAGTCATAACAACCATTGATCTTATGGATGATTTTACTCTTTTTTCTTTGTTAATATTCAATGTTGATTGATAGTGCACATGTAACTGGGAATCTTATAAAACTTCCATCATTTAGAATTACTTTCAATCATGCTATTATAATGAAGTAAATTGTTTTACACTAGAGTGGCATTTTGGACTTTTCAAGGACAACCTACCGCCACCAATTGGCCTATTTCACGCCGTCGAATAATTTCTCAACAATCTCCTAGGGGCAAAATCCGTCTTCCATTATTCAAACTTTTAAGTCGTTGAAGCGCGTTAAACGGCCGTAAGAGCAAAGGTCGTTCATTTTTTAATCGAGTCACCAAGTCCAATCACATACCGTCAAAACCACTCCTCCTAACCACTAAGGGGTACTAAAGTAAATTCATATACAGCCATGAACTAAATAGATATTCTCTCAGCTACTCTCATTCCCAGTTGGCAGCTTTTAAATGGATAAAAAGGTTAACCGCAAATATATAAATTCCGTATCTGATCAGATCCCCCCCCCCATTCCTTGGCTCCCTCTGCCGTTTGGCTAAAATATATTCAAACAATTTTTGAAATAAAAACTTATAGAAAAATTCATTTGTTTCGTTTTTATTCTTATTTTCTGGTTTTCAATGAAGAGTTTATTTTTTAATTATTCAAAAATTTATTTAAAAAATTAAAACCATAGATAATTTTATAAAAATTTATTTAGATAAACTCCTACGAAATACTCCGTGCCAAGGAAGTCTAAACAAACGCGCGCAGTGTTATTGCGGTTCTCCTGAGAAAAATTACTGCGAACGGGAATTGTCCTTCAGACAATTAGACCAAGGCTGAGGAGGGAGTGTGGGACCCGCAACTGTATCAAACTCCAATAACTACACGTTCATAGATTGGAGACTCGGTCTCTCTCCGCTTTTTCTCTTTTCTTTTTCCATTTCTCGTTTTTCTATATCTTTGATCCAAACACACGCATCTATTTTGGGAGCTCTGCTGCTGAGTTGTTTTTAGTGGCGGTGGGATGGGAAATTGCTTCTCCGACGAGGCCGGCGGAAAAGCGGCCGTTGGTGGCACTTCCAGTGCGACCGGTGGCGGTGCTGCTGCTGCGAATGATGCCATTGATTACTACCTCAAGTCTCGTGGTTTCCACGGCATCTTTTCTCAGATCGAGGTAGTTACTTCTTCTTGCGTTTCTCGCTCGCTTTTGGAAATATTTCTGTGGTTTCGTTGATAAGCATCGATGCGGATTGGATCCAGAGCTTCTACTCTCTAAATTCTGTTAGTGACATGGTTTTTGGAGTACATTTTGGAGATGTTATGTGCTAAGAAGTTCTAGGAGTGGCATTCTATATCTTCATCTATAGCATTTTGTAAATAGCGGTTTGAAAGTAGCTTTGATTTTTAGCTTTTGCTTTTAGCGGTTTTTAATCAATGATAAAGTCGCTGGGATGCCAGAGAAGGAGTTAATAACTTAATAGAAACAGAAACTATCAAATTGAACAGAGTGTTGGGAGTGCTTTTTTTTTTTCTTTTTCAATTTTCTTAAGCAGTAGCATAGTTTTGACGTTAGTTTTAATTTCATAACTTAAGGAATAGAGGACTCAGCCATCGAAAACTAGATCAATTCCCGTGATTATGGAGTAGGACTGTAGAACAATTGATTGATTGGTCAGCATAAGATAAATTTTAGCATCTTTTACTGGAAACAACCTTCTGTCTTTTCAGAAGCTATTTTGTTAGATGCCGAAAATTTTAGGTTAACTTTGACAATCATTATTGACTTATTAAAGTCATGCTTCTCCTTAAATTAACAACTACTATAAAATTGGACTAGTGTTGAGCTCGGTGGGTGATTACTTGGAAAGAATATTTGCACTTGGTGCCAGCAACGGGATTTTGCCAATTGAATTCAATTGGTAAATTAAGCATTTTCCTTGTTTCACCATGTGCATCAAATTGTATTCCTGGCTTAATATTTTCTTCTCTCTTTTTCTTTGACTCCTTGTAAAACCATATGTGCAGCTATCATTTTCTGCTACAAATTTGTGTGATCGGGATGTGCTGTCTAAGGTTTGTTTCCTGAATTCTTACTAAACTTTGAGTTTTCGTTGATGTTACACTAAGGGGTATGATGAATTTATGCTTTGTCATAAATATTTGCTTAAGCTTTGTAAATTTTTTATATGCAGCTATATAAATTTCCTTCAAACTTTTTTTTCCCTGTTTGACACCAGATTTTATTTGTTCAAGACTTCTGCTTTGGATACTTCTTGCATTTCTGTGTAAAAATGTATGCAGCATACTGTTACAATGGATTCTTAACTAATATTGGGTGATATTAAGAATCCAGAAGTTCTTTGACAATTTTCATATATTTGAAAGTCAACATCTTAAGTTTAACATGTGGCCATGCGTACAACAATGTTTGTTAAAGTGCAATGCTCTTGCAACCATTTAGCAAGGTAATATACTTGTGGAACTAAGCATGAAGCTATACCCTTGAATTGTTAGTAGAGGTGCCATTATGTAATTGTTTGTCAACCTCATTAATCTAAAATGCCATAAACAAGTAGATATTACCTGATCTTCCCAATGAATTCATAATGCTAGACACAGAGGGTCTTTTGGTGGAAAACTGGTGGGAAACTGTTAGAAAGAATCACCAAGTATCACTTCTTGCGTGGTCTTTGGAATTTGTTTCTCCATGTGGACAGTAGCCTAAAGCTAGATTATATTATCAGTTACCTAAGTAATCTTTTGATGTGGCATTGGAGGGAATTACTAGTCCCACAAGGCACTGATGAAAATTGTTTGGCTATTACAGTTGAAGAGGTTAACATATCATAATTATATGGCAGAGTATAGGTTTGGGTTTGTGTTGACTAACATAAAAAGTTCCTAATTAGAAGGGTTCAAATCTTTGGGATCCTTATTAGGCTTGATTTAAGAAATTTTATTCTTATTGTAAATATTCTTAATTTAGGTTGATTCTTTGTGTATAAATACTCAAATCTTATAAATATCAATTCAATTGGAATAGAATAAAAAATTCCTCTCAAAATTCTTCATGGTATCATAGCGAATTTCCTGATTTTAAGATTTAAATTCAAATTTTCTCTTAGGATTTCTAAATCCCTAGATATACCTTTTTGGTACTACCTTACCTAGGAATCTTTTTTCATCTCACTGCCTCCACTAGCATGGTCGTTAGACCGTCGCGGTCCAGCTCCGATGTTGGAAAGCCACGTGCGTGAGGCTCACTCGCCATCGCAAGATTCTGCGTCTTTCCCACGCGTCGGCGCGTGTAACGTTTTTCGGTGATTTTTTTTTATGGCAATCTTTTTTGGCAAACTGGCCTTCAAGTCACACCTCTGACCTATATGGACTCGCGACTTGGTTTACCTTTTTTCAGAGTAGGAGATGTTTTTTGGTGTTTTTTGGCAGTGATCCTTTCCGGCAGACTCGCCTTCAAGTCGCGCTTCTGATCTGTTGGACCCATGCCTTTTTCGCCGGTGAACAATAATTATTTCTTCAGTGATAATAATTTTTCACTGTTTTTGACAGAAAAAGAGTGGTTTCTTTTTGAAATGGCAGTGACTTGTATAGGCAATATAAGGACTTCTGATAATGCTTTTGTTTTGTTTCTTGATTCTGCTTCATGGATTGTTGATTCTGGTGCAAATAGACATACGGGCTTCTTTGAAGACTTCCTTAATTATCTTCCATGTCTACAAAAAGACACTATCGGAATCGCAAATAGTTCTTCGCTCCTATATCTAGAGCCGATTCTATTTTTTGTACTCCAAATATCAAACTATCTTTTGTTCTTTATGTTTCTTGTTTTCCTGTTAATCTTTTATCTGTTAGTGTTCTTATCAAAACACTTAATTGTAAAATTAAATTTTTTTCTGACCATTGTGTTATTTAGGACCTTCAAACTAAAAAGAGAATTGGCAATGGTAAATTGCACGATGGCTTGTAAATGTTGGAAAAGAATATGAGTTTGAATTCACCTCGAGCTCTTTTTGGAAGAAATTACGATGTCAACCAGGATATCATACAGTGACATCGACGATTAGGACACCCATCCTTATTTGTTTTAGAGAAATTTTATTCTGATTTATTTTCCAAGACTCAATGTGGTTCTTTAGTTTGTGATGCTTGTGAGTATACTAAGCATACAAGAATCGCTTATCCCTCCAGTAACAATGGGAGTATAATCCCTTTTGTGACCATCTATTCTGACGTTTGAGAGCCTACTCAAACGGTCTCACTATCTGGTTATCATTGGTTTGTTACTTTTATTGATTGCTGCACTCGCATGACTTGAGTTTATTTGATAAAGGTAAAAAGTGATGCGGTTTCTTGCTTTCAATCTTTTCACAAGATAATTTGTACTCAATTTGATGTCAAGATAAAAGTTTTGAGAACTAATAATGGTACAGAGTACATGGATAACCATTTTTCTACTTATCTGGAGTCTAATGGGATACTGCATCAAACTAGTTATCCTTGTACCCAAAATGATACTGCAGAAAAAAAAAACACCTGTTGGAAGTAACTCGATCTCTCTTTTTCACCATGAATCTTCCAAAAACCTATTGAGGAGATACAGTCTTAGCTGCAGCTTATCTTATTAATAAAATGCATCTCAAAGCTTTTGCCTTTAAAAGCTCTTGCCTTTAAAAGCCCCTTAGAGGTGCTACAAGGGAAACATACTTATATTACTCCACCAAAGGTGTTTGGATGTACGTGTTTTGTTCATATTAGGACAGGTGAAAAGTTTGATCCGAGGGCTATTAAATATGTATTTGTTGGGTACTCTCCCACACAGAAGGGTTACAAGTGTTATCACCCTCCATCTAGAAAATACATTGTCAATATGAATATTACATTTAGAGAGACTGAACCTTATTTCAGTACTACTCCATCACCTCTTCAGAGGAGGATAATGAGAGAAGAGATGATTCATAGTCCTATAAGTCTAGAATGTTTTACTCTAGAGGAGACTACTATACAGAGGGAGACTATTGGTGATTAGGAGACTATTATATAGGAGAGACTATTAGTGATGAAATTGGACGTTTGGACAAACCAGATTTAAGGAGATACTCACGAAGAGACAAAACAGAAATAAAAAAAGCCATTGTGCAGCCTACTCAGTATCATGAATCTTCCTCTTCTCCATCTGGTGAGTCATTTCTAAACCTTGAGCCCTTTGATGATCTAAATAAACCAATTGCTCAAAGAAAAAGGAGTTAGATCTTGCATAAAACACTTTATTTCTAACTTTCTCTCTTATGAGTTTTTGTCTCCATTTTAATAGAGTCTTTGTCTTATCTATTTTCTCTATGTCTATTCTACAGGATTGAAAAAAAACTCTTTTAGATCCTAAATGGAAGGGAGCAACAATTGAAGAGATGAAAGCACTGGCAAAAAATGAGACCTGGGTGCTTGTCACTCTCCCACCTGGAAAGAAACTTGTTGGCTGTAAATGGGTGTTGAGTGTGAAACATAAAGCAGATGGATCAATTGAAAAATTTAAGGCTAGACTAGTGACCAAGGGATACACTCAAATCTATGTAGTGGATTACCATGAGACATTTGCTCCTGTTGCTAAAATAAACTCAATCAAAATATTGTTATCTTGCGCTGTCAACTTTGATTGGGATTTACAACAATTTGATGTGAAAAATGCATTCCTCTATGAAGATTTGGAGGAGAAAGTGTATATGGAAAGTTTTTCAGGATTTGCTGATGAAAAAATACAAAGAAAGGTGTGCAGGCTAAAGAAGTTTTGTATGGGTTGAAGTAGTCACCCAGAGCTTGGTTTGATCAATTCAATAGAGTTATGATTTGCTTTGGCTAAAACAGAGCAATGCTGACCATACCTTATTTATCAGACGTCACAATAATAAAATTACTCTTCTTATAATCTATGTTGATGACATAATAATGACAGGGAATGACACTAAAGAGATGACTTGGCTAAAAAGAGCTTTTGATTTAGGAGTTCGAAATTACAAATTTAGGAAAACTGCAATATTTTTTTATTTTTTAGAGAAAATAC
The DNA here is from genome assembly GCF_001659605.2 of Manihot esculenta. Lineage (NCBI taxonomy): Eukaryota > Viridiplantae > Streptophyta > Magnoliopsida > Malpighiales > Euphorbiaceae > Manihot > Manihot esculenta. The sequence continues at coordinate 25,688,789 of NC_035166.2, forward strand.
TTTCTGGATCTTTTAGGAGAAAGTGGATCTTTTAAAAAAAACTAGTAAGTTAGGTTGCAAACTAGCAGAAACTCTCATTGGTAGCAATCACAAACTACAAGTAGGGGTTGGTGAATCAGTGGATATGGACAGATATTAGAGATTGATAGGCAGACTGATTTATCTTTTGCATACTCGACCAAACATAGTATATGCGGTCAGCTTAGTTAATCAGTTTATGCATGATTCTCGTGAGCCTCACATGCAAGCTGTTTTTTTGCATTTTGCGATACTTGAAATTTTCTCCTGGAAAAGGTCTCCTATTCTCTAAACACCGTAATCTTTGCATACATTCGTTCACAGATGCAGATTGGACTTGATCTCTTGACGATAGAAGATCAACTAGTGGTTATTGTACACTTGTGGGAATAGCATGATCAGTTGCGGCTCAAATTCTGCTCCAGATTTAGTAGCTTGGGAAGTTATAGTTAGATTTATAGAAGGTTGTTCAACGCTTTCTTGAACTTTCTTGAATTATATCATAAACGATTCTTCCCCCTCACACCAATCACAAGTTTTTCTTCATTCCTCTCGTATATCATCGTGAACAAGAAGTGACATGTAAACGACATCGGTACAGGCATCTAATGTGCTGGCTATATCTTTAAAGTTTTGGCCATTGTATCACATGATATTTTGTCGTCCAGCATTGCACACCATCTTTTTTTTTTTCAGCTCATCCTTTCTTCATCCGCAGATTAATTTGTTTACACTCTCATTGAATTAATCTGAAGTTGCTGTGCCAATTAGCTGAGTCATTATTAGGACATAGTCAAGTTCCAGTTGCGTTTCTGTTTTTGTTTGCTTCTATTATACATGGCCAGAACCTCCTTTGGAGTTTTTTTGGTGATAATTTTTTACACATAAAAAAGAAGTATAAAATAAGATAAATTTGAATGTTATGACATTGAAAAGGACTTTATATTAAATTGCATAAAATGAGCACATTTTTTTAAAAAACTGTTTTCTAAATGTTTTCTACCTTCTGTTTCTTCTCATATAATTTTCTTTGCTTTAGAGTGATCCTATGCTAGTTGTTTATAAAAAAGCAAGGGACGGGTCGCCTACTGAAGTTTTCCGCACTGAAGTAATTCTTAATTCCTTGAACCCCACATGGATTATGAAATATGCCATCACATTCCAGTTTGAAGTTGTGCAAACTTTGCTGTAAGTTCAGTGTGTGGAACTCTAATTTTTTTCCCTGACCAAATATGCTTTTAGTATCTTCACTATATTTTTTTAAATTAATATTTATATTTTACTACAGGTTTCATGTGTATGACATTGACACCCAATTTCACAATTTAGATGTTAAGGTATATTTTTATTGTTCTGTTTGTTGTTCTTGCATTGTTATCATTGAAGAGGCAAATGTTCTGCATGCAGTTCTGTCACAAGAGAAAGTTGCCTATAAGTTTAAGCTTTTAGTTTCAGTAGTCTCCTAATATAGTATTGCAGTCTCTCCAACCAAAATATCTAAAGTTCAAATCCTTGGGCGCCTTAATCAACCTAAAATCACAACGGTTTTTTGAACACACTCAAAGCATAACAAGCTTAGCATGAAGGGGCATGTTTTATCAGTAAGGTTGAACTTTGTTTTTATGGTTTGTTATTAATAAGCTCTTTTGAATTAAAACCTTATTATTTTTTTCTCTTTTTTTTTGGCAAACAACTAAATATTTTCTGGGTAATTGACAAAATTCTGAATCTTTTTCTTCCTTATTCAGCATTTTAGTGCTATAAAAATTTTATAAAAATATCATGGTAAAGATATCTGTAATGAGGAGGGGTTGCGAGAAACTATATTTATAAATGATTTCACACTTGGCCTTCCATGCCAAGTGGAAGAAAACTTGGTTATTTTAGATGTGCATTAACACATCTTGGGAAAAAAAAATTTTTGACTTCTTGGTGGTTTAGGATTTCTGCTTGTGTTCGCTTTTTACTTTATGATTTGTATTATGTGCGTATGCTGTTTGGACATCATCAATATAATTTCACCTAGATTTTTTCCCCAAGTAATTGTACTAAATGATTTTCTGTTACTTTCATTGGAGTGAATGGAATGGTAAAGAACAAATGGTTTAACAATTGCAGATGATCAAGCTAGATGAGCAACAATTTCTTGGTGAAGCTTCATGTGTTTTGTCTGAGGTATGACAGGAAGGCAATTCTAATATACATCGTACTTTCTTGTAGAATACCTGTATAATGAGACCATCAACATTCTTCTTTGAAATGTGAACTCCTGTGATTCTAGTCTAGCCAGAGAGATCCTTATATTATATTATGAAGGCTGATAAATGCTATAATTGCATAAACATAGCAGAATGTAATGGAATAAAGAAAATAGAATAATGAAAGGAAATTTATCCTATTCTGTTATGCTTTGTAACAGTTGTGCAAAACATATTGCAAGAGTTTAGGTACCTTCTGTTATTAGAAACCAGGACACATGTATAAAATTAAAATTTTAATTTGTACATTGTTGCTTCTTTCCATGCAGATTTTGACCAAATCAAATAGGTCTCTGACCTTAGATCTCTTACAAAAAGAAGATTCTACAGTATCAAGCCATTCTCCGTGTGGTCAGCTTGTTGTGCATGCTGAGGAATGCTTTAGCTCCAAGACTACGACTGAGATGATATTAAGGTGTTCAGATTTGGAACATAAGGATCTGTTCTCAAGAATTGTATGGGTTGCAAAGTTTTTATCTCTTTCTTTGTCAGGTGCTTTTTTGAAACACATAAATGATGGTTGGTGTTTTATCCGCAGAACCCTTTTCTGGTAATCTCAAAAATGGTTGAGAGTGGGATCCCCATTGCCGTGTGTAAAACAGAAGTCCTAAAGAATGATCACAACCCAATATGGAAACCGATCTTTTTGAATATACAACAAGTTGGAAGCAAGGTAAAAGGAATATTGCATCTGAGCTCAGAATGTGTATTACCTAGTTCAAATCCAGCATCCTGTTGTCCAGTACATCCTCCTGAAGAAAAATGAAATACACATGGAAAAATGACTTTGTGTGGGCTACAAAGCTTTGGTGGCTATTTGTGTCCAAGGACCACCTTGCTGCTGTGACAATTTTACTTTACCTGTATGACATATTCAAAGACTAATTTCTTTGCATTTTAATACCAAACAATGAGTTGGTCCTTGCCTTTTTCTTAGCAATCTCTTGTCAATTTCAATGAGATGGAAACGATAAGATAGAAAGGGAATGTACCATTATCAAAATGGAGTCCAAAAATTGGCAAGCTTCTCCTTTGAATATATAGATTTTTTTATGGTATTTGTTCTTTAGATTCCCTGCTTCATTACCTAGTTATGGTTAAGTTCTTAGTATTGTTTTATGATTCAACCTGCAGGATAGCCCCCTGGTGATAGATTGCTACAACTTCAATAGCAGTGGCAAGCATGATTTGATTGGGTAGCCGGAGAGCTCAGTTTATTCTTTCATTTTATTCTCCTCAACTCTATGCATTTAATGGTGGTGATGCTTCCTTCTTTTTTTTTTTTTTTTTGTTTTGTTAATGCAGAGAAGTTACAAAATCCCTAGCAGACTTGGAAAAGCTTCGTTCTAGTGGGGAAGGTGAAAATTTATTTTCAACCACTGCTGTTGGGCATGATCACAACAAGGTCTGATTATGTAAAGCAAGTTACTTTCAATCCTGGAGCTTTCTGTCTTTAACTTAAACTTTCTAAGTGTGCAGCTACTAAAAAGCCAGCTATTTGTGGACAAGTTTTCTGAAAGCATTCAACATACTTTTCTGGATTACTTGAAAGGAGGATGTGAGCTGAACTTCATGGTGGCTATTGATTTCACTGGTACTTGCCTTAGAATTGAACTCTTCAATGCCTGAAATTTTTGTTTCTAAAGTTTAAATTATTATTTTGTTGTTTTCATTTAACAAGTAACCAATTATACATAATATTGGTTGTGTTTCTCTTTGTTCTTTTGTGCATTGTTTGCATCTGCAAGTTTTTTCATATTTCCTTTCTTGATTTTCATCTCAAACTGCAAATTGACATGATTGTATTCATTAGAAAAAACATGTTCTAATACCACTTGTTAGTAAAATCAAAATAGATAGATAGAAAGATGGATAAGATGGAGGGATATAGCAAAACTTGATCCTTTAACTCGTATCCATAACCATTCACTTTATCCCATTCCATCCATACATCAATACAGTATTGCATATATGAGCGTGCATCCACTTCCTAAATAAAATTCCTACGTACATGAGTCATTATCTAAGCAAAACCATTATCTAAACATCTTATCAAGTGCTTATTCTCACATACTTCTAGGTACATGAATTAAGCTTATCTTAATTATTAATCATAAACATTATCTAAATCTTACATATTTTTTTAACAGTGTTGTTAATCATCTATAAGCTAGCACAATTTGTAGAAATTTATTATTCAACATCACTTCTTCATCCATACAGTTCCCTTTACATATCTTAATCCATGTCATGCTAAAGTATAAGCTACTTGCAGATGAAAGAAGTTTAGTTTCTTTATAAGTCAAAGCTATTTATGGTTTTGTCATTTGTGACGTTAAAGCTGGAGCAAGTCTAAAGCCTTTTAGGTGTTCTATCATGTTATCATTTACTTCTGTAGGTTGCAGTCAATATAATTGTATTCATATCTTATTTCCCGCTACCCTCTTCTCCCGTTTGTGTCATCAACACTGGTGGACATTAGTGGGCTATAGGTGCCCTAATATGTTGTTGTACCTTCCATTTTTCAGCTTCAAATGGAAATCCCCGCCTCCCTGATTCCTTGCATTATCTTGATCCTTCAGGACGGTTAAACGCATACCAGCAAGTAAGAATTTGTTGTCTTCCATATTAGCTTGCTTAACCATCATTGGTGGACGCTTGTTACTACTTAGTTTGTTTGCAAAATTCACAACGCACACACAAAGAAGAACAAGGTCAAATATGGAGGGAAAACAAATGAGAAAAAAGTTTTATGCATCTGGCCCATCTGTGCTAGTCCACAGCCACTTGTTGTCCTTTCTCTTTTCTTTTAGGGGGGGGGGGGGGGGGGTTTGAAGGAGAAACGAAACGTTGCCCCTTTATGAGTACCACACCCTTCTCCATCTTTGTTGGAGCTGTAGATGTACATTAGTTTCTTTATATACGAGTCATGAACTCAATGTGGCCCAATTTATACTTTTAGGCAATTGTAGAAGTTGGAGAAGTGTTGCAATTTTATGATTCAGACAAGCGCTTCCCTGCCTGGGGATTTGGAGCACGGCCAATTGATGGTCCAGTTTCTCATTGTTTTAACTTGAATGGAAGCACTAATCACTGTGAGGTGAAAAACATAGAACTTGTTTAACTACCTTTGATTTTCTTATTTATAACATGCCTATTTATTAAGCATCGACTTCTCAGGTTGAAGGAATCCAAGGAATTATGATGGCGTATGCTAGTGCTCTATTGAACGTTTCTTTAGCTGGTCCAACGCTTTTTGGGCCTGTGATAAGCACTGCTGCACTAATTGCTAGCCAGTCTCTCGCAAATGGAGGGAAAAAGTACTTTGTTTTGTTAATAATTACAGTAAGAATCAGACTGGAAATCTTGATAATTTTTCCTTGTAGTGTAATTTCTTTGTTAACATGATCATCTATTTGATGGCTTGTTTCACCGTGTAGAGTACTTTCTTAATCTAATAGCTTGTAATTCAATAGCAGTCTACCATTACAAGTATAAAATATCATCGAAGAATGGATTTTTCATTTTCTTTAAATTGATTTTACCAATTGTTTGCACTGGAATTTGTTGAATATATTAGGATGGAGTTGTAACCGATCTCCAAGAAACTAAAGATGCCATAGTGAAGGCGTCTGACCTACCATTATCAATCCTTATTGTTGGAGTTGGAGGAGCCGACTTCAAAGAAATGGAGGTACCTATCCACATTTATGCATCTTTCTATGCCAGAATGTGAGATTATATAAGTGCTAATATTTTCTATACATCCTCGATAATAAGGTGGAAATCTCAATTATCTATTGAATTCCTTCAAATTTCTAAAGTTTTTGAATGTTCACAGATTTTAGACGCTGATAAAGGAGAGATACTTGAAAGTTCTACTGGACGTGTTGCTTCACGTGATATAGTTCAGTTTGTTCCATTCCGGCACGTACAAAGTAAGAGAATTTATTATTCTGATAAATAAATATTTGGTGATTATTTTTAGTTTGTTGGTAAACCCTGTAATATTTGCAGATGGACAAATTTCTGTTGTTCAAGAGCTTCTAGCTGAACTACCGACTCAATTTTTAACCTACATGCGATCCAGGGATCTCCAACCAAGCATTTGATTTTGTAAAGTTGTACATATAGAATTGAATTTTCAATTTGGGGATTTCATGCAATGAGTTTTCCAATTGAAGGCCATGATCCCAAATCCAGTCATGGTAATATAAGCATTCTCACAGATATGCCAAGTCAACAAAACCTGATGCCAATTATGTAGGGCTAGCCGCACCATCTTTTGCGACATATTGTAAGGACTGGACATATTTTGCATTGTGGCCAGCTTGGAACGTGACAGATAAATGAAGACTTTTTTGCAGTTTGACAAACTGTACGATAATCACCGAAAATGAGGTGCATTGGATCCATGCCTTGCAAAGAGGAACAAAAATGTGAAGAATGAGGTCAGAATTGTAATGTCATATTTTGTTTGTTTTAGTTGCTTTTATTGATGCATTTTGGCGATTTGTTGTCCAAACATATAATGTGAAATACATTGTTCAGCTTGAAAATGATCCCCTACTTTATCTTCCTCAAAATTTATTATTATTATTATTACTTTTAGTCCCTTAATTCACGTTCTTGCTAATTCACTTTGGTCAAAATTAGAAAATGATAGATGGTCTGACTGGCTCCCTCACACCCCTCGATGAGGCTTGTGCATATTATATCTTGTTGTCTTCTTCCCCTCGATTTCTACTTGCTGACTATCGTTATCTTAACTTTTGGCTTGGGAAGAAACTTTGAAGGGGGATTATGCCTTCCCTTGGTTTTGGTTTTTTGCTTTTGTTTTTTTGCAAGATATGTTTCATTAAACAGCTGCTTAAAGTCTAAATATCACCAACCAAGGCTAAACGGTAAAAGGCTCGGAAAAAAATACAAAATAACAACAAAAATGCAATGGTCACTAGAAGAAGAAAACTCAATGAAGCACAGAACCTGCCTGAGCTCCAAAGCCACCTAATTCTTCATGCATCTTTTAAGTCTAAAAAACAAAGAAAATAATTCAAAGATTTCGCCTAAGCTATTGAAGATGACGCTAAAAAGAGCTCATTGGTGACCTAAAGGCCTCTTGAATCCAACACGAAGAAATAGTTAAAAGGATCTTGAGATACTGAACATTAGAAATTAAAAAGAAACCCTCCACATAGCCAAAAAAGATCTACAACACATTGGGATGCATGTAGACGGAAATGGTGTAGAATAAGAAGAAAAGGAACCATCATAGAGGAAGGGTCCTCTTAACCTCTTGAAGCAAGCAAGTGGAGTGGAGATCCAAATATGAATTGATGAAGAATCCGAAACCTGCATGCAAGCTAACCAGAAAAAAAAAAAATACTAAAGCAAAGAAAAAATAACTAGGAGTACCATAAATCTAAAGATCTGATTCCTATGTCAATAATCTATTAACTCTCGAAACAAAAGAAATTAATCAAAACAAAAAATAAAAGTGGCCAAAGATGGGAGGGTATTTCCTGTCTGGCTTCCTAGAGAGAAAACCAACAGAGCGGTGGCCGAGCTCCCAAGGAAAACAAAAAACCACGTAGAGAAAGTTTCTCTCTATTTGAATAGAAAGAAAACAAAATTTTTGGTCGAATCTTTTTGATTTTTATTTAGATTAAACAAAAATGAAGAGAACACGTAAATAAATGATTAAAGTACAAGAGTAAAATGAAGTCTTTCCTCATTTGAGGGTAAATGTACGCATCTGTTGTGAGTGTTGAAGTCAAATTCAATGTTATTTTCCAAACTAGCTAGTGCAAGTCAAATTCAACATCTTCTCCCTTACTCTCGAAGATAGGGCCCAAAAGAGAGTTCCTAGTCCCAATTTTCTCCTCTTCTACGTTTACCAAACACAGGCAAGTCTTTGAAGTAATCTTATAAAAAGCAAAATTAGGGTTAAGGATTATGCCATAGGCCCAACGCTGCCAATTCCACGTTCCATTCATCTCTGCCTCTACTGCTCGGGATATGACATTACTGAAAGTTGATTTGACATCATATAGAGAACTGCTGTGCTTGGATCACAGGGAGCAGAGAATGAGAAATAGGCTTATGCAAAATTGACGGAAACATCAAGTTGGTTAAGAGCGGTGCCGAGACTTTGAACAAATTATGGAGGCTCTTTCCACGTCTTACCATTTATTTATTTGGTCTTTTTTCACTTCATGTGACTAAACAACCAAGTCAATCTTTAATGGGGAGAATTTTCCACCAATGGAATATATATCAAAGAAAAATTTGTGAGAGATGTAGGTCCATTGCAAGAGAATTATAGGAAAAGACAGAGAGAAACGAATACCCTTCTGGCCCTTCATCTTCCTGGAGTAAAGAATCTTTGTGATTTTAATATTTAGTGTTTTTCTAATTAAAATTTAACATGTGGATTGTGGATCGTGGGCGTGCGTAATCAATGACTCAGATCTTCTTGCCTTGTACAAATTAGGTAATTTTTTAAAAAAAATAACTTATTTTTTAAAAGATAAATTCTAAAAATCTTATTAATATATCTATATATAAATTTTTTAATATATTATATTTTTTAAATTAAAATTATAAAAAATAAACTATTCCGTTAAAAATATATTTAAAAAAATATATTTTTAAAATATAAATTATTTTTTATAAACAAATGAAATCTTAATTTCCATGAGTATTACTAGTGTAAAGAGAGAATACATTTTGACTATAATACCCTCCCCTCCCCTCTTTCACTCTTCCCGTCCCTTTTACCTTTTATTTTCTCTTTGCCATCCTTGTGATATTGTTGCTTTGGTTACCTGGACTGTTATCGGCTGAGGACAGCTGGGTTCCAAAGCTCGGGTCCAAGAAAGGTCCATGCTAGATTGATTGAGCCTAGGTCCAATTAGAGTCTAAGACACAACCTTATGTTTTATAAAAGTTTGAATGCAACCTTATGTTTTATAAAAATCCGGATGCAATTCAGATAGATCGAATTGTGCTAAAACTCGTTTGAAAGAGCTCTAGCTCCATATACTTGTTAGACCCCATGAAATAATAAATCAAATCATATAACGTTGGAGATTGTATTCAAATAATACCGTATGAAATTAAATGATTGCATAACAAAAAAAATGATAAAATATTTTCATACATATGCTCAATGTAAATATAAGAAGAAGATACCAACACCAAATGGCGGTTAGAAAATAAAATTAAAAAATGTACAAAAAAAATAAAAAATCAAACTTATCAAAACATATTATGAATTTAACTTCTGATTAGATCTTAGACATCATCCGCATTTTATGGAGAACATGGAATGTATTGCACCTCATCCTTCAATTGCTATGTAATCTGCTACTTTTTTCTGCAAACACTTAGATCATCAGCCTTCCATTAATAGGCAACGCCGCACTCCAATTTCATTAATTTTATCCATCTCATTTTAGAACACATTTTTTATTAAAAATATTTTTCCTATTTTTTAATATTTATTTTTAAAAATTACAATTAAATAATAAAATTAAAATAAATTATTTTCTTATAAAATATTTAATAAAAAAATATTAATGATGAAAAAGTTGTGAAATTAAAATTATTTCACATCATCAAATACAGCCACTTTCACTCAATCAGATTAATTCAATTTACAATGATGTAAAATTTGTGAAATTAAAATTATTCCTAATACACTGCTAATGTTTCAAAATAGAAGATTTAGAATGTACGTACAGCTACTATTTTTATATTATTTGATTTTTTATTTAATTTGATAATAAAATAAAAATATATAATAAATAAAAAAGTATATATTTATTTAAACAATAAAATAAATTATATAATGTAATAAATTAAAATGTTTCTGTTTAAATATTAAATAAATTGTATGACATATATACTTGTTACTATTATAAAAAATTATTAATAATAGCAATTAGATAAATTTTATTCAATATTTAATATAAATCAGCTGTCAATACTATTATTTAATAGTAATAATTATAAGCTATTAATTATATTCGATTTTTAAATTAAACTAATTTTAATTTTAAAAGAATTGATAAAAAGGCAAACCAATGTTTTTTTTTTAAAGAAATTCTTCGGTTATAATAAAATTATTATACATATATATTATTAAAAATTCCTTCCACTCAAAACTGCAGCCCTCCAATAAATTTAGATTTTTTTTTTGTCTAGTTATAACTTGCGTTTTTTACATAAATTCTTTACTTTACGTATCCAATGTTTTAGTTATGGCATGTATGATAACCTTTTTTTATGGCTATTTGATTTTAATTTATTTTTTATTTTTTTCTATTTTATTATGAAATTACTTTTTATATTAAACGATATTTAAATTTATAAATTTAAATTCATAAATTCAAATGCAATATAAAAAAAAATCTCATGTTACAGTGATCATCAAATATATTTTTTGAAAAATATTTTTTATATTAATTTTGATATATTTAATTTTGACATCCATAACATATAAAATATGAGCTATCCAAGATCAAGATACATGGACACCTCTGCAAAAAGCTTTTCAATCCGGACAGAAATTTAGACACCAGCATGGTCTCTAAAAACCGCTAATGGAAAGGATCTTTGAGCTTTATCAATCTGTCTCAGCCCTTTGACTCTCATCTTTCTATTCATATTAGGCTATTAAATGTGGGTGTGATGGTAACTCTGACATAAGTGTGATTTCAATCATTTCAATATTAAATAAATCAATTATCTATTATTAATAATTCATTTAAAAAATTTATAATAAAACACAATAATATATTTTTTTAAAAAATAAACTATACGAATTATTAAAATAAAAGAGATTATATATCATTTTCTTCATTAAAAAAAAAATTTCGATTTACCTTCTTTCATTTCTTAACGCCTACAATTCTAACTTTAAATCATTAAAAAAAAACATTCAATTTCATTATCACCATCATTTACAAAATAAAACTCATTCATAATCCCTACGAATTAAAACCATACACCAACACAATTTTAATTTTAATTTTATCGATTTTTCTCATATAAATTTTTTTCTTATAGGCATAATATATATTTCTATATTAATCGAAGACATATGCATACATATATAATTAAACATTTTTCATCCAAGTATTTATAATATTAATTTTACTAAATATAAGCATGAAAATAACTTGAATACATGATCAACATGAGATAGTTAGTTTATAGAAATATAAACTATATATATAAAAAGTTTTAATGCGTAACTAAATAAAAGCAGATATAACTAAATTCATCCATAAGAATAATATAAGGGAAATTTACTATATATATTTATAAGGAGTATATATTTCAAGTGTATTCTACAATTTGGCAGAGGTAACAGCACTCCAGTTGCATTGACTTAATTTCATTCACATTAAACCAGATTGATATTTACGTATATAAAGTCCTCGGCCACACTTCACAGCCCTATCTTCTTCTTCTTCTTCTTCTTCTTCTTCTTCTTCTTCTTTTGATCTTCTTTTGATCGGTCTTGGCGTCTTGCCCTCTTTATTAATTTATGCTCTCCCCTCTCATCTGCGTACCCTCTTCTTGATCTTGATGCCTTTCTTGTCTTGATATGGTGTATATATATATATATACTCGTAACTAAAGCAAGCAGCAGCAAAATTTCTAGCCACAGAAAGTGGTCTCATTTCCTTGCTTGAATGCCCTAGCTAGCTAGATACAAAAAATATATAAAGTGGATCGGAATCATGGGAAGCGGCCCCTTCCATTCGATGAATCGGAGGAGAAAGAGGAAGATCACATCTTCCCAATCTACTCAGCTCGATCTCGACAAGACATGAATGCAATGGTTTCAGCCCTAGTTCAAGTGATTGGAAATAGCCACAATAATCCACTTCAAGTTCATGAAAATCCTTTATCAATACCACAATCAAACACACAAGGCCATGATCAACCACAGCAGCCTGTTCCAGATCAAGGTATTATCATCTGTATATATTATGTAACTATTTATTGTTCAATAATTTCCTCCAATCTGTAAAATTTTTTCTTTAATTCCTTTCAATTACTCTCTTGATGATAATATACACCTGCTTTGTTGCAGGATTTCATGTTTTCCAAACTGAATTTTTAGTCTCTGTGATTTTCTCTATTTAATTTGATCAAAGTCCCTTTTCTTTCCTTAAAGAGAAATACTAATTATGCATAGTGTAATTTTTAATCTGCGAGTATTTCTCCTATAATTTCTTTGCCTTAATATATATTATCTATCAAGTTTCTTGCTAACAAACAAGTATGGTGAGAGAATAATATCGCAATTCTAAGACTCTAATGTCTTTTGAAGGAAACACGAGGAGAAGACACTATAGAGGAGTGAGGCACCGACCGTGGGGAAAATGGGCTGCCGAGATCAGGGACCCAAAGAAGGCAGCTCGAGTGTGGCTCGGTACTTTTGACAACGCTGAAGCAGCAGCCCTTGCTTATGACGAAGCTGCGCTTAGGTTTAAAGGAAGTAAAGCTAAGCTTAACTTTCCAGAAAGAGTTCAAGGAAGAAGCGAATTAGGTTTCTTGACTAATCGCCAAGATTTGCATGCAGGAACCCAACAAATTATGACTCGTCGAGTTACTGATCCTCCTTGTCCTCCACATACACAACAAGAAGCATACACAACTCGTTTTCAATACCCACAGTTTTTGCTTCCTAGTGGGAACTACGGCTTCAACTATGCTGAGCCCGTGGGTCGTTATAGCAGTGGAGAGTCATACCTTTCGCCGGCGTCATCAGCTGCATCTTCATCTTCATCTTCATCTTCATCTTCATCATCCACAACTTCTCATCAACAAGAAGAGCTTATAAGATTTTCAATGCAGTTTGGAAATCCTTACTCTCATTATAATCCTCCTACAAATTGGATGGACTTTGATTCTACTCGCGGAAGAGACTAGTACGTATAGGAAGGCAAGTTTTAGTGAGGAGATAACTAGCTAGAGGAACTCTGAACTTTCTGGTTATGATCGGGATCGATGTTTATTTTTCTTTTTTCACTTGCTTGTTTTCTCTTTTCCTGTTTAAATTTCCCTTTTTTTCCATTTGGAATAAATTGAATAATTACCTTGTATGCTTGTTGAACATCTTTCTCATCTGGGATAATCAACTACGTTACTCTTTGTTGATTTTAGTTCCTGCAAGAGAGACTTCTCCTTGTGGTTGAGTTTTATATCTCTAGACATTACAGAATGGAGAAACAGAAAATAACCTCAGAGAAATGTAGCAAGAATCATTCCATATCCACAATTCTACGTATTAATACAATGATGATCCCATTTAGATAAACGTCCTACCTCTACATCTTGATTAGTGGGAAAAATCCGACAGCTACGAGAGGCTCAAGTTTGAACGGAATCAAGAAGAAAAGCTAATGCAAACCCAACAGCCAATGAAACAATACCTGCCATTTCCATTGCCGTCGAGGAGCTGGAACTGATCCAAACTAACGACAGGAGCTGTATCTACAGATGTAATAGATGATCGAGGGAATGTAATGCAGGTTTTTAAATTCCAAATATAGACATCATTGTTGTGAAAATGAGAAAAAAGAAATTGTCGTTAAAATCGGCTGGGTGGATGAGCCGAAATGTAAATAGCTTAACGACAAAATGCGTTTAACGCGTTATAAGAAATAGTCAACTCTACGACATACTAGTGCTAACTTCTGGATAGATGTTCTGAGTCTCAAGTCAACAGTGTTGATTGTTATATATTTTATAATTACGTGGAAGAATATAAACGCATAGAATACTTATAAAATTTAAACTAATCAAACTCGAATCTAAATTCTACTTTTATATTAAGAATATTTGGCGTTGATTTAAATAAATTCAAAAGATTTCATATTTTATTTTCTCAATTTTTAATTTTTATTTTAAAAAATAAAAAATAATTTTTAAATAATTTTTAAATTTATTAAAAATTAATTTAAATTGTTTAAATATATTTTAAGTTTGATTATTATTATTAAAATAAAATTTAAATTCATTTAATTTTATATATTTTAATTAATAATTTATATAAAAAATAATTTCAAAATATACTTAAAAGCTGTATTAGAGCTTATTCATTTTTGTAATATAAGATCCATCAATTTAGTTTTAGACTTATTGGCTTAGGACTAGCTATGTAATATATTTAGTGTGCCAAATTAAATATTTTAAAAAATTAATTAAATTATAAGTTTTTTTAAAAAATCATGCTTTTATAATATACAAAGTATTTTCATTCATCTATTTTATTTGTTTTTAAGATTTTATCGTAATTAAGAAAACAATTAAATCACTTAAATTACATCAATTAATGTATTATATCAATTCATAATCTTGAGAGTTGTATTGCTAATTAATTTAAAATATAATTATGCTGTAAATTAATAAATTATATGTGTTAATCAGAAATAATTTTTTTAAAAATTTTTATTATAAATTATAACTGATCAGTTATTATAATATATATAAAAATAGCCACAATCATAAATAAGATAAATTATTGTCACAAAATCTTAATCATAAGAGATTATCTCAATTTTTCTCAAATTGAATTCTGATTCTGATGATGTATTTTTATTGTTAGCCGTAGTAAGAAATTTTTTTTTATTTAATTCATATAATCCATTAATTTCAAATTTAATATTATAATATATTTCTCAATTGTAACATAACTATATTACAAAATAAAATTGAATCTTCTTTTTTATTTTCTTTTATTTTTAAATATTAATTTTATTTAGATAATTTTTTAATTTATTATTTATATATAATAAATTAATTTATAAAAATATAAAAAATTATTAAAAAATAATTAATAAATATATAATATTACATATTATAATGATTTCAAAAGAAAGCATTTTTCTTATTTTACAGCAATATATAATATTTTTTTCTTACTCTTTTTATATAAGACATTCTTTTTATAATTCATGTAGAGATATAATTGTCATATTAATTAATCACAAATTATATGATATTTATATATAAAAGTGATAAAATTAATATATTTAAAAATAATGATAAAATTAATATAATACAAGTAATTTAATCTATAAATTGTAAATATTATAATACATAAATCTTTTTATATTTTACTATTAAATTTAAATAAAAATTAATTAAATTAAAATATTGAATAATAGTAAATTTATTTTTAAATTTTTTATTTTATTAATATTTTTATTTTTCACTAATTAAATTTAACTTTATATTTTAATTTTTACTTAAAAAAATACGAATTTATTATTTTAATAATTATCTAATATTTAAATATATTATTTAATAATTTTAATTTTAAAATTAATTTAATTGTATTTTTATTATTTAATAATTATTACGCTCGTTAATATATATATATTCACCTTTATGTAACAAGTCCCACAATCGTCCAATATCTAAATTATTCCAGACAATATATTGATATCTTTTTAATGTAGGACTCATTGTCTTTAAAAATTTATGAAATATTAATTATTGCATATAAAAATATTATAAATTTTGAAAAAAAAAAGTGTATGTCAATGTTAATATTTGATAAATCTGATTTTTTCCTACTCCATGATAAATCTGGTTTTCTTCTTATCCCATCATATGAGCCTTTCAATGTTCGATTTGATGAAAAGACCTGCAAAATAAGAAAAAACGGTTAGAGGTTTACCGGAAATATCTTCAGTGGATAACCTCCGACGTTCAAGTCAGGTTTATGAACTAGTGTAGTATAAATAAGCAAGAGTTGCAGAGAAAAATAAAGTAAAAATATAGAGTCGAGGAAGAAGCAGGAAGAAAAGAAAAAAACCCTTTCGTCTCTTGGCGATGTATGTCTACCTCTCTGCTACAATGTTAGCTGTTTTTGTCACTCAGCTCCGTACGTACGGATGTGTCAGGACTCTTCTCCATGCTAGGTGGTCATTTAATTCTCTCCGGCGCGCATGCGAGCAGTGCTGCAAGGTGATTGGGCCTTCTATTCTTTTTCACATCACTTCATGGGCTGGACTTCTTCTCATTGGACCCGGGCTTATGGTGAACCCGACCTATCCCGCGCATCCGGATCGAGACTTAAGATGCTGGATCAGTCTTGCTTAAGAAGAGTTTGATGGGCTTTGGGCTATGGTTCTCTAATTGGACCCGGTCTCATCTAGGGTAGAGAAAGTCGCACGTTCATCAATATTATTTAAAATTTTATTTGATAATATTATTTTAATTATCATTGAAAAAAAAATAGTATTATAAATATTTTAATTAGATACAATTAAATATTATATTTTAATTAATTAAATTTCAGATTATTTTTGTTTAATTTTAAAAATTAATTTTCAAATCACAATCTCAAATACTTTTTTTTTTCTAATAAAAACCGAAAAGTTCCTTCCCCGACAATTAAATCACAGTCTTAATTAGTTACATTATTATTTGAATCCTTTGGTTTTATGAGATGCACAGTAGTCAAATAAATTCTTTAAGATCGAAGAACGGACGGTCACTTCATTTTTGTTCCTATTTATTAGATTTCAATAACTTATATTTTAAAAATAAAAACTTATTTAAAATTTTCTCTCCTTAACGATTTATTTTTTTATTTAATTACGGTAAAAAGAAAAAATCAAGTTTTTATTTAATAAAATTTTCATATTAAAAATATTTAAATTTAACAGACACGAGATTAACTTATAAATATAAATTTTATATTTCAATATTCATAGTGTTTTTTTAAATGCAAAAATCAGTGTCTTAATCGAAATGTTAGTTGAGCAGAAAGGCGGTGGTGGAGCATGACTGTTGGGTTTTATAAAAGGAGGGCGAGAGTATGGTCGGAGCTCACACGCTCTTCGTGGAGTTAAATGTGGAAGCCGGCGCCTCTTACATCAGCTTCAAAGTGTGACTTCTTTAGCGTCAAAATTTTCGGCTTTGGACCTTTTTGCTGACTAATATTGTCCGGTCCATATTCTTGCAGTGTAATTCAAGTTTGGCTTTTAATCACTTTGGAAGCTATAAGAGTTTTTTTTATATATTCAAAATGTTAATTTTAAACGTAATCTTTATATATACATATTATAATATTATATATTTTGATAAATCTTTTTCTCCTCCTCCTACTCCATGATCGATCATGATAGATCTGAATTTTTTCTTGATCCATCATATAGATCCATCAAATGGGTCTCTCAATATGAAAGCACCTGCAAAATAAGAAAAAGGTCTACTGGGGATACTCCGATAGAGACCTTTCGACGTTCAAGTCAGATTTTATGAATAAAAGTAGAATCTTTAGGCAAGAGTTACCGAGAGAGAATAAAAAATAAAGTCCCGAAAGGAGAGAAGAAGAAGAAAAGAGAGAGAGCCAGTCAGAGGGTCTCCACCGGGTATCCCCGGTAGACTCTTGACCGTTTTTTTCTTATTTTGCAAGTCTTTTCATCAAATAGAATATTGAGAGATCCATTTGATGGACTAAGAAGAAAAATATATTTATCATGATCGATCGTAGAGTAGGAGGTGAAAAAGATTTATCATATTTAAATATATAAAATAAATTCATAATGCATTAGTATGGACTGATTATTGAGGCTTGGGATCAGGGAGAAAGTCGTCCTGTTTTCGTCCTACACAAAATCTATAGGATAGAAGAAAATCATGAGATTGAGAGCAGGAAGCCGTTCAGACAAATTTACATCCTAGCAAAACTTTATCCTCAATAGTCACTATCATGTAATATATTAATTTGCTAATTTATACTTTTAATGAGCACGACAGAACTAACTTCATGCAATTGCAGTGTCTTGTTATCACTAACTTTGTCTTGGATTGAACTTTACATTTTCCAACCTGACAAACATGTGAGCTGCCATCCCACAATACATTTTCGTCCACTGACACATCTTTATTTTCGAGGATAACCATATATTAAATAACATAGGCTGAGCATCTCTGAAGGGTAGATGGCAAACCATTGATAGCCGATCTATGCAAGTATTTTTCATAACATTAATATGGCTGAACTATGCTCCTGTCAATAGGCTATGGATGAAGAAGAGGCTATGGAAATGTGAGATGTTTTGGACCACTTGCTAAGGATGTGACCATGAAGAATACGAGGAAGTTGCCAAACGCAATGCCCATGATGAGATGATGTGTAATGCATTAGTAATCCACACATTGTAATATATTTCTCGCGTCAAGATAAATGGATGAGTAAAAATGTCTTAAAAAATCAATTAAATATGACAGAGGAGATGAGTATTTGGAAGCTATGTCATTGTTCTTGCTATCGGATACAGACAATGTACAATCAAGCTGTCCTGCAAGATGGAGATAAGTTTGAAACTTATCTGGAAGAAAGTTATCTTTATTTGTCGTATCTTCTTCAGGTACACGGCCAATTGGAAAACACTATGCGGCACCCTTTGCAATTACAGTGGATTCGACCTCTTTTTTTTTTTAAAAAAAAATTTCTGGATTCGACTTGCTTCCTCAGTTGGAATACGGGAGAGGGACAGCAAAGCTCAGATCCATGTTGATGTGTTCCTGTGGGAGGCAGTAGCAAGTGATGGTCAAAGCACTTGGATCGATATGCTGTATAAGTATTGTACTTCAGCACCTCAGTCTGAAGCGTTGTATGAATTTTAGAGACTGAACTTCTGGCTTTGTTGATTTTCGCAATCTGATTTTGTTATTATGTGTATGTAATCTTTTCATAAAAACTCACATATATCTTTTGTACCCCAAAAGAAAAATCTGTTGAGTAATGTGCATCAAGCTAATGTTTTCATTTTTTTTTTTCCGAATCACCATGCAATAATATATGTATTTTCCTTTCATTTGTCTTCTTCCTGGCTTCACTTTCTGTACCCATGCTTATGCAGATTCTCCATAACCTGCAGAACTTTTATATATATTATCTCGGAGTATATGTGCAGCGTGCTTAAACACCGAACTTATCATGACTCCCTGGTCCCTGGTTAAGAGCCGAATGTGAAATTAAGACAAACGAAATGTGGTCGGTGGAAGTAACCAATGATAATTGCTTATCTATCGTTTAGTTAGTACAATTGTAAACTATGGATGTGAAGTGGCAAGCATCCATCACGTGGCAATTGTCCTAACCTACAACAACAGCAAATACAAACTATAACTAGGCTTTAGATTTAGAAAGGCAAGTCATCACCCCCACCAGAGACAGAGCTGGATGCTGCAGCACTGTTGCGCTCAGCATGACACAATTGACGAAGCTTCGTAGGTACATACCAAATGGCCAGACGAGGATGAGCATTGAAAATAGCATCAATGTCCCAACCTTGTCTTGCTGCTATGGTCACAAGTGGCTTGTAGCATGCCTGTCTCCACGCTCCAACGTTTTCTCCTCTCTCCTTGAAAGCTCTTCTCAGTGCATTGGACGCATCCTCATCAAGGCAATGAAGGGCATAGCAGTGCACATAATGCCTCATTTTGGGCTTGTTGATGTAGCTTGCTCCTGCCTTCTTGGCGTACCTAAACACCTGATTTGTCACCTATGTCCAGGAAAAAGCCTAATAAGACAAATTTCATTTATGCTTATCTGAATGCAACAGTGAAAGGAGAGGACAATGTTTTCTGCTCTTTTGAGCTGCAAAAAATCAATGATTTTTCAATGACAGGGTAAAGAATCTGGTCGTATAGAAGAACTCAATAACGATAAATGCTGTGGGCTTTTGCATGCCCTCTTAGAGGAGCATTTCAAAATCCAGAGGGTAATGGACTTGGATCCTAAGTCCAATTTTGCACGTCAGAGTAAAGCCAACTGTTAAAGCCTGAAGTGCCACGTTGTCGCACGGACTCAGGAAAATCACATGTTAATTGAAGAATGAAGTACCCTAGGCCTTTCTGCAATTTAGGCCTTCAAGTAATGGAATAGTGACAGCCCCACCAGACCGTACGTGACTTGGTTACCTTTTACCTTGGAACAGCTGTCAAGTTCGTACCAGATAGGGCTGGTTGTGGGTTCACTGTGAGACCCATGTAATTGTAAATGTCCTTGTGGACCCAAAAACCCGATATTAACGGCCCAGATGGGTTTCTTTGTGTACCTTAGTGGGGCATTTTTCTCCGCGGTCCTTGGCGATGTTTTGGACTTGTATCAAGAATTCACGGCACTGTTCGTAGAGATGGAATAGGTAATCAAGGCCGTTCTTCTTACCACGAGCCACTTCCCCAGGCTCCGTCACAATAAATGGGTGCTCCCGTTGTCTCTCGTACCCACCTGCACCGCCATTTTCATCGTTCTCGTTTTCATCATCATGATCAATGTCCACCACCTTCCGCTGCCCTTTCCTCCTTCGCTGCTGCTTCCTCTCTGCTGCTGCTGCTGCCGCCTCCCACGCTCCACTTCCGCCGCTCCCTGCTGCTTCCTTCTCTTGCTGCACTGGCTCCTCTGATAACCCTGCCCACGTACCCATCACACCACAATCAGGATTAAACGCAAACAGAAAAGAAGAAGATTATTATTTACATACATCCTTGTGTTGCTTGCAAAGGGACTTGACACATCATATATAAAATGGATGTAACAGTTCCGAATCTCAAATCCAAATATGAAAACAGCAATCAGAACTTAATTTTATTTTTAGAGGTTACGAGAAGCGCAGATCAAGCTAACAGGAGACAACGATAGAACATAAATAAAAAATAAAGATTACATAAAACGCAGCTAAGCAAATTAAAAAATACAACACATACTACTCTCTATCTAAGCCTTGAGTGACGCAACAAGCATCCAAAGCAGATAGCTAAACTGGTAAAACTTTAAACATGCTCTTTCCAATGAGTAATGAATCTCCTACTAATTCTCAACTCCATAACTTAGAATTCTACTAATATAGCAGGAAAATACTAAGGTAATTAAGGAAGCAACAATGGAATTTATGGGAATTATAACTATATTGTATTCTAAACAAAAACGTAGTAAGCTTGGTAACAAAACCTTCTTGGGAGAGAGCATCGAGAGCGTTGGTGGTATCTCCTGATAGCAGATGTCTTCGCCGAGAATCCTCCTCCTCAAGCCTCCTTCTCTCAGCTCTAACCGCCGCCTTTATACCATATCTCTCTCCAACAAGAAGATCCCACCTGAAAATCTGAGATAAACTGTTCATCATCTCATCAAGCTCCTCGTCCTTCATGTCCAAAAGCGTGTTCACAGTGAATCCCAGCTCTGCTATCTTCGCTGCCGTGTAGTACCTTATCCCATACGCCTGAAACAACTCCTCAAGTCCACACAGCTCCCTCGGTCTCACCGCGTACCCTGCCGTCAGTTGGGGCGGTGGAGCCACAGCTTCGAGAAGACGGTTCGGTGCTGGCACCACTGTTCGCGGGTCCCACTTGAACAAACTTGCTGTGAAGGCCTCTGGATCCATATCTCTATCTATGCGCGCGTCTACTCTCTAGAACTGATCTCTTATACTTCTGTGAGGGTGGCAAGGTGTACATTGATCATAAAAACAGGTGCTTGTTAGTTGTTTTTGCGTTGTTAATTTCCGAAACTACCCTTGCATCCCTTTATTTTTTTTTTCTTTTTCTTTTCCTTCTATTTTCTTTTTTGGATCAAGTAGCTAACAGAATTGGAGGCCTGATGTTTGGTTGGGACTTGACAGTTGAGACCAAACCAGTCAGATTGTGTGTCATTCGGTTCCTCGCAGTTACATAACTTACATTCTCCACATCGAAGTTCCAATATATGCACTCATATTTTGACACATAAGCAACATAACACCATGTGGG
Source organism: Manihot esculenta (assembly GCF_001659605.2). NCBI lineage: Eukaryota > Viridiplantae > Streptophyta > Magnoliopsida > Malpighiales > Euphorbiaceae > Manihot > Manihot esculenta. The sequence goes on from NC_035166.2 coordinate 25,710,856, forward strand.
CCACGAAGCCCTACAATTTTTTTTATTATAATTATTTTATAAGTACTCAATTTGTTTTCTCATATTTTCAATTATTATAAATTAACAAATTTTAATCAGCTGCGTATTTTACGCAAAAAAAATAATTAAAATTATAATTTTTTAAAAAATGCATTAAAACAATGGTAACTTTTATTTTAATAATCTATCATTAGAATATAGCATAATACGTTTAATAAGTTGAATTAACAATTAAGAATTTCATTTCATGAAGAATTATTTAAATTATAAAGTCAACAATACATGCTTAATTAGATTTACTCTAGGTATTTCACATGTAACAGTTTTGCTCAGCCGTCCAATTGACGATCAGACAAAGCAGTAGCGCAATCTTATGTTTTGGGTCTATTGTAAGTGTGGTGCAACTGAATGTGCCAGATAATGTCTCCTTGACTTTCTCGTTACGACATATAGAGTTTTTCTACTTCGTTGGAGATGCCTGGTCTGTTTCCGACTTTATCGTTGCCACATCATATATTCTAACTTAAAATACAAAAAGTCGAAAACACCCTCTTATTTCAGAACATAATTATATTTACAATAAAAATTAAATTATATATTTATTCATTGATTAATTATAAAATATTAGAAATTTTTTTTATAAACATAATTTATTATGTAATGAATTGATTTTATTTTTTTATTTTTTTAATTTTAAAAACAAGACAAAAATGCTGTTGGCTAATTTTCCATCCTCAATCCTCAAGTGAGAGATTGGGGGGAAAATTAGAAAGAAAAAAAAAAAAAAAAAACTCTGGGAAAGCCACATTGACCGAACTATGCTAGAAATCTGATCACTTGCTATAACAAGATAAGGGGTAAATCCGTAATTCAAATAGGTTAAACATGAGAGTCGTTTGGTTAGAGTTAGAAAAATAATAATAATAAGTGAAGCTTTCTATCAAGTGCAAAAAAAATTCCTGTTTATTTTTACATAATTAGAACAATTTTTTCTTTCATATAAGAGAAATAATTTATCTAACAAAAATTTAATGAATTCCATAATTTTTTTTCACTTTAAATTATATCATAATTATTATATTTTTAAATTATAAGTTTCTTGAAATTGTATTTTATATAAAATATACTAATCAAAAAGCAAGACAAAATAATTTATTGCGAAATAAATTAGAAGGACAATTTAAAAAGCAACACTGTTCCTTGGCGATGTAGGAAATAAAATGCAGAGTAAGTACAAAAAATGTCAGGTGTTTCAGCTAAGTCTCTCTGAGCAAAAGGCTGTTTTTGTACTTGTGAATAAAAATAAATAATCCAACGAAGCCCATAATGAGCTGTTCTTTGTTTTGGTCTTACAATCAGCTGCTCCCGCATCTACTTGCATCTCCCACTGGAGCTTATTTCGTGCGTTGGATAATCTGAATCGTGCAGACTAATTTGCTACGTTTCAAATATTCAGTGGCCGTATCAGTGCACGCTTATGAGCATGAAGAAATTCCCGAAGGGAAATAATCCATCTTTTATCTTCTTTTTAGAAAAATAAAAACTTGTTTTACATCGAAAAAGAGAAAAAAAAATACCAAAATTAGTTGGTCAACCACACAGTACTTCTGATACTGCCAATGGAATCATGACACGTCACGTCTCTGATTAGATGCTAACAATGCGTCAGTTGCTCAGGCTGGATTTTTTCTTGCATAAACAGTACTTTTCCTCCTACTCTATTTCCAGCTCTTCCTTTCACATTGCTTTTTAATCAATTCTGGCGTTTCATGGCAAAATTTATTACTCCAAATCTAATGCGGTTTTTCAAATTAAATAATTAAATAAAATTATTTATATCAATTAGACATTAGAGTCCTCAATCAAATAAGAGCTTTTTGATTAGCGCATTAAATCTGAAAAATTTTATTATTTATTATATTTAATTTTTTTTAAAATAAAAATTAGAGATCAAAGGTAGAATATAAAATTTTTTAAATTTATTTAAATAAATTTATTATCAGTTTAAATTTGTAAATGCATTTATTCACTTTTATAATGCATATAATATAAAATGAAAAAATTATTAAACTGAGATGAGAATCTATTAATTAAAAATTTTAAATTCAAGGGTTAAATATAAAATATTTTTAAAGCTGCTTAACATATGGGAATGACAATTTGCATCCATGGGGTCTAACAAGAAATGGGCTAATAATGGGCCACTACCACTGGTAACGAGAAACTTAGGAATAGTCGCAAGTCACAGAAATAGCTCTGGGCTTATGACAATTGGTTTGGTTTTCGGTTTTGAACTCTTCTTCTTTCCCTCGTGGTAGCGTAAACTTATGCATTTAATTTCACAATCTCTAATCAATGGGACCGTGCTTAACTTTCAGTTTTTAACCAGACACTAATCATCACCCTCCACCAGTTTTACAAAAAAATTATGGGAAACTAGGTTTTTTTTTATTATCATATATTGATTGTTGAAATTAATTTTTAAAAATTTTAATTATTTTATTAAAATAAATTCCAAGACCAACGCCAGTTGAAATCAAATCAGAAGAGAAAGCTAGTAAACATAGGACAGGCAATTAAATCATATTAGACCAACAACATTGCAATACAAGTTGAGTAATGTGTCGGTGCAACTATAAATAAAATAATTACTATAAGGTTTTATAATTTGAACGTGTTCAACATTTTTTTACATTATATTATGAAGCCTTGAACTAACGTCAATCCTTTGAGAGACACAATCTATCAACTTTTATGTAATCAATTGGAGTTAGGTTCAATAGTGTTGCTGTTAAAGTATCAAACAATTCATGAATTTATTTTATTAATTAATCTCTATATTTTATAAAAATATTTATAAAAAAAGATAATGGCTAATTATAAATAATAGACTAAATAACTTAATTATTTTTTATAAGAAAAATAAAATAAAATTAAAATTCACCCACATACTTGAAACAAGATGTGCCAAATTACCCTTCAGTTGAAAAATATTTAGCTTAAGTTAAAAAAAGTAAATTAAATATAATGGGTAGTGTAAATTTTGAATATTTGGAGAGCAGGTTGAAGAATGCAGCTAGGATCTGGTAATGAGGGGGACTTTCCATCAAACCCCGGCAGAAATTAATTTATATAAAAAGAAGGATTACAGAGCCCACTAATAAAATAAATAAAATTAGTTATTCTAATTTTCAAGAAACAACGTAAGGATCTTCTTCAAGCAAATTTGCTTGGCCTTCTCTGTCAATCTGTTGCTCTTTCTTTCCCCTTTGTTTCTCTAATCATGAAAGAAACTCGTTTATTGCATTTCTAACAAGACCCTGTTACTTGTTATCGTCACATTTCAACTGTCTCTTCCCAGTCTCAGCCTCAAATCGTCCTCCTCCTATGCTCATGTCCTCTGCTTCTTTGGGTCCTTGAGCTGCTTCTTTGTCAGATTTCTCTTTATTGCTTTTTCTTTCATGCTTCGAAACACTGAAGGGACAGGGAAAATGGACATTTGGAAGTGGGTTTTTGTTGGGATTCTCTGCTATGCTGCTTTTGCATCGACTGTTGGTGCTGTGAAGCTGAGCAGGAGTCAACCCACTGAGAGGATTTCAGGTCTCTTTCCTTTGCACTTACCTCTATTTGCTTCTGTGGTGAGGGATTGCCATGTTCTGTTATTATCCATCCCTATGTTGTTGATTGATAAGCTGATTTATGCTATTTTATAACTTTGATGTAGGTTTGATAAGTGAATTTAGGGTTTCTTTTTCTCTTCGTTCTGAGAATGTAGTTTTTGGTCATGGTACATTTTTGGGGATCCGCTTGGGTTGAAGCTCAACGGGAGATTTGCTAGGATTGCTGGCTTTAGTTTGTTTTCTAAGGTCTTTCACTAGTCAAAAGTAATGTTCGGCGTTATAGTGTAAGAATTTTATTTAGAACACTGATAAAACTCTTTTATATCTTTGTAAGCTGTATATGCCTCTTCTGCTATGATTATTCGTCTTATGCTTGAGCAAAGAGAAAAGGTTGGAGCTTAAGATTAACAAAATATGGTCTCTTAGTTACCAAGCATGATAAATTTGATGATGAGACCGATGTATCTATATGGTTGCGGAAGGTACGTAGAAGGAATAGGTGGACATGGTTGCCATCGAATGGGTATATGTTTCAATTCAAGTTGATTAAGCCATAATCCCATTCTAGTAGAAGTGGGCTTTGGGGTTTGCTGGAGGAGGGATGGCTATATGGTTTTTTCCTCCATTCTACTTGATTCAGGGCTAAATTGGTAGAATGGTCTTATGCGGTTAAACCTCATTTATATTCATCCTAGGATATAAAATGGTTACTTGTTCTGATACAATTGGACTACTATAGAATGTAATTTGGAAGTGCACTAGAATTAGATCAATTATTGTAGCTGAGGAAGTCCTAATTTGTATTTCCTCGATTGAATGCTAATAAACAAGGGCAACCAAAAAAAAGTATCATTTCAATTAGTATGATGGACGGGTGTAAATAAGGTTAATTTTGATTGTATTTATTGGTAGTCATACACAGCTGGACTGCTGCAGAATATGTCGTCTGCTGTCTATTTAGTTAGAGAAAATTTGTTCTTTTAGCTGATAAGCTGATTATTTTAGTTCATATGATCTCAAGTTAAAAAAAGAAGAAGTTTCCATGTATGTAACTCCAACCAGTTTGGATTGAATTGAAGGGAGTAAAAAAAGTTAATTTTGATTGTATTTATTGTTAGTCATACACAGCTGGACTGCTGCAGAATATGTTGTCTGCTGTCTATTTAGTTAGAGAAAATTTGTTCTTTTGGCTGATAAGCTGATTATTTTTAGTTTATATGATCTCAAGTTAAAAAAAGAAGAAGTTTCCATGTATGTAACTCCAACCAGTTTGGATTGAATTGAAGGGAGTAAAATGTCTCTAATTTCCCTGTCATAAGAAATTAGGTGCCTTTTATGTCTGAATGTCATGGTATTCTGGCATGTATTTTTGACATCCCCACTAATGAAATCACATTTCTAGGAGTGTATGCAGAAAGAGAAAGGTTTCTTCCCTGGGTTAGTAATTAGTAGTTTCTTTTTGCCCTACCTCTTTAATACTTTCCGAAATCACTTCACCTAATAATAGGCAGTACCAAGCCCTGGAACACCATATTACATTGATGTTCATTTTGCATTAAGTTCGAGATTATGAAGTCAAATTATTTTTGTGGTGAACATATCTGACATCTTTTAGTAGACCTTAACTAGACTAATGAAAAAAATATTTTATGCGGAAGTGAGGAAAGGGAGAAATGGGAGTTTACTTTTTGCACATATTGCAATTGTTATATTGATAAGGATTAAATGTTCTAGAACTATAAACTCTCTGTAATTATGAGACCTTTAAGTGATAGGATTTGTGGAACATGTAGGTAGTGCTGGTGATGTTTTAGAAGATGATCCTGTGGGAAGGCTAAAAGTTTTTGTTTATGAACTCCCAAGCAAATACAACAAGAAGATTCTGCAAAAGGATCCAAGATGCCTTACCCATATGTTTGCTGCTGAGATCTTTATGCATAGGTTTCTCTTATCTAGCCCTGTTCGAACTCTCAATCCTGAGGAAGCTGATTGGTTTTATACCCCTGTATATACCACTTGTGACTTGACACCAAATGGCCTTCCTCTGCCTTTTAAATCACCAAGAATCATGAGAAGTGCTATCCAGCTTATTTCTTCAAACTGGCCCTATTGGAACCGGACTGAAGGAGCTGATCACTTTTTTGTTGTCCCCCATGACTTCGGAGCATGCTTCCATTATCTAGTGAGTCAATCAATCCATTTCTTTCATGTTTGTTCCTAGTAACCTCCTATTTTTTTGACAAGCTGTTTACTGAATTTTAACCAACAGAGCTGATCATATGGATTCTCAAACTCCTAATATGTTTCAGCTTTTGTGCTGTATCAAATTGTCATAATGCGAATTTGTACTTCATCGAGTTGTTATATTCTGGCAAGGTTCTCTTCCTTGATGTCATTAACTTTTGTTGGATGTTTCCCTCTTCACACGTGCTGTTGCAGGAAGTGAAGGCCATTGAAAGAGGAATTCTTCACTTGCTCCAACGTGCTACCTTGGTGCAAACTTTTGGACAACGGAATCATGTTTGCTTAAAGGAGGAGGGCTCAATAACTGTTCCTCCATATGCTCCTCCACAGAAAATGCAAGCCCACCTTATTCCTGAGAAAACTCCTCGATCTATCTTTGTCTACTTCAGAGGATTGTTTTATGATGTAGGGAATGACCCAGAAGGTGGCTACTACGCAAGGTATTTTAAATAGTGTTTACATTTTTAAGCAAAGAGTTGAGGTGCAAGTGTTTTCAATTTTTTTCGTGTAGCAACAAAGGCTCAAATCCATATTTTGTTTGATGTTGGTAAAAAAATGTAGATATGAAGCTGTGACAAGAACCATCTCGTAATTTTAACAGTTAACTGAAATATTCAGGTAAATCACCTGGTGTTTCATTAAAATGCTATGAATTGTTTGTAAGTGGAAGAGAATTATCAAATTTCATGGATTCTCTATTTATCCTTGTTCTGATAGAAGTTTGAAAAGCTAACTTAATTCTCCATTTTTGGAAAATTTTCAGAGGTGCACGAGCAGCAGTGTGGGAGAACTTTAAGGACAATCCGCTTTTTGACATATCCACGGAGCACCCAACTACATACTATGAAGACATGCAACGAGCTGTGTTTTGTTTGTGTCCACTTGGGTGGGCCCCCTGGAGTCCGAGATTGGTTGAAGCAGTTATATTCGGTTGCATTCCCGTCATCATAGCTGATGATATAGTTTTACCCTTCGCTGATGCAATACCATGGGAAGAGATTGGAGTTTTTGTAGATGAGAAAGATGTACCAAACTTGGACACCATTCTGACTTCAATCCCACCTGAAGTAATACTTAGGAAGCAGAGATTACTTGCGAACCCTTCAATGAAGCAGGCGATGCTATTCCCACAACCTGCACAACCAGGAGATGCTTTCCATCAAGTTCTGAATGGACTTGCACGTAAACTGCCGCATGACAGAAGTATTTACTTGAAGCCAGGTGAGAAGGTCTTGAACTGGACTGCAGGTCCTGTAGGTGACCTGAAACCTTGGTAGCAGCTATAACATGTACATTTATTTGAAGAAATTCTTGGCAACCAACAGAGTTTCTCAAAAGTTTGACACTGTGAATCTTGATTTTGCCACAACTGTTGGATTATGCAGGTTTAGTGAATAGGGATATTGCTATGAGCTGTTTCTTCCCTTCCCCCTCCACCTCCCTTCTCATGTAAAGGAACTTTTTATCAAGAGTTTTCCATGTTTCAATTAGTAAGAGCTATTTGTCCATTCACAATTGCTAAATACGAGCTAAGTGCCAACACCCATGTTGTGGGCTATAGGTTGAAAGTATTTATCTGCTAGTTGATAAGACCAGAGCTATAGTTTCATTTTATTTATTAGGTATTTATAATTTAAATTTGATATTATTAGAAATTCAGAAAAAATGAAGAATAACAAAGGTAAAACTAAACATATTTCGTAGAATTGAACTTGATGCTGATGGAGATATTAATCTCAAAAAGAGTATACTAGTACATGAAATTAAATTGTATATGTTAATATTGAAATGATAAGAACCCAAGTCTAAATCATCTTCTCTCCAACATAACATGTGAGGAAATTTTTTTAAAATATTTTTATAAATTATTTAATATTTTATTATTATTTTTTAATAAATATTATTTTACATTATTTTATTTTTTTAATATTATAAAATTAAAATTTAAAATTAATATAATAAATTTTTGTAATTTTTTATAAATATAAAAAATAATTTTTATTACACTTAAATTCTTAATTTAAATTGTTAACATTGGTTTTTGTTATTATGATATAATAATTTAATTTAATTTAATTTTTAAATTGTTAACTATTAAATACATTAATTTTATAAATATTAACTATTATAATTTATAAAATAAGCTTTTATATAGAATTCTTAAAATTGTTAATCGTATATAGCTCCGCTTTTTAATACTCTTTAAATTTATACGAAAAATAATTAATGAAAAATGTATTTTTTAATTTTAAAAGAAAAAACATTTTATTTAAAGTTTTGATTATATAAATTTTTTAATAAAAAAATTATATATATAATTAATCAAAATTATATCATTTTATAAAATAAAATTTATATTCAAATACAAAATACTTTAGCCAACTAAATTAAAAATCTAATTACAATTATCAAATTTAATTACATCCAAATTTCATTATTTTTTTGTCTTTTCACTTTTATAAAATCATTCCATTTTATTTTTTATTAATTATATTTTATTAAATAAAATAATTCAAATTTAAAATAAAAATATTAATTTTAAATAAACATTTGAAATAATTTACTCAATTATTATACTAAATAATATATATGGTCAAAACATAAAATTTTAACACTTTTGATATTTACAAAGATTTTTATTTTTTAAATTTAAAAAAAATATATATCATTTTTATTACATTTTTCATTTAATGGAATGCTTATGAAAAAAACATATATATATATATATTCTAAACTAAAAAATTATATGTATTTTTTAAAAATGACCTTGCATAAAATATTTAAAAAATAAAAATAAATATAAATAAAATCAATTTAATAAAAAAATTATAAAATTAAAGAAAAAATTACAAAAATATTAAATCAAAGCAACTGAAATCCATTACGCATATAAAAAAATCAAATTCAACATAAATTTAAATTAAATAAAAATATACATAAATTATTAGTTGAACTAAAAGAGCAATACAAATAATATTTTTAAAAATTAAAATGCTAACAATGCAATTATATGTATATATACGATATCTCTCTATTAAATTTATGAAAATTCAATTATATTTTTAATAAATAATAATGATTTATTATTAAATTTATCATTTAATAGCAATTGTAAATTGTAAATTTTTAATTTTTAAATATTAAAAATATTATTAATTTACTATAATATTTATTTTTTAAAAAAAATAAATTAAATTTACATCAATTTAAAAAATTAAAATTTTCATTTTTAATTTGACAAATCTATTTTTAAAGTGTATAACAGATTCAAAGATATACTTAAAAAATTTAATTATTCTCTTCTTTTTCTCGTTTTAAAATATATCATTATTTGTAATTTTATAATAATAACTTATAATTTTCTAAACAAATAAAAATATCCTTTTTAAGTTATTAAAAAAATTAATTGACGCTAATTATTAATTTAAATTATTTTTATATTTCTATATACGATTTTTTAATTCATTATTTTTTTAAAAAATAATTTAATTTACAATAAAATTTCAATAAATAGAATTTAAATGTAAAAAAGATATTTTATAGTAAAATTTAATCAAGAATATTTTAATCAATTTAAATTTAAATAGACTAATAATATAATTAAATTAAAATTTTTTAAAAAAATTAATTTAACTTAAGATAAAATTTGAATATAAGTAATTTAAATATTAAGAGAATTCTTTATTGATAAAATTTAATCAATTATAATTTAAATATTAAGAGATTTCATCAATCAATTAATATAATTAAATAATTAAATTAAAATTTTTTAAATAATAATAAAACATAGTAGAATTATTTTAAAAAGTACTAACATTTTTTTTTAAATTTTTATATATATTACAGATTAATAAATATTATATAATTAATAATTCTATTGCCAAATTAATAATTAATTTAATTTTAAACGCGAGAGAAAAAAAGAGTGGTAATAATTAAAATGATAATTTGGAGAAAAGACGAATATTATTTTTTTACCAATAAGACTTATTATTTTTTGAAATAAAAAAAGATTTAATAATTTGTATTAAAAATTATCTCACACAACCATAATATTTATAAATTTATAAAAGTAGAAAAAAATCATTTAGTTACTTCCGGTTAAAATTGATAGATAAGAGATGTAATTTATAAAATTTCCAAAACGTGAGCAGAAAGTGCCAGAACTAGAACAACTTTTGTGGGACGGGAGACATGAAAGCCCCGCTTCCACGTGTTCTCCAAGCAGCCGATAAAACTAGCTAATTTACCTCTACTCAGTGTTCACCTCTTATCTCCTCGTCTCGTCTTCTGCCTCAATTCTGTTTGCCTACAGATCGACCTGCGAGGAGAAGAAGCTTGGCTGCCGGAGAAATGTCCCTGCATGCACCCACCAGGATTCAGGCCGCCAATCCTACTTCTCCACCTTCTATTTTAGCTCCTCTTGGCAGTAATGCTGGGCTCAGGCCACCATCGGATCGTTTTGCTCTGAAATCCTCCTCCTTTTCTCCATCGCTCCACCTCTTGCTTACTTCTAATCAACAGAAGCCTCTTGCTTCTGCAGCTCCAAGATTCTCCATGCGTGTTGCCTCCAAGCAGACCTATATTTGTCGCGATTGCGGGTGATGATATCTTTTGGGTTCTAGATTGTTTCTTGATTTTGTTGTATTCTTTGTAAAGTTTAGTAGATGAAGGGGTTGTGATTTAGTACAATTCTGGTGATTCTAGGTATATTTACAACGAGAGGACTCCTTTCGAGAAACTGCCTGACAAGTACTTCTGCCCTGGTACTCACTTCCATGTTCGCTTCAATTTTCAGTTTCCAATATCCTTTGGTTAATTCAGATTGGTAGTGGGTGGCATAGATTATCCTCCTTATCCATGAACTACTGATGATTTCTTAATATTGGTTGATTAAACTGTAGTCCGTCGTCTTTAGCTATCTCATTATGAACAAAATGTTTGATGCTTGTATGCACTAGAAAAGGGAACGGGGAGTTGTCATTTCAAAATTTTCTGGCTGGATTAGATTGCTGATGCTATGAATTGAATTTGCTTGGCAGTTTGTGGTGCTCCAAAAAGGAGATTCAAGCCATATGCACCTGCTGTGACAAAAAATGCTAATGAAACAGATGTTAGAAAAGCACGCAAAGCTGAAATCCAGAGAGATGAAGCAATTGGGTAAGCACACGTCTAGTTTCTTGTTAGTTTTACAAATCTCAGCCTCTCGTAACAATGGTAAACTTGACAGGCGAGCTTTGCCAATTGCAATAGTGGTTGGAGTCGCAGCCCTTGCTGGTTTATATTTCTACCTGAACAACAGCTTCCAAGGTTGAACGTCGGTAATTTCACAGGAACTATGGCAGAAGAATTTTATGTGAATGCTCGAGTTCATAGAACAGGGCAATTCTTGTAATTTTATTCTATTAAGGAAACGTTTATTTAATGTTATTCTTTTCCTCCATTCCAAGATTGATAAATGCAAACTTCTCACTGTCCGCAGCTATAATGAAAATCTAGGAATTTTCAAAATCAACGCAATAAATTGCCAAAAGAAAACTGACGGAAAGCATGGACTTTAACCGAGAAAATTGTAATTTGATAAAACAAATTAAAGTTTGAAACTTTACACATGGTTATATATGTATTAAGTAATCATTCTTGCAACACAAAAGAACCCTCTATTCTTTTCTCCATCAGTTGTAGAGGGGGGAAATTCAAAGGAGAAAACATATCATTAGAACCAGAGGCTGGTGCAGGCTTGAACTCATAAGGTCCTTCCTTCACTCCCCAAACCTGTATCCAGCAAAGACAGCTTTCTTAAAAAATTAAGGGTTTTGTTTCATTTCCAATCAACGTTATGTTAAACCAAAGATAGAGAGCTAACCTGATTTCCATCATCATCATAGCCCCTATCCCAGGTATGTATTTCATTGTTTTTTAAAATTGCAAGTTCTGAAGTGCAGTAGCTTGCTCCGTTCTGTCAGAATGATAGATGAGTAACGACTACAATTATACTTGTTCCCATCTATAGATCTTCTATATAATTTCCCATATAAATGAAAAAACGCACAAGGCCTGGAATAACTTAAAATTGAATGATGACAAGAAGGATGAAAGCAAATACCCATGAATTTGGGAATCCGCCGGGGGGAGTAGAACCTTCATACAAGCAGCATTTTCCACGGTCACAGCGTTTAAGATGTATTGTTGTCAGATGTTCTGCAATGTCCTGCACTTGCGCAACAAAATGGAGAAACTGATTAAGAGAACTAGTTATCCATTTTGATAATGCAGGCCATGGCATATATTAGAATTAACAGTCATCTAAGAAGCAATGGTGACTTTAAAATTCACAATTTTCTTGAAGTTTAAAGCAAAACAAATAAAATCCAGTACCACATGATAATGAGTTGAGTCAAAATCTGAATATGTCTAGAGGACTTACACCAATAACTTCTTCTGGCAGCGGTCGCTGATCCTTTGGTCGATCACAGAAATTTTTGTACTCCTCTGCGTCTCTGATGGCAGATGAGCTCACCTGTCAATTAATGGAAGAATGAAATGATTTATTAGTTGTGTAAGGTGTTTATGTGAAATCTCTCACAAAACCTCAAAAAGAATTAGGAACAGCAAAACTATTTTAACTGTGGTAATGGATGGGGAAAATGATCTACTTCACAAGATGATATTACTAACTAGCCAGGTAAAAAAAAAATACAGTTGCAGTAAGAAAACAGGGCAAAAAGTTTTATAATGAAGCACACGCATGACAGTTCTATTATTACGAAGAAACCATGGCATGTTTTCGCATAAGTCTCAGAGTCATGTTTCAGAGCATAATTTATGGAGGTATATTCTTGGCCATCGTTCATTAATACTACTACTACTACTACTTTATAGATCTACTTGATGAAAATCAACTACTAGTAAATAGGAGTTCAAGGGGCTTCAAACAAACATTATGAAGACGGCATGATCAAAGTAAAAAAGAACTTTGGTGTAAATAATTGCAAATGGTATTGAGAATAGGAATAGTAGTTATACTAATAGCACTAATTATATTAGGGCCATATTTAATCCCCTAAGATTGCCCCTTAACAATATGAGGGAAAGAGATAATGCGTAGTTTGTACTTGATTTACAATGCAGCGCAAATAAGTTATTATAATAAGCTCACCTCAACATCGCATTTCAACTCCTTTGGACAAGGTTTCACCATATAGAACCTCTGAAAAAGATATAATTGTTTTAGAATTTTCTTTTTGTTGCAGAAGTGTCATTAAACAAAAGCCGCAAGCTAAAATATTTACAAGCAGATGGAAAAGAAAGCAACTTTTCCACTTTGGAAAGCCAAAAATCTTGCATACAATCTAAAAATAAGAATGTTCTTGATATATTAATAAAATGTAAGCAAAAATCTAAATCAAACAGCAATATGATAGATTACCTGCCGAAAGGGCTTTTGAGGAGTTCTCCAGAATGCCTAATAGTAGACAGATGACTCTCATAAAATGGCAGACATGAACTAAATTTACAAATGAAAATGCAGTAAAGACAGTGAGTTCAACTAACCTGTTCGAAATATAAAACCTTGGAACCATCCACCATCTCCGCTGCCGGACAAGTAAGCATTCTGCACATGAGAATTCCTAAAACTAAAAATAATGAAAGAATTTACAGCATCTGAAATTTCTCTTGCAATTTCTGAATGTTCAAGCTTCATTCAGGCTCATCGCTTACTCAAATTTCAACAAAATTAGTGGTTCAAAAACAACAATGGAAATCCGACGAAGAAGTAAAGGGGTACCTAATGTTGAAGTAATTATCGGGATCTCGGGATGCTTGTTCTCTGGAGAACTAACTCCACAAATTAAATTGACACAGGAATTAGCGAAGCAACGAAAATGGGGATGAACCCAAAAATGCAACAAGCTTAATTAAAACGGTACCTTTTCGCCGCTGAGTGATTGAGCTACAATTCGAGCATGGTCCCAACGGGTAGTAGACTTGGTGAGACGCTTCACCAGAATCGCACCGCCGATCAAAACCAGTGTCTTGATTACCAATCCTCGAGCTCGGCTCCATCCATTAGATTCCCAGCCCGTTCCCATTTTCTAGTTCTTTATACACGGACGCAGGACCAAGAACCCAGCACCATTTCTTCCCCTAAAAAATCGGATAAAACGAAAAAAGCTGTAGCAGGATATCGCTGCAATGAGGCAGCGGGGAGGAGGAGGAGGAGGGAATGTGGAGATTGAATAACAACTGTGTTAATATGATCGTGAATTATGGTGACAGAGAAAGATATGGCTCGAATAATTGATGAATCAGAGATTTGTCAATTGTTCGAATCCCTGACTCGCCGGCGCCCAGTTGTCGACAGGAGCTGGTTAAAGTTCCTTTGGGCTTTGTCAGCCCCGTCAGGCTCTGCTTTTCCTCACAGTTGGTTTCGTTCTCTGGTAAGCGAAGCTAGATTGCGGTGCAGATTACTTGGGCCGCTCCACATCCTTTCAATTGTGCGCGTAGAGTGACTATTATACCCCGCACCTTGATTAATACAAAATCTATGTATTTTGGCTTGGAAGTTTCATGTATTCGGGAGAATTCTAATTATTTTTTTATTTAGACAAAAAAAAAAAAAAAAAAAAAACAACAGAGGAAGGGAGAGGGGGAGGATTATCCCACTGATTGGTGGCTTAACCAACCACTGAGCTTATCTGCTTATGTGCAAGAACTGTGCCTTACTTGACAGGGATTTGGGAATTCGATCTTTAAATATTACTTGAAAATTGAAATTCGTTTGTTGTTAACTTCAGAATCTGGCAATTTTAGTACAAATGACGCCCAAACAATAGATTTTACAGGACGTAATTTCAAACACAAACAGATAACCAGTCACTCATAAAATCAACAACTTTATTTAAAGTTTCCAGAAGGATGAGGGTTCTATATCACTGTCGCTCTCATCAAGGAGAAACCCCCAGAAGATCCATCACCAGCAACAGATTCAAGCACAGTACTCCTCTCTTTCTCATGCTCCTTAAAACAGTAAACAGGAGCTTGCCAATTTTCATCCTCCAGCACTGCTCCGACCTCAAACGTCATCACATGAGTAACCATCCCTAGCACACAACACAATCACAACATTCTCAATGGTAGATTATTAAATAAAAATGGGTATTATCTATTCTTTAAATTTCAGAAACATTATGTGTTATCCAAGGAATCACCTGTATAGAAGGTCCAGGAAACTGGTCTCCTAGTTATGACATCCTCATAGTACCAAATGAAATCCACCTTCTCCCACACGTTGCAGAGGAAGCCGTCAATTTCTTGCTGACCAAGATAGTTAGCACCTTCAAGCCAGTTGGGTCGGAGAACGCCTACCGGAAAATGCAAGACTCTGCATTCTTGATTCGAATCCAAGGTGTAGATAAAGGAAGTGCCATTATCCCATTCGAGGTCATACAAGAGCTTGCCTAGCTGATTCTGGATTATGTTGAAGTTTCGGCCATTGGGCCAGTCGTACCAGAGGTCCACCACTTGGAGTTTGCCGGCGCTAGTGTTCATGAAGAGAATTGAGTGAAATTGAGAAGGCCATGCAGCTGGTGTTGGGTCTTCAGATTTTGACTCTATTGAAACACTGGCGGAGGAGATTAAAAGAAGAATTAGCAGAGAGTTGAAGGGCATGGGTTCCATTGCTGAGGCCATGGTTAATTGTTTATCATATTCCAGTTGCAGTTGGTCAATCCGTGATTCAACGACGGTTTTATCCTTAGAAGTTCCGATATTTGCATCTCAGGACCTCCCAGTATTGGAAATTCTATTTTCACCCATCCTAAATTTACACTCAGTTGTACTGTCGCCCACTTACATTTCATTTTTCTTATTTACGCACCACCAGCTGTTGTTTTCATTTAGGAATGCCAGTTTTCAGCTTCCAAAAGCAAGTGCAACAGCAACATATCTCACAAGATAGACGAAATCCCTATGAAAATATGAGAGAGAGAGAGAGAGAGAGAGAGAGAGAGAGAGAGAGAGAGAACCGTGCTGAGAAAAATTCAATTTTGGAAAATAAAACATACATTTCACTGTACAATTTCCCGCTATCAGCAGCTCTTGTTCATCAGGTTGTAGATTATGACAATTAATACTATTCTTCTTCATATTTTGCCAATGACAAGCCAATAAATCTTCCAGCTTTACAGCGGAACAGATACTGATTCCCGGCAACAGGGCTGCCGGGATTTTTCTTGATGTCATCCCACCGTCTTACCCACAGTTGTCCAGGAACAGCACGTGTTTCAGGAGCAGCATGGCTATTGAGGTTGTTCATGACCTTATCACGCACTGCAGAGAACAACTATACCAACAAATATATCATGTAATGATGCAGTGAGCAAGGGAAACAGATTTATCATAATGAAACACCAAATTTGAAATTTGAAGCTATCTTTCATATCATATCACACAGGGTTTATGCTCACTGCCTCTGGGGGTTGCTCCAGACCAGTTAACCACTTCCAAAGATCTGGATTTTCCTGAATAATAGAAAACACATATTAAAACGGGAACACAATATAATATATTGATAAAAAAAAACCTCAGCTTAAAACTAAAAGAAGTCACCAATGGTAATTGAGAACTAAAATGTCAAAGCAGACGTTAAAAGAACATTTCATTCATTCATCATTATCTTTAATTTGAACCTGACACAGAACCAGGTAAAGGCACAAGATATTGAATTAAAGAGCAGTGAATGTTGTACCATCGGTTTCAGTTCCGGTAAACAGACGATTAACAGGAAATCTTTCCAGCATAAAATCCACCTTAAAGCTAGTTAATCTTAAAAATGTTTAAAGTTCAGCAAGAAAAAAGAACTCTCTTTTTGAAGCAGCTAATCTAAACACGCCCATGAATTTACGAAATACCCTTAAATTTGAGGAGACGAATGAAATCACATAAAAGCTGTCGGAAGCACAATAACAAAATGAATATCAAACTTTGACCAGAAAACTAATAACCAAAGGCAATTTAGATTATAAATATAAGCGAATAAGAAAATTTACCAAGTCAAGGACATTACAAGTGCCTTAATCCCACTTTCCAGGGAATAAATATGCTCTTCCACCCATTTTCCCCAGAACCAAATCCAGCTCCAGGAACCCTCTCTGCCTACTCCTATACAACAGCCCGAAACTTGTCTGCGACCCTGTGTTGTGCATACTTAGCTACAAACCGTAAAAAGGACCAAATATTCGGGGAAATGAAACGATAGAAACCTGTTGCATAAACGCCTTTTACTTTCTTCGTTGGTCAGATCAATATCTGAGAATTGCGTTTCGTTATCGCTCACAGATGAATAACTTGAAAACAAACCATACTGAGGTCCGGGAGAAAATACACATACAAATTCAGTCAAAAAACAAATTTTCTACTACGATCAAATCAAGATAATTAAGAGAAATTAGGTGGAAACCTGAAAGAAGTTTCCCTGAGAATGGGGGAGAAAGCAACTGTGGAGTTCCGAGGGACTGTGGCGGAGGTATTGACGACATTACAGGCGTGATAAGAGCTCTTCTCAAGCTTGCCATTTTTCTTGATCCGAGTTTTATTTGGACGTTAAAAAGTTAACCTTCCCCGCCGTGAACGAAAAAGAAAATGATGGACTAAAGAGGCAGTGTCGTGGTGGGCTTCAACAGATTGGGTGGCATCCAACAGGCCCGCATACTACGCCACATTTGATCCAAAAGGGAGTTGGGCTCCGGTTCAGTTATTGTCCACTGCCAAAGACAACGTGTTTCTCTGACTAATTTCTAATCTTTCTCTCTTTTTTTTTTCTTTTCCAATTGAAAAAAGAAAATAAATAAAATAAAAAAAGGCATCGCGGTGGGCAAATATCAAATTTGTCCATGTCAATTTGCCATTTGCAAAAAATTACTCTATTGTGGCATTTTATGTTTTATTAAAGTTTTTCGCACATTGTAAATTCTGCATAGAGTTTTTTGTCACAGGGCGCACTTGAGCATTGCGCCTGTGCGGCACTTGGACAGGTCCCAACGAGGTTACAGCTCGCCAAGTTCAATCTATCGAGGAGTTTTGCCATGCTGACCGGTCTCGCCCTGCCTTGGGCTCATCAGAGGAGCGGCTCCAACCCCTGACCAGGGTGTGTAGGTACGGCGATCCCACACACAACGGCCCTTCGAACAACTCCCCACCCAATCTTTACGGCAACATTTTCCCTAGCATGGTGTCACGGCATCCCCAAGAATTATGCATGTGACAATCTCCCCACTCAATCCATGCTTGCCCTCGAGCATGTCTGCAATTAAGCACTTTGATCCCAGCATCGTTTCTCCGAAGTGACGCTTTTTCACCCAAGCTACGAGCGCAACGAGCCAATGGGGACGTCCCTATCCCGTCAAAACGCAGGCTTCACCTTGCCTTGCCCCACCCGTTGAGGCACCCGAGGAACCCTATCCTCGCTCACACAGTTGCCTCGCAATACTTGCTCAGGACACCACCTTCACTTAGTGGGTCCGATATAGCACCTCGGTACGCGCAGCATCAATCCTTGCTCCCCTCCACCAAGGAAGCTCAACTCAACTACGCGCAGTCACTATGCTGGTTCTCCACACTAGGAAAGACAACTCCTCTTCTCCTCTGTTCTTCCAGGATCTTCAGCGCGGGATAGCAAACATGCCATGCAGAAGCCCACCTTGGCTCTGATACCACATGTCACAGGGCGCACTTGAGCACTGCGCCTGTGCGGCACTTGGACAGGCTCCAACGAGGTTACAGCCCGCCAAGTTCAGCCTATCGAGGAGTTTGGACATGCTAACTGGTTTTGTCCTGCCTTGGGCTCATAAGGGGAGCGGCTCCAACCCCTGACCAGGGTGTGCAGGTATGGTGATCCCACACACAACGGCCCTTCGAGCAACTCCCCACCCAATCTTTACGGCAATATCTTCCCCAACATGGTGTTACGACATCCCCAAGAATTATGCACGTGACATTTTTCTTTTGCCTTCCTGCGTAATGATTCCCTCTATGACCTTGATAGAATTATTTTCCAGAAAAAAGAAAGACACAGCCTCACTCGACTGGGTATTGGTGTTTCGAATGACAAATATCCACCATTTCTACTACAAGCCATCGCAGTGAAAATAAGTCTTCACATAAGAAGCTATACAAAAATCATTTAAAATTCTGAAGAAAAAGGCTATAGAACTTTCAATTCCATTGTACACAGCTTGAATAAGAACATTGATGACAGTAAAATAAAATAAAAATCTTAAACGGAAAGACTCAGCTTTAATCTAGATTTCAATCTCAGATGCTTAGGCGTTTGAGGGCAATCATGTGCTAACAAAATGTAAATTAACAAATAATGATTTAAATGGAAATTAAATATTTTATAGATCTCGCCATGCCCTTATAATGCAACAGTGACATCGCTTGCTTTCACTCGTACGAGTAGAATCTGCAAGGTCTCCACAGGGTTTAAGTTTTTCCCTTTTTGAATGTTGCAGATTTGTTCTCAATCAAGGACATGCGAACTGGTTCACAGTCGAATACCATGTAATAGGGTATCATATGGTTGCTTCAAAATTTTATTTCGCGTCTCTCTGCAAAAAATTTTCCTGACACTGTCAAATCAGGAAGCAGGGCAAGCCACACTCCAGTGTCGGCTGCATCTGGCGTTGATATATTACCAGACCAACCCGTCATGGCAGTCTTTACCCATCCTGGACAGTAGCAGTTGATATAAATCTTGTGATCTTCAGGCTGGTCTGACAGTTCCTTTGTCATTATCCTAGTGAAAGCATTAACTGCAAGTTTTGACACCGAGTAGTCAGTGAACGTCTGAGGCCACCCACCCGATTTCCAAGTGTCGTCTTCTACTTGCTGTAGGAAATTAGATAGAGTCCTTTCAATGAGTTCTTCTGATAGTGTTTCAATGTCACTTAATTGTTCTCTCAAAGTTGCATCTTCAATTCTCTGTTATGGGCAAGTAAACAACAATCAGTTTAATAGTATCAAAGAATTTTGTACTTAGTAAGCATCACATACACTAAAACATAATCTTTTTGTCTTCTTCCTCCATTTTTTGTCTTCCTTTCGCCCTCTTTCTCTCGGCAGTGGGGCAGGGGGCAGAATGGAGAGACCAGTGATTTACACTATATTACAGGACCTTCCTATTTCTATTTACAGCAAAATGTGCACATCTAAAAGAATCACAATAACCCATGCTTGGATATGCTTGAATTTCTAATTCTCTATTAGCCATTAAAAGCTCTGTTGCACGTGCATGAAACACAGAATATTTTGCCCAAAGGGAGGACAAGCAGGATTACAGAAGACGGGTGGACCCAGATCAGAGAATGGATCCAAGGCCTCTTTAGATTTTAATTTTACCAACACTCTAGCATTATGTTCCTGATTGCATGATCCGGATTACAGATCACTAGCACTTTGTAACATTAAAATTAGCATTTCAAAGTGCAAACTACGAGTAGAGAATCAAATTATTATCATTATTATGCTGTAAATATTGGTATTTGGACTTCTTTTTGTCGTCTTAAGTTGCTACGTACCATTTTTAAATTAGAACTAATTTTATGTTCCGTTTTTATTCCATATGCATGATCTACAATCTAGGTAAACCTAAAACTTTGACCCACATTACATTGGCAGGCGTTCAGTGGAAGAAAAAAAAAGGATAATGAAGCCTACATATATCATGACATATAGAAGCTATCTCATCTCTCAGAAAGAGAAATAAGGAACATGAAAGTATAACTTACATTTCGTCTGCCACTTATTTTACCCAGGCGCGAGCTCACATTAACTATACGAGCACCTGCAGTAGAAGGTCTCATCAATGGAATCATAGCTTTAGTCACATTCTTAGTGCCATAATAGTTGGTATCAATAACCATTCGAGCAAATTCAACAGAATTATCAGACCCAGTATTGAAATTGACACCGGCATTGTTCACCTGCAAAACATAATTTCACATGAAAACATCAAAGAAAATCAAGATGATTTCAAAACTAACGACATGAAGGAAACATAAATAAAATCAAAATCAGCTTAAGGGGGCTAATTTACCAGAATATCAATACCACCGTAGGTTTCTCGTATCCATTCAGCAAACTGTTGGATGGACGAAGAATCTAAGACATCAAGCAGATGGAAGACCACACTTAGACCTGATTCTTGCAAGACATTAACAGCTTCAATACCAGCACTACTTTCTCTTGATGTCAATACAACTGTCAATCCATGATCTGCAAGTTGTCTCACAATCTCAAATCCTATTCCTCTATTAGCACCCGTGACCACAGCAATACTTTCCGATGACCACCACCTAGAAACAATCCCCAATTAGAAATTACACCACTTTCAATTCTTAATTCAGAGCTGTGTTACATTACAGACGATGCATCCCACTGCTAAAACGAGTAAACTGCCTCAAACAAAACATAGCCCATGAGACCATTTTGTTCTTTGGCCCAATTGCCTACGCACTACGCATTCATGAAGCATGAATCCCAGAAATTGACAAAATAATTCAGGAGATATTATAGTAAATTCGAGCTCATATCAACATAATTGTACAATGCACATAGAGCATGTAAAAACACACATCTACAGCAGTACTGCACAAAACTCAGGGTGCTGAGATCTAAGGCAGAAGGGAACACTCAAGGAAAGAGAGAAGAAAGGTACCTTTGGTGATCGGAGTAGGGAATGGTTCGGAGAAGTGAAATCTCTTGGAGTCTCCTTTCTCTTCTTTCCTGGGCTCGCTCTTTATTTCCCATAGCTGCGAAAATTGGCTTAACCGGCCGGTAACTGAGTAGGGTGTTTGTGTTTTAGGTCTCCCACTCGGGATCTTTTGTTCGCCTTCTTTCTGTAATGGAGCTTTGAGGAAGCTGGAGCCTGGTCAAAATCTCGTAGCTAATTTTTAGGTCAAATTTGCGATTTTTGGATGCCACCTTCTATTCTGTGGCACCAGAATCGGAACCATGTTTATTTTGGTGGTGGGTTTAATTTGGTTTGATGTATTTTGTGGGTTGATCTTCTTAGATGGGAAGAAGGTTTAGCCTATGGGCTTTGTATTTTAGGGCGAGCGATGATGGCAAAAACCCAAAAATTTCCTACATGCACAAATTTATTTGCAATTCTGAACCATGTCTTACTAACTGGTCTTGAACTTGAGTTAAATTAGATTGTGTTCAATCTAGTTTATAAGGCCATCTCCAACGCTGCGCCAATTTTTATTTTAGTGTTGGAGATGGCTCTCCAACGCTGTACCAAAATCTAACAGGATTTTGGCGCGTGAGACTGTAGCAGCGCTATTTTCTGTTTTTTTTATTTATAATATAATTTAAAATTTATTTCTTTTTCTATTTTTTTAAAATTTATATATATTTTTAATTAAGTTTAATTTTTTTCATTTTTATAATTTATTATATTTTTAATTTATTTTATATTTTTATAATTATTGAAAATTAATTTAAATTAATATATTAATAATTATAAATAATATTTATAATAAATTAATTTATTTATAACATATTATATAGAATAATATAAATAAATTAGTAAAGTGACACATATATTATAATTGAACGATATATATTAATTCAAAATACAATTATTCACGGTACATTAAATATTTAATATTCCGGAAGGTCAAATCCAGATCCGGCAATATCATTGAGATATTGACCATACACATGAGATGCGGATGACGGTGGTGGTTGTTGACGCTGAGCTCTTTTCTCTGATATTCAAATTTTTTCTTGGCGAAATGTTTCACGAGCAATTGGATCAGAAATAGAATTTAAATCAAGCAATAAAATTTTATTTTCTTCTTTAAATTCCTTTAAGTCCAAAGCTCTACCTTTCATTAGTCTTCCCTTCTCCCTTTCTGCAGTTGCATTCGCCAACGATTCCACAAACTTTTCATTATCAGCATGTAAGCATTTCAGAGCGAATGAAAAAGATTCGTCAAGTTTTTTCTTCAATTTTGCTTTTTTGACACCAAGAGGTCGATCTGATGATGTATAATCTCCTGCAATATCCTCATTTAAATGGATTGAAAAAGATGATAAGTTTAAAGATGGTACCATAGGCGAGTCAGGAGTAGGATTGTCCGACTCTGAGGACACATAAAAGGAGCTTTGATTTTGAACTATTTTTTTTAGAGCTACAATCTTTAAACTTCTCAGCATCTTTCATCATGCTCCAAACATGGTCAAATTTGAATCCTTTTTTGTAGCTTGGATCTTACATTAGTAAAGTTTTCGCTTGATTGAGCTGCATAATTAGAAAAATGTTAAGAAAAATTCTAATATTTATGTATAAAGTAATTACCAAAAAAATACTCACCAGATCTTGCTCTGAAGCACCACTAGGATGTAGGTTTTCAACTTGTCAATAACAACCATTCAATTTTCTTATAACCTTCTCAATAACTTGCAATCGACATTGCAAAGATCGTGGGTTGCGGGACTCTCAACACTCATTCTTTGCAATTTCATATGCTTCTGCCACCCGACTCCAAAAACGTTGACTAGATTGTTGTTTACCTATAATGGGATCTTGTGAAATATCTAGATAAACTCCGCATAATAGCACATCTTCATTGGTAGAATATCCTGTAGATCTTGAAGTCATCGTTTACAAAGTGATTAAATATTGAAGGATATGGCTAACTTATGGTAAGTTGTAGATGTTGGCATTCCAATATATATAAGTGAGATGAAATCTTAGATAATAATGACATCAACAATATTCTGATAGATCTTATCTAAAAATTGACCGTTGGATGGATTTCATTTCGATCTCGACCTTCAGATAGTATGCACCCTTATCCCCACATTTTTCAATGAAGTCAGATGGAATCTCAGATAATAATTACATCAACAGTATTCTGATAGATCTTATCTAAAAATTGACCGTTGGATGGATTTCATTTCGATCTCTATCTTCAGATAGTATGCGCCCTTATCCCCACATTTTTCAATGAAGTCAGATGGAATCTCATATAATAATTACACCAACAGTATTCTGATAGATCTTATCAAAAAATCGACCGTTGGATGGATTTCATTTCGATCTCGACCTTCAGATAGTATACACCCCTATCCCCACATTTTTCAATGAAGTCAGATGGAATCTCAGATAATAATTACATCAACAGTATTCTGATAGATCTTATCTAAAAATTGACCGTTGGATGGATTTCATTTCGATCTCTATCTTCAGATAGTATGCGCCCTTATCCCCACATTTTTCAATGAAGTCAGATGGAATCTCAGATAATAATTACACCAACAGTATTCTGATAGATCTTATCAAAAAATCGACCGTTGGATGAATTTCATTTCGATCTCGACCTTCAGATAGTATGCACCCCTATCCCCACATTTTTCAATGAAGTCAGATGGAATCTCAAATAATAATTACACCAACAGTATTTTGATAGATCTTATCAAAAAATCGACCGTTGGATGGATTTCATTTTGATCTCGACCTTCAGATAGTATGCACCCCTATCCCCACATTTTTCAATGAAGTCAGATGGAATCTCAGATAATAATTACACCAACATTATTCTGATAGATCTTATCTAAAAATCAACCGTTGGATGGATTTCATTTCGATCTCGACCTTCAGAAAGTATGCACCCCTATCCCCACATTTTTCAATGAAGTCAGATGGAATCTCAGATAATAATTACATCAACAGT
Source organism: Manihot esculenta (assembly GCF_001659605.2). NCBI lineage: Eukaryota > Viridiplantae > Streptophyta > Magnoliopsida > Malpighiales > Euphorbiaceae > Manihot > Manihot esculenta. The sequence goes on from NC_035166.2 coordinate 25,735,466, forward strand.
ATTCTGATAGATCTTATCAAAAAATCGACCGTTGGATGGATTTCATTTCGATCTCGACCTTCAGATAGTATGCACCCCTATCCCCACATTTTTCACTGAAGTCAGATGGAATCTCAGATAATAATTACACCAACAGTATTCTGATAGATCTTATCAAAAAATCGACCGTTGGATGGATTTCATTTCGATCTCGACCTTCAGATAGTATACACCCCTATCCCCACATTTTTCAATGAAGTCAGATGGAATCTCAGATAATAATTACATCAACAGTATTCTGATAGATCTTATCTAAAAATTGACCGTTGAATGGATTTCATTTCGATCTCTATCTTCAGATAGTATGCGCCCTTATCCCCACATTTTTCAATGAAGTCAGATGGAATCTCAGATAATAATTACACCAACAGTATTCTGATAGATCTTATCAAAAAATCGACCGTTGGATGGATTTCATTTCGATCTCGACCTTCAGATAGTATGCACCCCTATCCCCACATTTTTCAATGAAGTCAGATGGAATCTCAGATAATAATTACACCAACAGTATTCTGATAGATCTTATCAAAAAATCGACCGTTGGATGGATTTCATTTTGATCTCGACCTTCAGATAGTATGCACCCCTATCCCCACATTTTTCAATGAAGTCAGATGGAATCTCAGATAATAATTACACCAACATTATTCTGATAGATCTTATCTAAAAATCAACCGTTGGATGGATTTCATTTCGATCTCGACCTTCAGAAAGTATGCACCCCTATCCCCACATTTTTCAATGAAGTCAGATGGAATCTCAGATAATAATTACATCAACAGTATTCTGATAGATCTTATCAAAAAATCGACCGTTGGATGGATTTCATTTCGATCTCGACCTTCAGATAGTATGCACCCCTATCCCCACATTTTTCAATGAAGTCAGATGGAATCTCAGATAATAATTACACCAACAGTATTATGATAGATCTTATCTAAAAATCAACCGTTGGATGGATTTCATTTCGATCTCGACCTTCAGATAGTATGCACCCTTATCCCCACATTTTTCAATGAAGTCAGATGGAATCTCATATAATAATTACACCAACAGTATTCTGATAGATCTTATCTAAAAATCAACCGTTGGATGGATTTCATTTCGATCTCGACCTTCAGATAGTATGCACCCTTATCCCCACATTTTTCAATGAAGTCAGATGAAATCTCAGATAATAATTACACCAACAGTATTCTGATAGATCTTATCTAAAAATCAACCGTTGGATGGATTTCATTTCGATCTCGACCTTCAGATAATATGCATCCCTACCCCCACATTTCTCCTATTAAATCATGTATTCTTTAAAGATATAAGCATAACTCATATTTTTCAGTTCATCTTAAATTCGAGTCAAGAAAATTCTATAGATCATTACTTAAAATGGATTTCTATGTTGGAGATACATCACATAATGATGCTGAAAATTCATCATCGTCTTCTTCAGATATTGATGATTATATTTCAGATGATAATGAGTTTGTAGTGGAAACACAAGCAGTTCATCAACAATTTCTTAGAAAAAAGATGGTTTTGCAGCAAATACAAGATCAACATCGAGTTTCTAGAGGTGGCTCTGTTCTAGGTCATGTTGTAATCAATCGAGATCGTGAAGCGGCTGATCGTAATTTATTTCTGGATTATTTTTCAGATAATCCACGTTTCAATGATGTAATGTTTCGTCGACGATATAGAATGTCTCGAAATTTATTTCTTCGTATTGTCGATGCAATAAAAGCACATGATACATACTTTGAACAACAAAGAGATGCAGTAGGTAAAATTGGATTATCTACTCTTCAAAAAATCACATCTGTGTTTCGAATGCTAGCGTATGGTTTGCCGGCGGATGGTACAGACGAATATGTGAAAATTGGGGAGTCCACTGCAATTGAAAGTCTAAAGAGATTTTGTCGAGCTATTGTTGAGGTTTTTAGTGAGCAGTATCTGAGATCACCAACTGCCGAGGATGTTGCAAGGCTTCTTTATATTGGTGAGCAACGTGGCTTTCCTGGAATGTTAGGTAGTCTCGATTGCATGCATTGGAAATGGAAAAATTGCCCTACTGCATGGGCTGGCCAATATACAAGTCGTAGTGGATCGCCAACAATTATTTTAGAAGCTGTAGCTGATTATGACCTTTGGATATGGCATGCATATTTTGGAATGCCTGGCTCTAATAACAATATTAATGTTTTGGAGTCATCGCATTTATTTTCCGACCTTGCTAAAGGTATTGCTCCTCCTGCTCATTATATTATTCAAGGAAACGTATATAATACGGGTTATTATTTAGCTGATGGTATATATCCGAAATGGTCAACTATTGTGCAAACTATTCGTGAACCACAAACAAGGAAGAAGAAGTATTTTGCAATGAAACAAGAATCATGTCGAAAAGATGTTGAACGTGCTTTCGGAGTGTTACAGTCACGTTTTGCAATCGTTGCAGGGCCATCACTTTTTTGGAAAAAAAAAGTGTTGCATGATATTTTAACTACATGTATTATCATGCATAATATGATAATCGAGGATGAACGTGATCTTAGTGCACCTATTGAAGACGGTAGAGAATTTTCAGCTCCAACTGTTGAAATGGCTGTCGATGAAACTACTCGATTTCAACAATTTTTAGCTCGACATAAAAAAATTAAGGATAAAGATACTCATTTTGCACTTCGTAATACATTAATAGAACATTTGTGGGAGCAATATACAAATTTAAATGATCATATAAATTAGCTTGTAATTTTTTATTGATAATTTAATATGTATGAGTTTATTTTATTTTTAGTTTGCTAATTAATGTTTAATTAATGTATGTTTATAATTAATGTTTAAGTAATATTTTTTTATAATTATTATTTAATTAATATAATTTTATAATTAATATATTTTTATTTGTTTATTTATAAAATAATTAAATATTTGAATATTGGATGAAAATATAAAATATATAAATATTTAGAGTGAATATATAAAATTATATGAATTTTTTGAGTGAAATATATAAATAAAATTAAAGTAAAATAAATAATATAATATTAAAGAGAGTGAAGAATATAAATAGAATATTCTTTTTGGTGTTAAAAATGGTGCAGAAAGTTGGAGATAATATTGTACCATTTTGGTGCAAAGCACCAAAATGGTATAAAAAATGGTGCATACGGTTGGAGATGGCCTAATTTGCTTTATATATATATATTTATTTATTTATTTAGATTTTTCATTTAATATTTTATTTTTTAATTAGGTATTTTTGGGAGCTATGCTCTTTTGAGTTAAAAAAGACTTTTTATGTTAAATTTTTCTTAATTTAATAGAATATTTGATATTAAGTTAGTTATGTATCAACATACCTATAAGGACTTAACACTTATTTGGATGAGAAATAAAATATGTACCGATTAAAACATAAGTTCGAAAAGTGACACTAACTGAGATTTATATTCGAATTAGATTCTCTGTTATATGTCCATACTAAAGTTTAAGAGAATTTAGAACTCCAACTTACTCGATAAATATTAAAATTTCATATTTTAAAATACGTCGTTTATGTGTAAGTAGCAGTCGTGTTAGAATATATAATAATAAGAGTAAATTTAAAGAAAAAAAAGAACTAGAGAAAATGAAAAGAGAGGAATAATGAAAGGAAGATCAAGTCTACCAAAAATTCTCAAATCAAAACTTTACATTTGGGTCATTAGTTATGGATATTTTTTAGTTTCAAAAAAAGCTCAATAGTTTTTTGTAACATTTACTTTTGTAATTATCAACATTAATTAATTAATTGCACAATTTTTTTTCTATAAATATTTAGTCAAAATTCATTAAATTAATTTTCAAATAAACTGAATTGTATAATAGTCTCAACCTTTGTGTTTTAGCTTTGATATACGAAATATGGAGAAAGCTACACACGTTACAGAATTTTTATATTCATAAATGTCCTCCATCTTATGGCATGGAAATGGATAGAATAGAAAAGAAAGGGTAATTGACCATCAACTAACAAATTTTAAAGCCTTAAAGTCCCTTTCCAATTACTTCATTGAATTGAACGCTTCAATTTTCACAGGAAAACGCCAAATAAAGCTGTGGTTTGTATTCCAATTCTATAAAATCGGTGTCAATTTATTTTGATTTCCTTTTTATTTTCTTCCAAATTGGAATTGTTGATTCATTAACATTAGTGCAGTAGATCGTCACCTGACCAATTATACATTTTCCTTTCCTTTTTTTTCCCCTTAAAATGTTTTCTTGCAAATTTCGATTCCAAATTCAATTATCCGATTTGCATGAAAAATTCCACTGTGGAACTATACGTGCCGTCGTGTCTTAAGTTTTTATGTATGTAAAGCTAATAGGCTTGTGTGTGGATCAAAAAGAAAAGCAAAACTTGGGGAGCAAATGCGAACGGAAGTTAGTCAATGATATCAGGCTGAAAGATATGAGTAGACAAGATTACAAATCAATTCGAAATAATGAGGTAAGGCCTGAGGTGTGAAAGGATGTGGACCTACATCTAGAATGTTCATCATCAGTTGTCTGTTTTCAAGCATTTCCTTACTGGTGTGTCCTTTTCTCATTACTCCATCAAACACGCTGATTTGTTGGACTTACCAATTCTTTATTTTATTACCAAATCATGTTAACATTTTATGTCAAATTCAAGTAACTTAATTACTAACACGAATTTAAAGAAATGTTATCGAGTAGATGTCATTATTAATAACTGACTTTTATATTTTTAAAAATTCATAATATGCATTTAAATTTTACTAAAGCATCATTGGTTTTTTAAATTAAATTTTTTTAAAAAAGAAAATCTGTATTTAATGGAATACTAATGGTAAATTGTTTATATTAGTAATGCAAGGACGAATTTGTAAAAATTTATTAAAATTTAAATCGAGGAGTAGTTTGTAGATTTTATCATAATTCAAAAACTTGCATTGGCAATTAATAAAAAAATTTAGAGAGAATAAGAAGTGAAAGGGCAGCAGAGGGAGAAAGAGCAGTTCCGTGTCGATCTCGTGCCGAAGACATCGAGCGTGCTTGCCATTGTTTTTCTTTACTTAATTTAGTTGATTTGTTCTTTGTTATTGTTTCGCTGAGAATAAGATTTTTAGAATTTTAATAGGAGGCGACTCTCTATACATGATTTATTTAAAATAAAAAACTTGTGCTCATTGAATTTGAATTTTACAAAATTGTACTTTATTTCTTTTGATTTTGTGGGTTTTACGTGTCCTCCCTCTTCTTCTATCATTGTTTTTATTGGAATGGTAGTGGCAGTCGTTATCTAACTATTCTAAAAAACTATTAGATGGGCTAAATTGAGATGAAGTGTTTATTGAGCTGGTTTTCATTGTTGGATTAGGGGCTTTGATTTTTATTTTTTTTTCTGTAACTGTTGACTCCGTAGGCTTTTAATGTAATTTATTGCGTAATTAAAAATTTAGCGTGAAAATTATACAAAATAAAAAGGTCAATACCCAAATAGACAAAATTATTGGCAGTTCCGTATAAAGACGCGCTTTTGTCTTTTGCTGCATGCTAAAATTTCCTTGCCAATTCGGAAACGTGGAATCCTGCAGAATGCCCACTCGTTCGTCCCTTTCATAGTGGAAAGATCCAATACGGCTATAACGCTATCGCACGTTCACACCAAAGCTTCACTCTGCTAGGAGCCAAAGGAGATCTCTTTTTGCCTGTTCTCTTCATTTATATTCGAAAGCTTAATTAGACGACGCGGGACTAAAGCTTGAAGCTTTCTTCTTCCAGCTGAAGGGGAAGCCCGAGAGGCGCATAATTTCCTCACTAGCCAGAGAAAAGGGGCTATAGGAAGGCAAAACAAGCCCTTCCCATATATGATATTGAACGGATAAAGCTTCCATCTTTGTTGGATTGGAAATTGGGCATTCCAAATTACGGAACAAATCACTGGAGAATCATTTTTGGTACGTTTACTATTCTTGCCTTCTTATGATTTTTCATTTTTTGATTTAAGAGGAAAAATTGAAGTTTAGAACTCTATGTTGTTTATGATGTTCCTGTTAGTCTCCGATTGTCTTTTTCCTCATTAAATGCTCATTGGTAAGGGAACTCCAATAACAAGCAATTCTAATGAAACTTTCTGCAGCCTTTCTATGGTTTGGAAGCAAATTTGAGGGGAAGGAAAAATTATCATCGGAAGTGACAGTTTTCTTTTTCTTTCTCAGTAGTTTTCCGGTAATTAAATTGTTTTGGTTTCTATTCCTTAAACTGTGCAACTGAGTTTATGAAATGTTATATTGGAATGGCAGGCGTCATGGCAAGTCTTTTTCTAGGGAGCTTACGTTCCTTATCCATATTGGTACTGGCATTTCACACATATTATTCACAAGCCTCACTGGAAAATGGGGATAGAATAAAATCTGCTACTTTTCTATCCCCCAAATTTGTGTTGGGACCAGGATCAGTTGAGAACAGATATTATCGAAATATTGATTTCCCAAGAGGTCATATTGCTCTCAAGAGTTTTAATGCTGAAGTAATTGATGAGGCTGGGAATCCTGTCCCACTTCATGAAACATATCTGCACCACTGGGTTGTTGCAAGATACTATCAACGTTTGGATGTGGCGGATACTGACAACAATGATGAGCTTCAAGTTCGCCAATCAGATCATCTTTTTGCAGGGAACAGTGGGATATGCCAGGCCAATGTTCTTAGACAGTATTTTGGCCTTGGATCTGAAACACGCAGAACAGCTACACATGTTCCAGATCCTTATGGAATAGAAATTGGCAATCCTGCTGAAATTCCTGCAGGATATGAGGAGAGATGGTTGATTAATGTGCATGCAATTGATACTCGAGGTGCTGAAGATAAGTTGGGATGCACTGAATGCAGGTGCGATCTATATAATATCACAGTTGATGAATATGGTCGTCCTTTGAGGCCAGATTATAAAGGAGGATTATACTGTTGCTACGACCACACACAATGCAAAGTTAGACCAGGTTTTGAGGGGATTAGGAGGAGCCTCTACCTGCGTTACACAGTGAAGTGGATTGATTGGGATAGTTCCATCATCCCTGTGAAGATCTTTATATTTGACGTCACTGATACTGGGAAAAGGGTCAATGGGTCTACAGGAATGGATCCAACGAGTGGTTGCCAGGTAGATAATTTACTTAGGTGGTGTTTATACATTAATTGAAAATTAAATCAGGCATTTATATTGCACTTTTTTTAAGTCGCAAAAATCTTTTTGATAGGACAACCATAATGCTTGAAAAAGGTAGAAAAATAAATAAATTTAATTTGTCATCTATCTTCTATTGCACTGTGAATCACTATGATTTTTTTTTTCCAGGTTGAATATGAGGTGGAGGCTTGCAGCACAACTGGTGTGACTAGTAATGGGTGCATTGATGTCAGAAAAACAAGCCTAACCATGCCAACTGGTGGGGATGTCATATATGGCGTTGCCCACCAGCATACTGGGGGTGTTGGTTCAACTCTGTATGGAGAGGTGATTTTTGATCTAGACTTTCTACTTTGTTATGCTTTCATCTTTGTGTATGTAGCATCTACGATAGTATTTATATTTAAAATACTAACTAGTTTGTGGTATATTTATTAACATCCCTTTTGATTACATTGTACTGTATATGAATTATGGAAATTTCAGGTGCTTGCTTAGTACTTGTCCTAGTTTTACAAGACTAATGTATCTTTCCTCATTCATTTCATTTAGTGTGATCTAAAAATTAGGCCTTTATGAAGGTTACCAGACAACTACATGTGTTGCCATTTGAATTTTCAGACAACTTCGATAATTTTTGCTTTATGTTTCCTAGTGCATATATTTCAAAAGCTACTTATGGTTGCCCTAGAATGAATCTTATCCAAATAGAATAATGCCTTTGCATCTCCTCCGACAAAGTGGTGTTATGTTCCCATGGAACAGAATAACTTTTCAACTAGTACATTGTCTATCAGTCATAATTTGTACTCCCTGGATTATCACTCCACTTCAGAGTTTTTGATTACATAAGACAGTAACATCCTAATGTGATCTGTCTGGTCCAAAATTATTAGCAAAGTTCCATTTTTCCTTGGCTAACAAAGAATTTTTCCTTATTGCTACAGCTGATGTCACTTCTATTATTGATCATGCCATAAAAACTTAAATTTACTCGGTTGTAATTTGGGTTGGTGTCACAGTCACTTTTTTGCCTAACTGCCAATTATCTGCATATTTGGCGAATTCAGGATGGACGTGTTATATGCACCTCAGTACCAACTTATGGGGACGGAGCGGAGGCAGGAAACGAGGCAGGTTATATTGTAGGAATGTCCACGTGTTATCCTAAACCAGGTTCTGTGAAGATAGCAAACGGGGAGAATCTAATTCTGGAATCCAAGTACAGTAATGCTCAAAAGCACACAGGAGTTATGGGGCTTTTCTACATTTTGGTTGCAGACCGTACACTAAAGCACACTACTTCCTTAGCTTCTCTTGTTCATGTAAGTTCTTATTCAACATTCAAATTGTGCGGTTTGTCTTTGTCACAATCTCTCTCTCTCTCACGCACACACACAAGTTCAATCAGTACAAGCTTTTGTGGCTAGGATATTTATGGGCCAATGGAGTCTGGTAATCTGGACAGGGGTTTTGTTATTGTTCATAAGGTTTAGGGATGCCCAAAAATGTCTAAATAATATATTTAGGGACATCGATTCTGGGTTACCGACAAAGCCTAACCTGCAAACATATCTTGCTTCTTGCAGGTGCATGAAAGCATGGAACCGTCGATACAAGCTTGGGATATAATAGTTCTGTTGGGACTGACAATAACCCTTGGTGTAGCTGCTGCTGTTCATTCTTGGCTAAAGAAGGGAAACGCTGATGGCTACCAACCAATTCGGGTCTAGAGTTGTGCAGTTGGCTTAGATAGATATTCACATCAATAAAATTCTGAGAATGAACTTCTAATTCTCTTTATATAGCTGTACGGATACTTATGATCTTCTTAGAGCAACTGGAATTAATCATATGGAATGTAATATATCTTGGCAGCAAAACTATGTCCTCTGCTTTTGCTTAGTCCAAGTTTGTTTTCTTTTTAATGTAATATTTTTATTATCTTGATCATATTAAATAAATAATGTTTTTTACCATATCTTTTTGTCCTACACAGGCTCTCAAATTTAGGCTTTGTTTACGGAAATAATTAACGAAATTAAAAGAATAGATTATTAGTAAAAATTTGATAAATTTTTATTTATTTATTTATTTTTAAAGTTTCCCTTTTTGACATTTTTTTTTGGTTAGGGAGAGGGGAGAAGAGATTGAATAATTTGTGCAAAGAGATTTTTATTCACATTAGAACTCGCCCATAGGTCCAGGAAAAGCAAAAATTGGCCCCGGCCACAAGGATATTCTGTATTCCCTTATTCGGTTCGGCCCCCCTTCTCTTCTTGCGCCTTGAGAGGCCAGACCAATAGCTATTTTATTGAGATTGCAGACCTAGCCAAGCCAACAACGCAATTTCCTTTTCCATTCCAGTCTCTCGCACAATTGCACAAACATATGGAGGACGTTTTCCGTAGCTTGAATGGCAAATAATACCACCATCTTTTGGGTTACTGTTTAATCTGTTTCTCTATCTTTTACGTGCCCATAGCCCAATTCGCTCATCAGTTCCCATAAAACCCATCAATAACACGTGCCAATTCAAACTCGTCTGAAACGCAATAATATCTGGGCAAAGTTTCCCCTTTCACCCGCCATTGGCGCATGGACTAACCAAAGCTTTTTATCGCCTGAAACCGCTCCATTCTCACTCCTTACATTTCATGTCCAATCTCCCTTCTTCCGCATTTTGACATCTTTTCTTGGGCCATCACTTCTACTCATGATCCTTTCTTTTTTTTTCTCACTGATTCCAGTCGAATTTTAACAGGGTATTTCATTGACGGGAATCTCGTTTCTGTTTTAATTGATTCCCTATTAATTACTCGGTCAACACGCGGAGATCTATACCAACAAACAGGGAAAAACAGCCCGTTTGATGCAGCTCATGCGCCTATCCAGCAGGTAGCGTTTCTGCAATTTGGGAATTTTTACCATGTCCGGAGCGGGTCACGCCGTCGAGCACCGTGTTGGGCTGCCGGAAATGGAAACGAACCCCAACCGCTCCGGTTGCTGCAACCCCGTTAAGAAATCGGGTCCTGTAACAATGGATCATGTCTTGTTGGCATTGCGGGAAACCAAAGAAGAGAGGGATGTTAGATTACGGAGTCTGTTTAATTTCTTTGACGCTACGAATACTGGATACTTGGATTACGCGCAGATCGAGGCAGGGTTATCGGCGCTGCAGATTCCAGCGGAGTATAAATATGCTAAGGATTTGTTGAAGGTCTGCGATGCCAATAGGGATGGACGGGTAGATTATCAGGAGTTTAGGAGGTATATGGACGATAAAGAGCTGGAGTTGTATCGGATTTTCCAGGCAATTGACGTGGAACACAATGGGTGCATTTTGCCTGAAGAGTTATGGGATGCGCTTGTTAAGGCTGGTATAAATTTCACTACTTTATTGTTTTTAACTTCGAATTGTTTTCTTATAGGGACTGCATTGATCAATCACATTCACAGTGAAATTGTGCTGTTAATAACTGTATATGGTGATGCTTTTGATATTTATATTGATCGGAATACTTTATTTATGATAGTTGTTGTTAACTATATATTGCTAATCAGACGTCCAATGTAGACTTTTATTTTTTATAAACAAACGCATTGAAGCTTTAGTTTTCTTAATAGATTTAGTTTGGATAGTCTCTTCAATTATTCCATTTATTTGGATCCTATGCTTACAATCATGATCTAGGGTTGGTTGATAGCAGGCCATAGGAGAACATTTTGGGCATTATTACTAGCAATCCGGTTTGCACAATATGAACTGAATTTTTAATGCCTGAGCTTTTTTTCTTTTGTGTTAGTATTGGATTACAAAATGGGCAATGTTCCTTCTGTATGAGTGAGAAAGTCCATCTTTTGTAATAGTTGTGTTTTGGGAGCTGCTTGAGGTGGCGGCTGCCAACTTTATAGCCTTGTATAATGTAATCAAAGTTTTCACTTGCTATCACCCATTTAATTCACTGAGAGTCTTCTAGAATGCGTTATTTAGCATTTTAAGCCAATGAATATAGGAAATTGTAGGCCAGAGGTTGATCATTTACCTATATTGCTTTCTTAATGTTTTGTATCCAGAGTTGTTATTATTTGCTCAAAGTCTAAATTACCTTTGCCTAAGTGTAATTAATATGAAAACTACTCTATTGACAGATTCCAAATATCATCTCAAATTAACTGAGTTGTCGATATTCTCTACCTTACCTCAATTTTCTTCTCTACTTCTCTATTTGCTTTCATGTTTTATTCTTCTCTTTTCTCTTGCATTCTTCTCCCTTGTCTCCTTAGGTGTTGCATTGCATTGCTTTTGAAAGTCTTCATCTATCCTAGACTATGTGACCTCAGTTAACAATTATTAACCTTAAATGCCCTTTCTAATTATTTATTTATGCTGGAAACTGTATCATCTTGATGGAAGCTTACTGTGGTATGGTTACTTGCATATGCTGGTTCTTGTTTATGCTCTGTGCATTTGCTAGGCCTTGCTTTAAATGCACTTGTTGTTTTCATCTTATAAGCCCTGGCAGTTTCTGCTTCACAGGGATTGAAATCGATGATGAGGAGCTTGCCCGTTTTGTAGAACATGTTGATAAGGATAATAATGGAACTATAACATTTGAAGAATGGAGAGACTTTCTTTTGCTTTATCCACATGAAGCTACAATTGAAAACATATACCATCATTGGGAAAGGGTATGCCTTGTAGATATTGGAGAGCAAGCTGTTATTCCAGAAGGCATCAGTAAGCATGTTAATAGGAGTAAATATTTTATTGCAGGGGGAATAGCGGGAGCTGCTTCTCGTACTGCAACTGCTCCCCTTGATCGCTTGAAGGTGGTTTTGCAAGTTCAGACAACAAATGCTCGTCTTGTTCCTGCTATAAAGAAGATATGGAAGCAAGATGGTTTCTTGGGTTTCTTTCGAGGCAATGGACTAAATGTTGTGAAGGTAGCACCGGAAAGTGCTATTAAGTTTTATTCTTATGAATTGTTAAAGAACGTCATTGGGGATTTTAAGGGAGGAGACAAAGGTGATATAGGTCCTGCTGAGAGACTTTTGGCTGGTGGTATTGCTGGTGCGGTGGCACAAACTGCTATCTATCCATTAGATCTTGTGAAAACTCGATTACAAATTTGTGAAGGTGGAAATGCTCCAAAGCTGGGAGTTCTAACAAAGAATATATGGGTTCAGGAAGGACCACGAGCCTTTTATAAAGGCATTGTGCCATCTCTTCTTGGGATTATACCTTATGCTGGGATTGACCTTGCTGCCTATGAAACGCTGAAAGACATGTCAAAGACATATATTCTGCATGATAGTGGTACATTTTTTTCATTCCTGTTGTTTATCATCTCTCTAGGTTTTATGATTTAAAGGGAGCTATTGTTCTGAAAGCTTTAAATGCTCTATAGAACCGGGTCCTCTTGTGCAATTGGGTTGTGGGACAATCTCAGCAGCGTTTGGAGCATCATGTGTTTATCCCTTGCAGGTTATCAGAACCAGGTATCATATGTAGTGTCCATATATGTATATATTTAGTGGATTGAGAGTGAAGGTTGAATATTTCGCTTGTTCTCAGGTTTATTCCAATGAATTTTTGTTATCTATCCAGAAAGCTCAATGTTTCATTTCTGCTTTGCTCTGTCTTTTCAGAATGCAAGCACAGCATTCTAATTCTGCTGCTGCTTATAAGGGCATGTCTGATGTATTTTGGAGAACATTCCAGAATGAAGGTTTTAGAGGTTTCTACAAAGGACTTTTCCCAAATCTTCTGAAAGTTGTGCCATCTGCAAGCATAACATATTTGGTTTATGAAGCTATGAAGAAGCGTCTGGATCTTTGATTGGAGATCATGTCCGGTGGCAACTAAACGTATTTCAGATATGGAAATAGTCATATGATGTTGACGAAAATAATTATAGGATTGCTAGTGAAGTAGGCAATACGATTATTGGAGTTATGGGATAGACGGTAATTCCCCTTCATGACTTGGGGGCACATAGTTTTGTCTGCAGGAGATTTCTTTTTTTTTTTTTTTTCGGAAGCTTATTAGCATTATTAAGGTGGCTTTAAGAAACAAGGATTATATTTATATGACATCATAATATGTCCGACTTGAAGGTGATGGGCTTTTCCCATTGCCTTCTGTCACCATTCCCACTTTCTTTCCAAACTTGTGCTTACGTTATCTCGAAGATGACAACTTTATTTTTCATTACTTAACGACTCCAAGGAAACATAGCCACCCTTATCTTCTGTAATAACAACTATCTTTACTAGTAAACCATATCACTCACCAGTGCCTGATTATATTTGCTTGTTTAGCCATATGTAGGATGAAGGTTTGGCAGACGTATTGTGGTATGGACCCATGTGTTTAATATGGTCATGGTTCCATAGCTGTGGCTGTGGAGTCAAAAAAACGTTTTAATGAATGCGTATTGCGATCATGGGATGCGTTTTTTCCATGCGGATGTGCCGTTTAGAGCTTTTTATGTTTATTCTTATTTTATTGTTTTTATTAATTTATTGGTCGAAGCCGTTTCAAGCAGGATGGTGGGCAAGTGGTCCCCTGTTATGCGTTAATGTCTAGCTGTTTCATTCATTGCTATAATGTGTGATCTTCTAGTTAAGATTTTCAGAAAAGCAAAGCGCTGCTATGTGTTGGCTAAAGCTCTCCTCTACTTGGGATAATTATTGTTGGACATTTTTTTTTATTTTTTTTAAAAAATTATTAATAAAAAATAAATAAAATTAATCGATGTATTTTAATTTGAAATTTTAATTCTCTAACTATATATATAGAGAGAGTGTAGGCCAGATTCTCAATTTAGAAAGCTGCATGCATTGATTTTGATTAGCATGCGTATATGTGCTAATTTGCAGGACTCGGTCGTCGCTACTTATTAATAATTTGTTGTATGTTAGTATCGAAATTGTTACATTACTACCAAAATACCCCGAAAATTGGAAGATGGAAATCCGAACTCGAAATTGAAAGATACCTCAAACTGCTTATTGGGGTTCCAATCCCAGCTCATATGTTTCGATCATTACACTTCGGACGTGGTTTCGACTTGGAGAGATTCAGATTCGGACGCATCAAAAACATGACCAAATAGAAATTCTATCTTCAACTGAAGTTCCTCTGTCACTCGATTAATGTTTCAGTAATATGATTTTCTTTTTCTAATCACTCATTGGAAAAGCAGTAAGGGCTGTGTTTAATTTCCTTGATAATATAATTTAATTTAATTTCTCCTAATTTAAATATTACCGGATTTACTCATTGGCTCTAATTAACCTGGATATTCATATAAAAACGCATCACCCACACCACACAGCTGTGTATGGCTAATTGCCATCTAGTTTATTTTCCTTGCAATGGGTGAGAAAAGAGTGTCTGAACCATTAGAAATTTAGAATATATCTTAACAACTTTTATATGAATTCGATTTACCATAAACTCAAAATATAAGATCTCACTTTTTTCTATGTAAATTCCACAAATCCAACAAACCGAGCCTTGCAAATTGTACTTCTTTAGAAAATAACAAAAAAAAAAGGAAAGAAAGAAAGATAGCAAGTAGACATCAAGGAAGTAGCTATAAACTAACACACAAAACAGATTGGCATAGCTTTTACCAGTAGCATCACACAGCTCCTGAGTGAAATATACACACTCAGTTTATGCCAAGGAGATATAAAGTACAAGAAGAAGAAGAAAAGAAAAGAAAAAATCCGGAAGAAAGGCATGACCTTCCCTTTGCCTCTGTGACTTGCCTTAAGCCCCCACTTCCACGTCCACCCCATGAAGAAGAGGAGGAGAACAGAAGATCGAGGATTTCACCATTATCATGCCATCTTCTTCTTTTTTCTTTTCCTCCACATATTTTCTTACACTGTCAAAAACACTTCAATCAGTTCAAAGAGAGCAAGAAAATAACTAATAAGTATCCTGTGCATTGCTTCTTCTCTTCACAGTATGCCATCTATATATAATGGCCACTGGGTATAAGAGACCTATAACAGCAGAGCCAATTATGATTATTCTTGAGAATGGTCCACCACCAAGGCATTATTCTCTTACTGGGTGATGCTTATCCCACTAAGAATATTTATTATTCTTCTATCTTCATATAAATTACAATACTTGATCTCACATCAAGACATACAAACAGCAGGAGAGCCGAGTCATTTTTCATGTGGAGAAAAGCTAAAGAAAGAGGATAATCAATACAACAGGTGGAGGCCTCCTTCTCAAAGAGGTAAGCAAATTATAAAATAATTGAAAAGTAGTATAGGAGATTATACTCTTAAAGAGTAAAGAGAGAATATGGAAGTAGATATGGTGTTTGTTTATTGTAAGGGTACGATTGTTTTGCACCGCCCAGCTCTTTCCCCTTTTGTTTAGATGTGAGAATCTATGTGTCAAATAGCACTAATCCCATTTAAGTGGGAAGCATTACCTGCTAAATGTGGGAAGATTGTTCATTTTTATATGTCAATAGCTTATACTTTTTCGATTTGTGGTTACTGGCTATCTCCTTTCTAAACTAACTTGCTATTCTAATTAATATACTGTAATATAAGAGGGTGGTTGCTCAATATCAAATTGATTTTAACTGAACTAAATTATAGATTTGCCCTCCACCTCCGATTCCCTCACTATTTTCCTGCCTTTTTAACCGTTTTCGCATTTTCACTTGGGTCCTTTTTGCTCTTAGGTCTCGGTGGAATTTTTCATTTATAATTTGGGTAAACCTCGGCTTTTAAAAAAAAATCATCGCGAAGATTTCTTTTATTTATTTTTTAATTTGACTCTCCTGGTTAACGCCATTCAAGGTGGACGTGCCGGAGTGGTTATCGGGCATGACTAGAAATCATGTGGGCTCTGCCCGCGCAGGTTCGAATCCTGCCGTTCACGGGTTTTGTGTTACGTTTTTGCTTCGCCATTTCTTTTTCGAAGTCTTTTTTATGCGTAAAAGGCTGATGTGATCTCTGGGGAGAGTGACAGAATGTCATTCGTCGACTACTCGCAGTTATTCTATCTTTCAATTAACAATCTCCTCGAGCAATGTAAAACTTTCCGCCAACTCCACCAAGTCCATGCTCACGCTTTCACCTGTGGCCTTCTCTCTGTTTGCAGTTCTAAAATTTTATCCAAAATTCTCTACTCTCTCACCACCGCAACCACCCCCAGATCGTCCTTGTCTCTGTTGCGCTTTGCGGTTTCTGTATTCAATGCTATTCCAAACCCTTCTCCCTTTTGCTACAATCTTATCATTAGAATCCACACCCTCCATTCCTCTCCTGTCACTGGCCTCCATTACTTTCTTCAAATGCGCCGCTTCTCTGTACCTCCTGACTTCCACTCCTTCCCTTTTGCCCTCAAAGCCTGCTCACAGCTTCGCGTTCTTTCATTGGCCCAATCGCTTCATTCTCAAATTCTGAGATTTGGTTTTGTCTCAGATTTGTACGTAATGAACTCTCTAATTCATGTTTATTCAGTATCTAATCGATTAAACGATGCTTATCAGGTGTTTGAGGAAAGTTCTCATCATGATGTGGTTTCTTACAACTCGTTGATTGATGGATTCGTTAAAACCGGTGACATTGAAAAAGCAAGGGAAATTCTTGATCGGATGCCTGTGCGAGATTCTGTTTCGTGGAGTACGCTTATGGCAGGGTATGCCCAGGGAAGCCATTGCAAGGAGGCAATTGAACTATTTAATCTCATGATGGATTTAAAACTTAGACCTGATAATACTGCATTGGTATCTATTCTTTCTGCTTGTGCACAACTGGGTGATCTGGAAAAAGGAAAGCAAGTTCACAATTATATTGTAAAAAGTAAGATACCAATTGATTCTTTTCTGTCAACTGGTTTGGTTGATTTTTATGCAAAGTGTGGCGATATTGGCACTGCTCTAAAGATTTTTGAATTGAGCCCTGATAAGAGTTTAATTACATGGAATGCGATGCTACTCGGCATTGCAGTGCATGGTCACGGTCAGTTATCGCTACATTACTTCTCAAGAATGATGGAGGCCGGGGTTAAACCTGACGGAGTTAGCTTTTTAGGAGTTTTAGTAGGATGTAGCCATGGGGGGCTGGTGGATGAGGCCAGGAAGATTTTCCATGAGATGGAATCTTCTTATGGGGTCCGCCGGGAGCCCAAACACTATGGTTGCATGGCTGATTTGCTTGGCCGGGCTGGGCTGATCAAAGAGGCAATAGAAATGATAAATAACTTGCCTACAGGCGGAGATATGTCTGTGTGGAGTGGCTTGCTAGGAGGGTGTAGGATACATGGGAATGTTGAAATTGCAGAGAAGGCAGCAAAGCAGGTGATGGAGTTAAAACCTGAAGATGGTGGGGTCTATTCAATCCTGGCTAATGTTTATGCCAATGCAGACAGATGGGAAGATGTGGTGAAGGTTAGGAGTTTGATGAGTGGCAATAGGATTGTAAAGAAGAGTGCTGGTTGTAGCTTGATTCAATTGGATGGGACTGTACATGAGTTTCTTGCAGGAGATGGCTTGCATTCACAAAGAGATGAGATATATATGGTTTTAGATGGAATTAGGGAACATCAACGTGAAATTTCTGCATACTAATGCTAATTAGCGTTCTTTGTATCATTTATAAGTTTTTAGGGGACGAGGGTGGGAGGCGGAGAGACTGCTACCTAGTTGGATTAGGAACAAAGCAGAAAAATGGGAAAATTGGACATGGAAGGACAATTATTTATTTTACATGCACCTGATATTCAAATTTTCTTTGAACAATCATTTGGTCTGAGGAGGAGATTCGTGATGAATGGCATATAAAACTTCACATTTTCGAAAACCCAACATTTTCCAACTATGAATTTAGAAGAAGACGACTTTTAAAACGTGATATTATTTCTTTAAGAACATTTTTAAGTATGGTATTTATATATCATGTATATGCTGCATTTTTAAACTGTGAGATTACGTAATTTCGAAACCTGCCGGACCACCGCCATCTATAAATTCTAAGAACCTAGCTAAAGACAACTGTCCATTGATAAAACCCTCTCCTTGCGATTTTCTTTGACATCTTTCATCTATAATAAAATCATAGCCTTCAGGTGAACTGTTAAGTCCTCAATCAAAGACCACTCATTTTCTTGCCAGGTATTACAGCGTACAGCACAAGCAGCTTCTTTGCTTTGCAAGGTTACCCTGGAAATTGATGGTGCATTGCTTAAGAGAATGCGCAATTGAAGAGTGATGTTTATTTTCCAGTATATGTAGACAGTGTGATGATATTTTATCAACCTCGCTGAATTTATGGATAGCGGCTGTTACTTGTTTACAAATCCACGATTAATTTGGCCACATGATGTCCTTATCCTGTTATGCGTAATAGAAGATAAAATAGCTGAATATATTACTTTACCCTGAGTGAAATTACTGTAGTACTCTTGAAAAGGGCCCAAAAAAAAAAATTACTGTAGTACGACATGACGTGCCGCTTCCTGAGCCTTCTAGGTTGAAAGCTGTCCTAATTTTATATCGACGAGTGTCGCTCAACTTTCCATCCCCTCTACGTGGCTCCAGAATTGTCCCTTAGACATCACCCTCTCCTATATATATCAGGTGATAATTATCCTGTCAATATGAGATCATTTGCTATTAGCATCACGCGAGTAATCGGTTTTAATCCTAATCCTGGTTGCAATTAAGCCCCATTTAACAACATTTCTTCTACGTGTGTTCTCCAATCATGGCTTTGAGATCATTGGTGGGTCATCACTAATAGCTAATTTCTCCTTTTGTTTAATTCATTAATGTGTGGTTCTCTCACTTGGTTTTTATGATCTGCAGAGTTGCTGGAAATCAATGCTGAGTCGGTTGAGAGGAACTGCAACATATGCAACTTCAAGCTCTCCGAAAATGATGGCATATACTCCAACAGCAAACATCGGCGGTCCTAAACAAGAAAAAAGAACCAAGAAAGCGATAAGGGGCGACTTTGTGCCCGTTTATGTGGTGTTAGGAATGATAGCCATATCGCTATCTCTGGGTCTGTACACAGCCAAGCAGCAGATATTGCACTCCCCGGCAGTACGGGTGAAAAAGAAGGAGAGGGAAACGATCCCGGAGGTAGAGGAGCCTGAGATAGTGGCGAATGAGGCTGATAGATTTGTGAAGAAATCTTTCTTCAGGAAAGTTGCGCACATCCAAGACTTCGATAGCGTTCTTCAAAGTACTCCTGATCCTATTCACAGAGACGCTTTTTCTCGCGAGCAGACTCGCGCTGAGACTTCCAAGTCTGTTGGGGTTGATTCCAAGCGGCATTGAGAGATGTACATGTGTTGCCCCCTTCTTTTTTTCCTTCTGCTCTGCAGGAATTAGGGGCTAATCCTTTGCTTTTAGTGTGAGTGCGGTATGAAGGTAATGTTAAGACATGAACGATGTTCTATACGCTATAATAAACTGGCAAGTTAATGTAATTGTTGCTTGGCTCTTTTTTTCATGTCATTTTAGGGCAGAGAAAATTTAAAAGGTTAATACAGTTTGCGCATCCGGGGAATCGAACCCCGGTCAGTACCGTGGGAGGGTACTATGATACCACTACACCAGATGCGCTTGTTGACAGTGATAGAAGTATTTTAAGGAAAACCAAGTTTTTGTTTTCCACTGGCTGCCATCTTTGACTGCTGAGCATGACATAGGACTATTGAATCATAGCCGGCTAGCCTCCGTTTCTTCTATGTCTCTTGCATTAATGTGGTGATGAGAAAGGACTCGCTAATGGGTGTTTTTTTTTTATAATTATTTTTTTTGAAAGGCTACTCGCACATGTTTAATTTGGTGGTTTTCCTCAAATTAGTTTTGGATGTTGCCATCTCTGTGAACCGTTGAACGCCTAGTTCTCAAAAACGACACAACTTCATTTATGTTGTATTGAAGTTGATTATAATTTATGATTGGCAAAATTTTGCCCAGAAAAGGTAAACAAAGTCAAATCTTATTTTTGTCTAAATTTATCAATTATGGACTTTTTGTTCACCATTTATGATTTGTATGTGATTTATAATAATTTATAGTTGTCCCCGAAATAAATTAAAATGAATTAGGGGTGAGAAAAACCTGTATAAAGTCCAAACAAATGGTAGCAAGTTTGTATCGTCAAAAGACTATACGTTTCCCAATCGCTGGAAGCTTCCATAGCTTCATGAACCCCACCCCATAAATACCTCTTAAACCGAAATCACTGGAAGTTTGGTCACTCTTTGTCTAGAGCTTAGAGGACATCCTCAAATAACGAAATCTCCTAATTTGCTTTTTCTAAAGCACAATTCAAAGAAAACATCAAATTGAAATGCTTTGAAGGTCATTGCTGCTGATGATCATAAAATTTTGTGTAATATAACACACACCCGCTTTTACTCTCTGATTCACCAGCAAACAATTCACAAAAGACCCTTTTTTTCAAAAATGCAAGACCAGGTTGCTTCTGTATTTTCTGATAAGCCATACATTTTCTCACGCTGTTCGCGTCACCCCACCTCGAACCAAACGGTGGGTTGTATGTTAATTGACCCTTCATTATCATGATAAGTGTGTATAGGTAGAGAAATGAGGTTGGAAACGCAAGTTTAATATTTAATGGATTATAATCTCTGTGCCTAATTAATTAAAGGGAATGAATATAAATTGACCAAAATGCAAGGATTGGACATAAAGTGGATATTTTTCAATCTCTTAAGAATCAAATCCTTAATGAATTTGTGCCGATAATCTTTTCCACAGTATGCACCACCAGTTTATCAGTATAGACCTAGCCGCCAGCCAATATCCTTGTTGATTCTAATAAAGTCAGATGCGATAAGATGTATACATATATAGTTACATACATACATACATATTCTTTTGTTTTAGGATTCTAGACCCATGCCCATCACCTTAGAAGCGTTAATACGTCAGTTTTGCAAATTTCTAAAGCAACGTGATCGATATTGGTGACGCTACTACACTAGGAAGAGATGACACTTAATTTCAGAAAGCAAAAACTTTAAATATAACTCATTATTTATATAGCATTGACCCTTTAATTATCCGATTCAAGGTGGGCATGAAAAGAAAAATAACAGAATGAATTCAAAAATCTTCAGTGCCTGATCATGCACGACGGAATTCAATACAATATTTTTAACTATACTTTGTGAAGATATGGTGCACTAAATATATTCTACAGAAGATTTGATTTTGAAAGGAAGTTTCTTTCACTTGTTTTTTCCCAGCTGAGTGGTGCAGAGTTGGTTGTTTTGCATGGCTGGAAAGAAGGGATGTCAGTAGTTTTTAAATTTGAAATTCATCAACTTTTTAGCAAAACCACTGCACTATACTTTATAGTTCATCACCTAGATGACGTGGCAAAAGAAGAATTTGCCCATGTGACTAGGGAAGCAGGATGCAAGCATTAATGTCCATTTCAGGTTTGTGGAATACATGAAAAAAAAATACCTGCATAGGAAGCTACAGATTCCCAGCCTACGCCTATAGATTTATATTTCCCGATAGGGTTGGATATGTGGTCTTTGTAAACAATGAACTTCTGTGGGCACCAAGGTTGAATTCCCTTTAGTCACTCTCTTGACCTTTGCAGTGGACAATGAGTCAATTAGGGATATATCTTTTTCATTATACAAAAGTATACAGTTCATACAAGTTGACACATACTGCTTTTGCATGCAGATATAGGGAAATCGAGAAAATTTTTCTTCAGTGAAGAATATTGAACAATAAACAGCACTAACTGTGTCTAAGTCGGACTATTATTGCAATTAAATAAGCTAAACAACTAGGTTGTTTTACAGAAGATTCAACCACAATTTTCCAGCAACTGGGCAATTCAGCCTATATAAAGACTTGAATGTTTGTAATTCTGATGTAGATCGAGACACTGACATTGCTAGAATGGTTAGAGAAGCTTCCAATCTCCCTCAAAGGCTTCCAATATTCCAGGCCATGGAAATGTTGGAGACCTTTGGAGGGGATTGAAGGCTTACTCTCCCATCATTTAATGCAAGCATAGTTTCAACAAATTCAACTACATGCAAGAATGGAGACGTTTCCATTTTAAAATTTTATCTTCACCTTCAATCCCTCCATGAAGAAATTAATAATAATTTCAAGGAGCGAGTTCAAGAATCTGCAGCAACCCAGATATTTTTGAACTTCCACAGGTAATAAATTATCTTAGTTTTGAATGGTGCACTATCATTTAATTAAACGAGAGGGAGGTTAATTAATTGTACTTCATATTTTTTTATTCTCCATGGCTTTGGAGACTCAACTCTCTCTAATTCTTACTCATGGATAAATAAAAAATATATAGCAACAGTAGTCACCCGCGGCAACCAGGCCAACATGCGTATAAAGGTTGCAAAGTTCCATTTTGCTTTATATAATGCTCGTTAAGAACTATTGCCATGATTATCCTCAAGTATCAATTGCTATGTGTTGCTTGTGTCACAGACTTCAATATGTTCTACACCCACTGTAATACCAAACCATTAGTTATTATAACTAATTAAATTGATCAACTTGGAGTTTGCAGACAGAAACGTATGGCTAATTTCACGGGACCAAATCATAGAAGGGACAAATCATAAATCCTTCAACATTATTGATGTCGTACACTAAGTTAAAAGCAAGAAAAGTTAATCATAAAGCAGTGGGCTCAGGAACTAATACCGCAGCCAACTTTGACGTCGCCGTCAATTGAAAGCAACACACGGTTGGCGTCGAAACCTAAGAATTGGAATTTCTGTAATTGAATGGAGAATTGTTCTTGACGCCCCAGGCAAATAATTAACAGTGTCTCACATGTATAATAGCTCTTTAAGATGGTTAAGGGTCATTATTTGATTTACAGTAGCAAAGTTTGTGCCTTTCTGATATGCAGACTTCATTGAAAATAATGATGGTTCGGTTGTCTTTTTTGCTCATCTTTATCATAGAAAAATCACTCAGTTAGGCATTTGCACAGTAATGTATCCCACAGGTACTTGGCAGCAGATCCCTTGTTAATAGAGACATTCGAATAGACCTCTCAGTCTTTCCAACTTCCCCGGATGTCTCCAAAGGCACTGCTTTAAATAAATCTTTCCTTTCCTTTTCAGCCTACAAGACTTTTTCGAATATGTTAGAAAATGTTCACGAAATTTCCTCTTAGTTCTCCTCCATTGCTCCCGACCAATCTTGGAAAGGTCAGAGTCTTTGTCTTGATTCTACGCACGTACCAAAAACTAAAAGGCCTCGCTTTTTCACCTCAACTTGATAGGATTTCAGGTGCTCGTGTATAAATACCATCAGCAGCACTTTTATCATCAGCGCGGACGCAGCTCTTTACCTATAAGGATTTTTGGAGATCTAACTTTCTCTGAACTCTCCCCCTCAACGGCTACTCTAGCTTCTCTCAAATTTCAAGCGTTTTGGCGTACTTAGCAGTTGAGGTGAGGAGTTCAGCAAAAGTTGGCTCTCGTGTAATTATGCGTTCAAACTCTTGCACCCCATCTGCACCAGGTAAGCTAGCCAACCAAAGATGATATCAGGTAGGTTTGCTTCAAAATCAACTCATTGAAAATTATTGTGGTGATTTAGCCCGACGAGAAACAGCATCATGTCTACGTCTTGCATCGTGGAAAGATGGATGAATTTGCACCATAGAATAGCTACTCGATCGGTTTCTGTTCATAGGAGGCGAAATGAATCCAATTTAAATTCCCCGACCACCAGATATGCACATTTGCTATTAGGTGCAGCGGGTTTGATTTTATCTCTGCGACACTAAGAAAAGCGATTTTGGGCGAACCTGTTACACTGACATATAGTATGAGCTCTCTACATTTCTTGAAGGCTCAAGATACATATAGAATCATAACTAATATGCATATTTATCTTTTATAGTTTATTTTTGGCAACATTTGGGGTTTTAATATAGAACTTTATGGTAAATGTTTCAAGCGTAGATTTGCTTCTTCTTTCCAATATCAGATACTGCATGTGCATAAAGGGATATTCATGGTATGGTAGCAAGCACACAAGGAAACTCCCACAGTCTCTTGTGTTGCTTCTTTTGAAGCAACTCCATACTAGCAGTTTTGTTCTTTAGTAGCATACTCTAACAGCTGCGACAAAACTGTTGCAGAATCCTGAATAACTTAAAAGTGAAATTCCGGTATTAATTGGACCAGCTAATGTAATTTCAAAAAGCGAATAAAAATTTCAGATTCAAATTCAAGATTCTTTTATATTTCAATTTGTGGTTATACTTACTGATGGGAAATTTCATATTCTCGTTTTCTTTTCCCTTTTTCAAAATGGTTGGAGATGATCAGTCATTTGGATTTTAAAAGATAAAGCTACTATTTAGTTTTCTTAATGTAAGAAATTCACTGCTTAATTTTTTTTATTTTAAAAAAATAAATTAAAATATTGCTGAAATTTAAAAAATATGTTAATTTTTACTTATTAAGTATAAAATTTTTTTAAAATATTCTCAATATAAATAATAAGATATTTAATAATTAAAACTAATAAAATAATTAATTATTAACATATTTTTTAAATTAAGAAATTAACTAAAAATTTTTTTAATCGGTGAGTTATTCACAATATTAAAAAAAAGGAAAAAAAAATAAAACTAAATCAAAATAATCAACCCGGTCTGTTGCATTAGCTGAACAACTCTTACTGAAACTGGATCAGTAGGTGAGTGCAGTGGAATACTTAAAGCATAGGCCGAACCGGTGGGCCTTGTCCATAACCAGAAAGCGACTCAGTGGTGAGACCGGGTCAAGCCCGTAATTGTAAAAATGTTGGTAATTTCACTAAAGTGCACCGAAGAAGTGCTGAGGTTCTTACGTGGCTAATGATGATTGGTCTATTTCACGTGGCAAGTATTTTGATTGGTGGAGACAACAAGATTGCATTCTCTCTCCTCGCCCAAGATCTCCATATCACTACATGTATGCACACATCTCAATGTGTCGCGAAGTCAAAATCTAGTAGCTTGGTTCTTGTATTAGATCAGATCCAGATCTTCAGATCAATCATCCCCTCATCAAACTTAGGGTTTTGAGTGAGTTTTCGAGCGAGAGATAAATGGGAGAAGCGAAACGCGTCTCTCTGCGATTGGCTCTTTTGTTCTTGGTAGCTTTCGTTTCCTTCAGTCAGCTCCGTGCCTCTGATGACGATAAGGTAATTAACAATAACATTTTCTCAGTGTTCTTTTGTATGGAAGCAGAGTTTTTTTTTCCCCTTTTCTTTTTACTATTTTTTGTGCTTTTTGTTTGATGCACGTGTAATGTATTGTTGATGTAGATCTTTTACGAGTCCTTCGAGGATTCATTTGAAGGGCGATGGGTTGTTTCTGATAAAGATGACTACAAAGGTATAATTTAGATCTCGAGTTTGATTTCTGATTTATCGTTCTCTTTCTATTTGAAGGCAAATTTGAATTTTAATATTTCTGTCTTTGCTTGTTCTATTTGGTATCGTTGGTGCTATAAGACTAATTACTGATTTGAAAGTTTTTCCTTTTCGTTTTACTAGGTTTTCTCGTAATCCCTTAGTTATAAATTTGCTTTGCTGATAATATAGCGATGTTGATATTTCGGCGCACAAAATGATTGCTTGCTTTAATTACATGTGATTATTGGGTCAATTTCGATACTCGTCTGGTGTAAGAATTGAAAATGTTTAAAGGTTGTTTTTACTGAGGGTTATGTTATTCGACGAGTGGAGGAAACGAAATTCAGTTTCATATTTTGCCTAGATAGTAGACACTGCTTACTGGTTAATTGATAGTTGGGAAAGGTGCCGAGGGAGGGAGGGAGAGACAGAAAGAGGAATGTGATGATATTGGTGTTTGCAATCTCTCTTAAGATGGTTGTGGATTTCTCGGGATTTGTATATCTTATGGTGGATTTATCTAGTGAAGCTTCTGGGTGATTTTTATGATTTATCTAGTGAATTAAGGTTGTCTTTTCCGGTTTTCATTTACTCCCAACCACCTAATCCTTATTTATTATTCCTTCTTTGCTTTGCACTACCATTTAAATGATGATTATGAGGGTTGGCATTTGAGATTTTGTTTGGTTTACTTGAAATTCTTTCTTTTTAACTTGTGCTGATGTGCAAATTTATGTTGTTGATATTTCTATTTTGGTTTAGGTGTATGGAAGCATGCAAAGAGTGAGGGTCATGATGAATATGGTCTTCTTGTTAGTGAAAAGGCTAAGAAGTATGCCATAGTGAAAGAGCTCGACAACCCTGCTATTCTAAAGGGTGGAACAATTGTCCTTCAATTTGAGACTCGTTTCCAGAATGGGCTTGAATGTGGTGGTGCATACCTTAAATACCTGCGGCCTCAGGGAGCTGGATGGACAGCTAAAGAATTTGACAATGAATCTCCTTATTCAATAATGTTTGGACCTGATAAATGTGGGGCCACAAACAAGGTGCACTTTATCCTAAAGCATAAGAACCCAAAGAGTGGCGAATATGTTGAACACCATCTCAAGTTCCCACCATCTGTCCCTTCAGACAAGCTTACTCATGTGTACACTGCTATTTTGAAACCTGACAATGAACTGCAAATTTTACTTGATGGGGAGGAGAAAAAGAAGGCTAATTTCCTTTCTTCAGACGATTTTGAGCCTCCTCTAGTTCCTGCCAAGACCATTCCTGATCCAGATGATAAGAAGCCTGAGGACTGGGATGAGAGAGCAAAAATTCCTGATCCTAATGCAGTGAAACCAGATGATTGGGATGAGGATGCACCTATGGAAATTGAAGATGATGAAGCTGTGAAACCTGAAGGATGGTTAGATGATGAGCCTGAGGAAATTGATGATCCTGAAGCCACAAAACCCGAAGATTGGGATGACGAGGAAGATGGTGAGTGGGAGGCACCAAAGATTGATAATCCTAAGTGTGAGGAAGCTCCTGGTTGTGGTGAATGGAAGAGGCCAATGAAGAGAAATCCAGCTTACAAAGGAAAATGGCACGCCCCACTCATTGACAACCCCAATTACAAGGGTATATGGAAACCACAGGAAATTCCAAACCCCAACTACTTTGAGCTTGAAAAACCAGACTTTGAGCCCATTGCTGCTGTTGGCATTGAGATATGGACTATGCAGGATGGCATCTTGTTTGGAAATATCTTGATTGCAGACAATGAGAAGGTTGCCGAGTCACTGAGGCAGACAAAGTGGAAGGCAAAGTTTGACGTTGAGAAAGAGAAACAGAAGGCTGAGGATGCAGCTGCTGGTATTGATGGTCTTGCTGGCTTCCAGGTAATGTGGTCATGCAGTCTTAGGATATCATAGTTTTCAACTGAATTGATGCTTCATGATCTCATCTTTCAATTGCAGAAGAAGGTGTTTGACCTCCTATACCAGATTGCAGACATCTCTTTCTTAAGTCAACACAAGGACAAAATTATTGTAAGCCATATCATTCTCATTGCTTTAAACTTCTTATGGCGTTGTGATGGATGTGGCATGACATAGGAGAATTGTTTTTGTGTAGGATATTATCGAGAAGGCAGAGAAACAACCAAACCTCACAATTGGTATCCTCATATCCATCGTCGTCGTGATATTTACCGTTCTCCTTAAAATTATTTTTGGGGGAAGGAAGCCAGTAAGTTCTGAAAACCCAGCCCAGGTTTCCATTTCTCTACACTACATTAGCCAGCTTCTCTGGGTGATGAGTAAAGAGGCAATCGTTCTCCCTGTAACTGTGTTGCTAATAATGTGCTTTGCAGGCAAAAGTAGAGGACAAGCCGACACCAGTTGCTGAGTCTTCAAACAAGGAAGGAAGCAGCAAAGAGGAAGCAGAAGAGGATGAGAAGGAAGATGATGGTGGAGCGGCTGCTGCTCCTCGCAGAAGGAGACGTGAAAACTGAAAGGATGACTGGAGAGACTGGTTATATCAATTTTTCACATTTGGTAGATGTTCAGTTTTAGGTGTCTTACACTCTTAATGGCTGTTCCTTTTTTAAAAATATTTTTGGCTTTTGCTTTGAAGAGTGAGGTGTATGAGACGGAGCGTAAAATGACATTATTTGCGAGGCTTGGGTAGTTTATTTGCTGCCTCGGAAGTAAAAGTTAGTTTGACAAGTGTTTATTCAGAAAAAATGTATGCAATATTCGTTTTAGCTCTATTGTTGTTTTTGCAGCGGTGTGATGTTGTGAGCTTCTCACTCGTGAAAATCATTGGAGCCTGAGCCCTGTGAGAAAAGAATACGTGTACCTCAAGCTACCTTTTATTACGAAGTCGTTTGAGGCCTTTTTAATTATTTGATAATAAATGAAAAAGTAATTTAATAATGATAAGCCTACAGCATGCAATGTAAAATTGTGATAAAGATAGTCTGCCAGTCTCTTAATGCGTTGCCGTTTGCATCAATGCAAGTCTTCCCTTTCCTACGGTCTCTAAGAATATATAAATGTCATATTAATTAGACATTACTATAATCTCACATTTAACTACCTATATTTAGCAACTTACTGTTGTAAGTAGAATTGTCCGTTGCTATCATATTTCCAGAATCATTACTCTTAGCTTAAGTTAGGGTAACTCGATGATTGAAGTCGTATCAGGTTCAAATCTCCATTTTCTAAATATTTAGCATTTAAAAAATTAATTATAATTTATGTATTTGCAAATGAATCTTCACATATGCACACATAAATATGCAGAGGCATTTGACAACATACTTGATTCTTTGAAAATTTTAAGAGTCAAAGATACTCGATTGCTCCTCTTAAGCGCATGGTTTTGAGCTTAAAGTTGGCATTGATGGTTTGGGAATGCATCAAGCAATGTACCATAACCTAAGCATGCACCCAGTCGTCGAAAAATATTTGATCATACTCGAATATTCTTAGAAAATTGACATAATATTTTATTAAAATTTTAAATTAAAGTTGACAATGAATAATGTACCGTAAAAATTAACTAATTATACCGTTAAACAATTTGAATTCTGTTTTTTTTTTTTTTTTGAAACATTTGAATTCTGTTATAAACCTAATTATTACTGAAAAAAATATCAGAATTAGTTTTGTATATTTTAAATTAATAATATATACAAATATTTTTAAAATATCAGAATTCTGTTATATAATTTTTTATTGGGTTAACTATTTATATAAAGTGATTTGATAACAAATATTCGATATAAAAAACTCTAAAAGGGTATTACTTTTTTAATTTAAGCCTATCTTAATTTCAATTCCATATTATCAAAATCTATTTTTATAGAGTTTGATTACATTTAACTATTTATAAATATATGGTTCCTTGCTTTTTCTAATTTATTGCATAGACAAGCTAATTAATTGATGAGGATTATCTTGACAAAACTCAGGAAATTTTCAGGAAATATGCATTTTTTTCTTGAAAATAAAAATTAATAAAATGAAGTAGGGAAATAGCCTCGGACAGTTGACAGTTATTTACGATGACAAAATTCCAATCAAATGTTACAGAATTATTTATCAGTTTCACATATTCTGATTAATTTATTTTCCTATAAATAAAACTATAGAGAAACTGTGAGATTAGTTTTTTTTTTTTTTGTTAAACCAAATTGCAAACAATAATCAACTAAGTTTCTACCGTTGTAGCATGACTCCAGAAAAATGCAAACTTGGGACTACAGAGTTAAATCGTATAAGCTTTCCAAAAAAAAAAAGTTAGATCGTATAAATAAATTTTATTTTATTGTTCAATTCAATTTAATTTTGTATTAAGAATTAAATCAAAATATCATCAAATTGAAAATTAATTAAAAAATAACTTTATATATACTTATTATAAATTTATGTAAAATTATAATTATAATACATATATAAAATCTACTGTATATTTCATTTATCTACTTTAATAATTTTAATTATATAACTATGTCTGCCAATAGGCTGAGAGAGGGAGGAAAATCATCATGTGACTCATATATATTTCTATACATATTTCGTCAATCTATCGAGAGGGAGTAGGCTTTAATCATTAATTAATGTATATTTTAACAACTAAAAATATGCTATATAAATATTATTACAAAATTAATTTTGAAGTTCAAATTAGAGTAAAAAACTAATATAAGCAAAATATTTAAAAATAAAACTAAAATCATATTGGAAAATTGATTTGTTTCAATTCCAGAACCACACAGCCTCGGCTCCAGACTACCGTTAAGATCTAACGGGAAAAGATCACCTCAGATAAACGCATATGATATCAGACAGCTTCGCCTTCACCGGCTATTTTCCAAAAAGCGGGCTTCGCTACGCAAATAAGAACACCACAAGGGAAGGGTAAGTGCACCACGCCCCATTAACAGATCGAATGATAAGATATTTCAACGTCCCACTCAAGAAATCCAGATTCTAAGTTTGAAATCGAACACCACAAAAGATTCAACATGATGAAGAATGGACTATAAGGAATGCCGACAGAATCAACTCCAATTTATAATGTTTCCACGTCGCAACTCAACCAACTGGATTTGATTTACCTTATTAAGACATTTGTTAAAAAAATTGTCCCTCACCTAGATGGAAATTTTATAAAAATAATTAACAAAAAAAAAAACAAAACAAAACTTCAGTTTTACGCTGCAACATTTGTATCCTCTCATTCTAAATGGAATGATATTGCCTATAACTTAAAAAACGCATCTTAGGGCAGTCGCTGTTTTTTTTCTTTTTTTCTCTAGGCCAGTCTACCTAAGGGTAAATAAGCTAAGAAGTCATCGACGGCCACCAGCTTTTCTAACAGGAGGTGCCATGTCCTCATCATCTGACTGGATATCTCCATATGTCCATATCCCACGCCTATCAGCACGCGCTTCCTCCTGGAATTTCTCCAAATTATCAAGGGCCACCTGTCTTTCCCTGGAGTCCCACTTCTTCTTCTTCTCTATCCTAGCAAGTCCTTCCTAAAAGTCCAAATAAAGCTATTAGAGAAAGAAAGCCAACAGCCAAAGCAAAAACAGAAAGGCCAGTGAACACCGTAACGAGTCAATTAATAATTATACAACAGCAAGAGGCTCTGCAAATATAGCAAATTAAATCAGTTGAATCAGCACAAGCAGGCCAACACTAGATCTATTAATGGAAGAGAGCATAAGCTTTCCTTTTCCAAATTTCATTTTTTAGTCATTTGACTGGAAATATACCACAGTTTCACTTAAATGTCATGGCATGCTAGTGAGTTAAATTTCTTTATATTGGAAATATAGTTGAAAACACTTGTGCCGACTACAGCACAATATTAAATATATTATTACTACAATCGAGCCTTTTGCTATTCGGAATGTTCGCAGAGCATACCTGTACCATGGCCGCATTTATGCTGATCTCAGAATCCACAGCAACAAGAGTTACAATAAGAACTGGCCCAGTTCCCTGTCCTTTAACTTTTCCTCCAGAGGTATCCCTCTCCTCTACCTTAGCCCTGAACTCTTTTGAACTGCTTAACGTATGAGCACTCAAATATTCTGCGGCTTCTGGACCACAATCCTCCTCCAAGCTTGGAACCTTAATATATGCAAGGCTGCACAGCTGAGCAAGACCAGGTGCCAAGGACACTGAAGGATCAAGAGGCCGTAACTGACTGTATGCAACCTCCTCCTGATTTCCATAATCAATGTAGAATACCTCAAACTTGTCTTTCATGGATTCCACAGCTCCACGAGGTGCACTCACAATCTTTAGAAGTTCAATAATAAAAATCAGTTAAAATACAACCACATCAATGACAAATGAAAAATGAACTTCAAAGAAATGGGAAAAGAGATGGGGTAATTCTACTTGGGCAAGCAGTGAATACAAAACGATATCAATCTATGAAATAATTGCATGTTATAAGGACAAGAATACTTGAATATCATTCAATAGTATCTAGAACTAAAATTTTGAGCAGATAAAGGATGGATGAGAATTAAACCAAGTATTCTCACCATTGCTCGGTTCCAGGAATTATCTGCACTAAACTGAGCAAGAACAATGTCTCCCTTTTTAGGATTAAAAGCACCAATAACTGGAGCTTCTTGAAGATTCAGGGATGCAAGCTGTTGTTGAATAGAGGGAACTTTCTGATCCCCAACCATCTGGACATAAAACTGACCACTACCTAGGACTTCTGTAACCACCACCTGAAAGAAATATAAATTAATTAAACCTGCAAAACATGTTATGACATATAAAGTTGCCACATTATCCAACCACATCTCAACTACCTTTAGCACTTCTTTCTGTTTGCTATCAACAACTGGACCATTAGAGACTTCCTCTCCTTCAACATAATTCTCCCAAATCTACAACAATGTCATTTCATTTCTCAGATTATAAGCAGAATGACAAACAAAGATAAAAAGAACAAAATATGACATACGCCCAACTTACTTTCAGTTTCTTCTTTTTTGCAGATTGCTCAGCCTGTTCAAGAAGTCGAGCATCAGGAATCCTGTCAATGCCAAAGGAAGTCTGTAACTTTGCAAGGCCAGCTTCGAGAAGAATCACTGCCATATTTGTCTTCGACTCCCACAAAGATCCCAAGAAAGTTCCGGTTCTATCAACAGTTTCTACTTCAATCTGTATAGGGAACAATAATCAACACTCAAAACAAGGAAAGGAATCAAGCAGAAAATAACAGCCCTAAACAGGAAGATGAATACCTCAACTTCTCTCTGCATTATCCTACGCCTCATTAGTGCACTTGCTTCATCGGAATATGGTTCATCACGACCAGGACATCTGACACCAGAGAATGAAAAGGCAATGCTGCATGTTTCCTTGGGAATCAAAAGCTTAAAACGGTGACCACTAAGCACATATTCCACAACAGCAGCAATTTTCCTATTTCGGTGCAGGAAAGGCAAGAAATCTCTAGCTTTCTTGGCTGACGCCTGAGAGAAGCATATTAAATATGCAAGATGTACATCATGGTGAAAAAAAAA
Source organism: Manihot esculenta (assembly GCF_001659605.2). NCBI lineage: Eukaryota > Viridiplantae > Streptophyta > Magnoliopsida > Malpighiales > Euphorbiaceae > Manihot > Manihot esculenta. The sequence continues at coordinate 25,768,722 of NC_035166.2, forward strand.
TTGGAGGAAGATAGTTCATATTCTAACCGCAGAAAGGTCTGTTATATGTGTGACTGGAGGTTCCTTGTTAGAATGCACTCCTCTCTTCGAAGCAGAAGCACGTGATTCAGCAGCAAGAAGGGCATCATAATAGTTTGATCGTTCTTCAAAATCCCTATGCCGAATCACAGTGCCATAGCCACGGGAAACCATCAACTCACCAACATTAACCCCAGCTTGCGGACTTCCAGCAGCTGATGAAGCTGGTGACACTTCATCAGTATCACCCTCATGAGAAGACAACTCAAAAACTGATCCAAAATCCATTACTCTCAAGTCGCCAGACCCAGCCACGGTGGCTCCATCTCCAATGGTAACCTTCCTAGAGTATTCCATTTGCACATTAACCTGAAAGATGCATAATTGTATAATATATAACATAACTCTTCTAATCATCAAGATGAGATGACATAGCTGTGAGTTTAATACTTGCTGCCCAATGAGGCGACGTCTCAAGAATTCCTTAGCTTCTCGGGCATAGTTCTCCGGCTTTTCGTCTCTACGAGGATTACCCATCTTTGGACACTTGATACTTGATAGATTGACCCGTCTTTCTGCCAATGGACTTCCATATGGGACAGAATCATCAGCCACTATGACGCAATCGCCACTTACAACCTCCACTACCTGAAGACAGCAAATTTAGTTGTATTTGCCTATTTGGTAAGAGATCTAAGATGAATGTGGAATAAATTTTCCAAAGCAAAAAATATATGAAAATATTACCTTTCCTGAGAAGTTCTGGTCATGAATTGCTTTCGAATTCGTAGGAGGGGGCACATAATTTGTCCAGATCCTCAAGCGGCTTTTCTTGGCTTGAAGTTCTGCATTCTTCAGTCGCCGCTTAGCATCATCTTCCATCATGTTTGCACTCCATTCAACATATTTAGCTAGACCCTGCATGAGAGAGAGAAAGAGAGATTTTCAGAATCTCTTTCAAGGATATTGAAAAAATAAATACTGCGAGAAATAAGTACGTGTAATATGATATACGATTAACATGCAAAAGGAAAGAATTATATAAAAACTGGTCTTCCTTTTGACTAAATTCAACCATAACCTGTTGATAGTAGATCTCTTAATACATAAAAATACTCCACAAATCAAACAATTTAAAAGAAAATACATCTTTCTTTACTTCATATATAAAACAAATTTTTTGCATGTCTGAGCAACCATAGCAGTTCTTAGGGAATAAAGCACCACCATGCTTTATAGGAAGCATTAGTTTTCAATAAGATAAAAGACAGCCATAGACACGGTTGCTTCACAAAAAGATAACAGGAGTAGGTTTCTCTTTCAAAATTGTTTTGTTATTGACATAAGCCATGGGATTATCCCTTAGTCTAAAAAAGGTTCAGACGGAGATTAATCAATATATTATCTTTCTTTCTTTTGGCTTGGAAATGGTCAATCTCAAACCTTTAAAATGAGGCAACCCAACAGAGATGTCCTCTTATGAGTTAGTAATACCATGTAAAGGCCAAGGCAACAAAAAAGCAGAGATGCCTTATTTTCTAACTATTAGTGCATCTATGATCAACATAATCAGACAATATTCAAAACATACATTTTCTACAAGCTCCAGTGCCAGGTCCTTAGCAGATTCCCCATCCGAGTAATAAACTGATCCAATCAAGTTGCTGAATTTATCAACTCCTTCCAGGACAATACGGACCTATGAAACCAATAGAATTAGGTCATTTGGAAAAGAAAAAGAGAGGGACGGGGACTTTAAATCAGCATATGCTTACATCTCTGTTTAAAACACGTAGCTCAGTAAAATATTTGGCATCTATTCCAAATGGATCAGGAGAAACTTCAATAGATGCTGAAGAGACTGCAAGTCTCTGCGCAGATGTTAAAGGGGCTCTAGGTTCAGAAGCATCTCCATTTTGCTCATCAGAGTTTAGCCCTTTCTCCACAACAGTTTCTGATGCTGCTCTCCTACCCATTGATGGGGCCTAATTTAAACAGGAAAATGGCAGATGCTTAGGATCACATAAAGGACACCAGTAAGTAAGATTGATATACCAAAAAATTAGAGAGATGAAGGAATAAAGTCAATTATAATGTAATTGCATGTACCTGGATTCCGGCAACAAACACCTGGACAAACTGAAAACCTGGAAGCAAATAGACACGGACAGTACTGCCATCACGAACTTGCTCAACAATACCTTGCATTGGTTTGCCCTTGTTCGCAGCAAGCAGACCCATGGCATCCAAGTTACTAGGATCCCCAATCGCAGAGGGAGGTAGATTTCGGATGGATGCCTCAGCAGCACCAGGTGCCTAAAAGAAAAAATTTTGAAAGATCAGGAGTTAAAGAATTTCAAACTTAAAATAATAACAAGAAAGATATTGAAATTAGTCATATAATACTTGCCCATAGTAATGTATCAACTTAGCACCAATCAGCTTGTGATATTGCAGGCAAATTTTAAAGATCCACCATAGTGCAGCATGATCAAAATCTTATAATCCCAAACAAATAGAAGCAAAAGGGAATTGCAGCTCAATGCAGAGACATGTGTAACATTGCCAAATGCAGTAAACTCAAAAATTAGCGTTAGATACAACTGAACCATTAGCCTCAAATCTCAAGTATTGCTATTCTACTTGCTATCACTAAACTGTTTATTCTATTAATAGAACATTACAATCTTTAGTTCAAATTCAAGAAGTTTATCGAACAATGAAGTACTTTAAAACATTATAACATCATTCCCCCACTTGTTTACATTAGTTTTGAATTCCAAAACCATCACTGAGGACCATGTAGTTACAACCTATCTCTAACATAACAAACATCATAAACAAGTTTCTTCAACAACCCATGGATACTTTAAAAGGTGATACAAGTCAGAAATTTAGATTTACAATTGGAAGGAAGATGGTGCAAAAAGAAAGAAGAGAAGGAGCAGCAGCAAGCCAGGAACAAACCTTACTCCATCGGCCCTGACCATTTTGCTTAGCTTGTTCTTCAAGAAGTTGATACTCAGCAAGAAAAGGACTAACCTCACCTTTCTGCTGACCCTGCTCTCTGACCTGCAGCTAACAGATTCAGTTAATAACAGCATAAAAGTAAATTAAATCAAACTCAGTAGTCCACCAAAACAAAGGCATACAACCTTTGCCCAGCCTTCGGAAACAACTAATGCTCCAACATTTTGGTCATCAATGAAAACACTCCCAAACTCTCTGCCAATAGAAGGCACAGCATAATCAATCTTGAATTTGACGTCCTGTGATATAAAAGTTAGATGCATAAGATTAGATGTCGGAACATGTACTTCAAGCACCCCACCCACTTTTCTCCCCAACAATAGCTGAAGTCTATCTGGCAATAATCACCTTTCCTATGCAGAGCTTCCTCAAAAACTCTCTGCTCTCCCAGGCAAAGGGCTCATCAACGCCTCCCCTCCGGGCCTAAGACAACATATATTTCCATAAAATTCCACTTTCAGCCAGAAGTGTAATTAGCATCTAAAAAAGATGATCTTTCATAATTGAGTAAAATATAACCATTGAGATCATTGAAACGATAGGAAAAATGCGAAACACCACAAATAAAAACGGCAATTATAAAGCCACTAAAATCCTGAGAATGCAGTACAGCACCATTTAGATCCTCAAAACAGCTCGTAAGACTAGATAGCTCATTCATATTTTTACTTACAAAAGAGAAAGAGAGAGAGAATAAGAGGAAGAAGAAGAAGTTCTGCAAAAGATAAAAGTTTTAAACAGGAAATACACAATAAACAAACTATTTATCCAAAACCAGGATCTCATTACTCCCTTTGAACAAAATGTGAAGCAAAAAAATTGGCGTTTACCAGTCTTGGAGCGATAAGAGAAGACAGGGTGATGGTCCTCTCCGGTGGAGGACCGGGCTTGTTGCTGGACTTGGCCGTCAACACCAAAGCGTCCCCTGATGGAACAGCTTTCACTTTCGCACTGTACCATCCCGTGGCCCCACCCTTTGATGTTGCCATTTCAACAAAAACGATCTACAGATACAGCAAACCAGTTCAAGTAAACACATACACAGAAGAGTAAGAAAGAAATTCAACAACATTAACAAGTGTACGCATTATTTAGAAACGAAGTGTGAATTTTTGTTGATCCAAAAGGCCTGCGCTCTAAATAAACAGAGTATATACAATTAAATATCAGTCGCACTTCACAAAAAGCCAGAGAATGCCATGAATCATACAGAAAATTCAAAACTGACACAACTAGCATAACAAATACTACAGATCCGAAGCATCGAATTCACCAAAACTCAAAAAAAATACCACATGAATGATCAAACAGCTCGATCAGATGATCATTTGTTTAAAAATGATACCAGGAAAGATTTGCAGAATCTGAAAACCACTATTGAATAACAGAGCTTACAAATCTTCATTTAAAAGCACATAAAACCATGCACGAGGAGAGAGATCTGCGAGAAATAGTGGCGCTCACCTGGATCTCTCAATTGTGTTATCAAAGGAGACAAACAATGAAGAAAAGAAAAATCTGCGATAAAGAGTCGAGAAGATAGATTTTATTGCAAGACGGCGGAACAGAGAGACACGAGAGAAGTGGAGTGCTGTGTAGAGAAGGGAGATATAAACGAACGGAAGAGGGAGCTGGTTGTGAATATACCCTCGATATTGAAGTGAATTTACACAACTACCACCAGAAAAGATTTAGACATATGCAACTTTGTTAGGTAGATTTTGCGAATTGATCTGTATCCGTCTGTCTGATCCTTCCATTTTGACCTGGATGAGAATATGCCTTTCCATATATAAATAAAATTTTAATTATAATTTAGCATAATTCATATAAAAAAAAATCTCATTTTTTAAGTCTCAGTTGGATTGTGTTTTTTTTTTTATTTTCAAGGTGCTTTGTCTTGTTACTATTATTTTTTGACTCCCCTTAACTTGTTCACTGTTAGTTAGCTATTAGAAATATGTTGGTGTAGTTGTATGAGTTTAAAGAAATTTGCTATTTTTTAAATTACATACTTATCTTAAATTTTATGAATAATTAATAATTATATATGATTTTAAAAAATAATTATATATAATTACGATAATAAATGCATTAGTTTATATCTATGTTATGAAAATTGTGCTCTAATAATTATATTCATCTTTTTAAAATTAAGTTTGTAACATTTACACTTGTTTTTTAAAATAGTAATTAATGAGGAGAAAAGTGCGAGGTAAATCTTATTATTAGAATTTCACCTTTCTATAATTAATAAATTATCAGCAAATTGTATTTTTTTTAATTAAAAAAAACACCCCTGATTACATCACCGACCAAAAATTCAACAAAAACCAATAGCAAAAAAGAAGACAATGAAAATCTAAAATGATCTGATATCTACAGAAATTTCCCATTACAGGCAATAAGTTAAAAAGCTAAGTCCTGAAGTGCGGGCCAAAACGACGCGGCATAGTATCTATTAATTAAAGAGAAATTTATTATTTATATTCTATATTATAAAAAACTCATTAAGTGTATTTATTTTAAAAAATACACTAAATATTTTTTATATTTTAAAAAATTTATTCATTAATTTTAACTGTACGTATTATAAAAAAATTAATATAAAAAATTAATTAATAAATTTTAAAAATTTGATAGATTAATAAATAAATTTTTTAAAATTATAAAAGTTAAATTACAAAATATTTAATAATTAAATTAACAGAAATATTAACTAATAAATTTCTATTTTAATATGTTTTTGAAAATTTAAAAATTTATTAATAAATTTTTGAATTAAATAATAAATTTTCTTTAATTAAATTTCTGACGTTTAGTTGCTGTAATTTTCTGGATTTTGGGGTCAATTATAGTGAAAATTTTACCGCATTGGGCTTACTGTGAGGCAACAGTGCAACCTAAAGAAACTGTGAAAGATTGGATTCGCTGAAGGCAGATACAAGAAATGGAAAGTGCGATGACGCGAATTCGCCTTTTTCAACAAACCTTGACGTTTTTGTTTTACCGGGAAGCAAAGTAAGATCTGGCCACGGCAAATCATAGGCTTTAAAGAAACGCTAGACGTGTGCAGGCCTGAAAAGTGAGAACAGACCCGAAATATTTAATCATCCATGGGATATTATTATCTCTTGAAAATAAATTCTGCCAATAGCTTGGTCTCTAAATATATTATCTCTTAGAAAAAAAAAAAAAAAAAAAACTCTTTATTAACACAACCGAATTGCTTAAGTGACGTCCATGTCTAAAACTTTTTGTTAAACAAGACAATTCATGTGAGTGGCCATTCACAAACAGAACAAAGATATTCGATACACGCAAACCTTTTTAAATGGAAATAATATTTCAAGCTCTTTTTTTTTTTCATGAAGTGAAATGTTTGTTTAAAACAATTAATTAAAATTGATATAAATAGATATTCGCAACATTTCAGAAAAAAAAAAACATACTAAACTTACTAGATTGATCAAATTTAGATTTAAAGGTTCTATTTTATTAAAATCAATTTTTAAAAAAAAATGAATTTCTTTTATATAACCATTTGATTATTTAATTTTTAAAATAATTAAATTAAACTAAATTAAATCAATAAGAAATCGAAGGAAAACTTTTAAATTTATATAAAGATAAATTTTATAATTATTAGATTAAACATTGATTTTTATATTCTGCACCCATTATATATATATTTTAATTGATTTTAGGTATATATTTTTTTAAATTATGTGAAAAATCAAAATCAAATAGACTAGCAAATAATTCTGGTTGTACTTCCATCTAGTTGACAGGAAACTAGTTTGTATTGCCCGTGTCATTTGTCAATAAGAGTCACATGCGACCAAGAACATTATCTATCAATTGCATCATGCGGAGACGATCCTCCGCAGCGAACTTTTTAACACTTTCTTTGACTTGGGAAGAGGGAAGTATAATCTAGCTTGTCAATCGTATTATGGCAAAATTATTATATCCCATAAATTAGAAGGACAAAGTTATTCCAGCTCCTGTATTAAAGCTCAATTTTTTTTTTAGCAAGTTGAGCTATCCTGGAAGGGAGTATTGGGAGATCCTACTTGTTCAATGAAAGCTTAGTATGGGAGAGGGTCCTGGTTGAGGGATGGTAGAGAACTGCCGAAAAGCTCCATCCATCCATCTCTATTTGTCAGACACACAGGATATTTTACCTTTTGCTTCCCTACCCTCCCACGATTTTAATTGTATTGCTGGTATTAGAGGCAGGTCTAAAAATTTGAATTAAAGAATCAATTTCATATTTTAAGTAAAATTTTCAATTTCACTCATTGTAAAAAAAAAATTACATATAAATATTAAATATAAAGTTTTGTACATATAAATATTAAATATAAAGTTTTCAGATTGTGATTCAAAGTAATCGGTAAACTTTTTTTTTAATAGTTTAACTTATTATCGACATAAATATTACTCTATTCATTCTATAATTTTTATCTATTTTTTTTACATATTAAAAAAAATTAAATTTTTATCAATTTTTTAATTATATTAATATTAAAATTTATAAAATAATAAGAGATATTTTAAAAATAAGATAAAATTATAATGATTAATTTATAATATTATTATTATAATGTAAAAGAGGAAAGTATAAAATAATTTTAAAACAAACGAAAAAAAAAGATTGACAGAAATTATGGGATGGAAAGATTACTTGATTTATCTATATTTAAATTTGTAAAAAAAAATTAAATAATTCAACCAATAGAACTTTTTTTTTAAATTATTTTTTAAAAAATCTAAATAGTTTATGAAACCATTAAATAATTTAATCATAATTAAAATTATTTTTTTAAAAATTATAAATTTTATTTTTATAAATTTAAATAGTCTAACCTATAATTTTATTCATATAAATAGAAATAACAAAATAATTATCATTTCTTAAACAATAAAAATTGATTGTATAAAAATAAATTAAATATTAAAGAAATAACTTACCTTTTAAATATTTTGCATAAAAAAAATTTGAATAAGATGTTTAGAATTGAAATCTTAAAATTAAAAATAATTTTTTTATTAAAAATATTTAAAAAATAACTGTCAGTAAAAATAGTATTTGGTATTGTAATTTCATTTATGATGTAATTACCATCAAATTTATGAGTTTTCAAAAAATTCAATAGCTTGTATCTATATTAAAATGATTTTATAGATCAAATTGTTGAATCTATTTATAAAACAATTATTATTTAACTCATTTTTTATTATAAATATTTAAATTCATAGATAATAATATATATATTTAAAATTATATTAGCTAAATAATATACGCATATAAGATAATAAGATAAATATAAAATACAAATATATTTTAATTGTATAATTTTTAAATAAAAAATAATAAATTTTAAAATAAATTATATTTTAGTCTATAAATTATACTATAATTAATGGATCAGTCCCTATATTTTTAAAACTGAAAATTTAAAATCTTCTATTTTTATTTCATCTAAATGAACGGTTACTATATCCATTTATCCATTAATTCAAAAATAAATTACTTGTTAAACTTTAAAATTTTTTTTTTATAATATTCTTGAAAATAATAAAATAACATTCCTTGAAAAGACCGTTGTTAAAAAAAAATTGTTTACTAAACATTAAGAAACATTTTGAAATTTAAAAAGGGCAAAAAAACACAACAAAGTATTCATGATATTCAGATCCTTTAGAAAGAAATTATATAAATCAATTAAAGAGAGAGATGGTACATCTCTAACAGAAAATTCAACAAGCAATGCGTCTGGCCTATAGTAGCAGGACACAGACAGAAGCATGAATTAAAATATAATTTATTTTAAATTTTATAAAAATTTAAGAATTTAATAGTAATTATACTTTTATTTATTTAGAATTAAAGAAAAAATTACCTAAGTATCCCTGCATAATTCAAAAAATTTCAAGGGGCTATGGCCCGCTTCCCCACATACATCCGCCCCTGGCTGGTATACTAGTGGTTCTCGGCGCGGTCGTCTAATCTCTGTGGTAGGATGCTCTCGGGCTTTAGTAGGTTGCTTATCAGTAGGGAAAAGAGATTCCACAGCGCTTCTGAGAAAATGCATCACTGGCAGTTGAGAGCTCCTTTTAGGCAGCGCTGCAACTTGTTTTTTTGTCTCCCATTGGCCGGATCCCGGTTTTACTAAGGTTTCAATCCTAAGGTTTTCTAGTTGTTGGATTGACTTGTGGCCCAAGTTTACGAGACTTTAGCTATGTTTCAGCTTGTATGTCCTGGACCAAACTGTGCAACTCTCCTTTTATTTATGCATTCTATCCTTTGACAAAAAAAAAACATGCTTTTCTCTACTTTATGTGATCTTCACAATATAAAAGCTGTGGGATTTAAAAATTTTGTGCATGCAACTTTTATCTTAAAATTCTATATTTCAAAAATTTTTGTTCTTTATAAAAACGACACAAACTTATTACACTTTTTTTGTTTATAAATAATTTTTTGTTATTAGACTTATAAAGACAAGTAAAAGAGTAAGGCTCACACATGAATTTAGATTGAAAAACCAATGTCACTCCACCCACCCACCCATTGTTTGTGCGTATAAATACAGCGGCAAAATTTTTATTTTTTATTTTTTTTTATTTTTTTAATTTTATATTTTTAATTATTTTAATTTTATGTGCAAGTTACTTTTATTAAATTAAAACTATTTATAACTATTATGATATTTTTAATTTAAACGTCACTGATTTCATAATATTTTTAATTTAAACGTCACTGATTTTTCTAAATAGTTTCAACGTCTCTTTTTATATTGAGTTATATTAAATAACTTATTTTTTTATCTGAATCTTTCAAAAGAGTATTTAATTATGAGGATTACCAAATAATCTTTAAAAACAATGCAACTCACAACTCAGACCAAGTTTCCCTACTTCTATTTCTATCAACTTTGTGGTAACTTTGTTGGATGGATAACGACTGTAGGTGGATCAGATATCTTGTCATTAGGACCAATATCATCAATTGGTGGGTTGCTTATATTCTGCGACTGACTGATAAGATATTGCTAACGCCAGAGCCTGAACAAGAGAGAAACACGCAATACTCAGCCCAGTAGCGAGAGCAAATACACTTTATGCTAGTTGTTGATGCAACTTTTCATGGTAACTGCAAGATACAGGAGCTTCTTGCAATGTGATCATCGTTCGGACGGGCTTGAAACTCCCTGTGATAGTGGATTAAATACACTGTTAAACAAATGTGGTTTAGATTCTACACTCAGTGCACCATCCATGAAAGCAGTAATATGAGAAGAATCACTTTGGGAAAACACCATGCTTCTGATATTCTAAAAGGACCAGTTTGAGCAACAGTACCAAAAGCTGGACGCGACGCTGTCACGCCACAACGAGATGCAGGTAATGTGATTGAACCACCTGTTTCTGAACCATTAATTGCAAACGGAACCATACCTGTTCATGAATAACCTATTTGTTCAAGGTTTCAGTGCAAACTTAGATCATTCATGGGTGTATAGAATAAGAATTCAAAGTCCCCATAGAAGTGGTCATGATAACAAAATGGAAGCGAAAGCAATATTAAACAGCATAAGACCACAAGAATACCAGCTGAGGTGCTGGCAGCAAGCCCTGCCACTTGAACTGTTGAAAATTCCTAAATGTTCGAAATTTCTACCCCAAATCAGATGTCATCATAAGTCAGCGATCCAGAAACAAGCTTTGCAACAAGAACTGCTCCTGCAGACCTCCAACTGTATTTAGCATAGCTTAAATTGAATAAAATTGTAACATTTATACATTCCGATTGCAACAAAAATACTTGTACATGAGTTTGTAACATCATGTAAACCCAAGCTTCAACGTTAGGAAGTTGACCTTTGAATCCTCTTGAACCCCATGCGGTCTTGAATCCAGGTACAGCTGCAATCTCCTTCAGTCCATAAGGAATCCCATACAAAGGCTCTGTCAATGAAACGAGTATTTATTTAACTCTTCAACCAGAGAGTATTTCACAATGTTACAAATAAGCAAGTTAAAAATACAAAAAGCAGCATGAACAGAATGAACATTTAGCAGACAAGCTTAGCTTAACCACCAAAGCATAATCTAGGCATATCAACCTGTTAAAAGTTTACTATCTTAAAATTCCCAAAGCCCTCAAAATAAAAATTATTTCTAGTCCGGTGGAATTGTTTTACGATTCACCAATGTGACAAAAATGGCACTTAAAAATTGATGAGAAAATGACACCTAAAACTCTCAGATTGTGATGATCCTGAATGGATAAGATACCAAATATACTCTCTGGCAGTCAATTAATGTGCTCCGAGAAAAGTTATCATAGCTTCAAGAACAGGATTGTACATGTTGTTGTTCAAACCAATGCATCATTATCATTAACAGGAGAAGGAGAAGTTGAAAATTAGAATGGATAGCCACCATTATAATTTCTCCTTTGCATGCCTCAGAATAACTTGCACGAGCTCATGAGCTGTAATTTGGTTTGTCGTAATGAGTTCTAATTCAAGGATCTGCCACAAACCAATCACAGTGAAAAATGGACCAAGGAGAAAAAGGAGGACAAGTGATTGTCCAAAAATGAGTAGCAACTGGTTCACACTCGTGAAGGCAAAATCTTCATCACTTTTTAGTCAACAGCAGGAAAGTTAAATTTTTTGCTTGAATTGTCCTTATGAGTCCACTCTGGATTTAAAAGTAAACAAGATGGTGGTTATGCAGTTCTCCATTCTCAGATGCAACTAATCTCCAGTTAGATTCATGGTAGACAAATTAAACTCCACTGCACCAGTTTCAGTCTTCATCATCTAAACTAGAAGTGTTTCAATAAACAACAAAACCTACGTAATGCCATATCTAGATATGTACATGATGAAGAGTTTGAGAAAGTGAGAAGGGTACCATGGATAAGTTTCTAAGCCATGAGCGTTGAAATGGTTGAATCAAAGGCGAGATCTTCTTAGCACTGACAGAAGAGAGCGGGCCCGCCCGGAGAAAAGTGGAAGAGAGGAGTACAAAAACAGCAAGTAGCAAGAAACGTGTCAATTTAACTGAAAAGGATGACAGAATTGACCGCCATAGCTGATACGTTTCAGTAATCAACGGCGACAGCTGCTCTTTGTGGCTTCTGCAATTGTGCTAGTTAATTATGTGGGACATGTCTAGCAAATTTCATTTATCCTTTCCTTCCGCCTTTTCTATTTTCTGTATTACTTGAGCCGGTCCTTTCCTAACTCGTTGACTCTGTCCCGCCAATGAACTGTCAAATCGAATCATTGATTTTAAATCCGATTTGATTTAAATTTTAAAAAGAGAAAAGGACCAGATTGTCTACAGTTCTCGCTGTTTTCTTCCTCGATGCTCCTGCTCCACCTCCTTCCATATCTCCGACGTCTCACTGTGAGAATATATCCATATCGAAACTCCAACACAGGTGAACAACGTGAGCTTGATCTTTCTCCCTTTGCCTAAATTAGTTGCTTTTTCAGGGCTGTCAATTTTGATTAAGGCTATAAATTATTCTTATGATGGTTTTCATCTGTAACTCTAAAGAGAGTTTAGTTTTACGACGTCTATGATTTGGCAAATTTGATCAATGGGAGATTTGTGGGTTTTAAATGGGCGTAGTTGTGCTCAAATTTGCATAGATCGTACATGATTCCGCTGCACTTCTAGGTATTTTTTCAAAAAAACTATTATTTAATTGCTTATTGAAGTGAAACTGATTGGATTATTTGTTTTTAAATTTTTATTTAGCCTTTAAATTTTCTTAAAGTATTAATAATATAGAAATTGGCTCATGCATTGGCTAAATTAGGTCTGGTTGATTCAGCAGAACTTATCTTTGTTGATGAACTATCTCCTGCTCTGTCTTCTTTCCAATCAGCTGTAATTGACTCTGTTATGGAATAAATTTCATTTTCTGTAGTTTTCCCTTAAAAAATAATATACAAATCGATTAATATATTTATTTAAATAAAAACTAATTTATTATTTTTGTTTGTGGCCTGAATCACATTCCCAAGTCTGTCAATTCCAGTGGAATCCGTATCCAACCACAACTACACACCGTCTCTCTCCATCTCACAAAAACCGAAAAAACAAAAGCAACAAGATGGAATCTATTTTCTTAGCGGGGACCATCTACCTCTATTAGCGTGAAACTCCATCCTAGGCTCATATCATATCTCCCTTCTCCCCAGAAAATAAAAAAAGAGGAGAAAAATCTTACCTCTTTCTGTAGACTGCAGGACACTTTCGCTTTCACCGTCCTTCGCCGGATGATCATTAACCTAATCTTTAAGCCTGGGCAAGCGATTCTCTGATAAGCTAGAAGGTAACTAAGAATTTTTATACATGAGGTGTCATCTTACTTTGCATTGTAGTGACTGGTGAAAATATAAATTTCAGGGGTTTTCGGTTTGTGTTTTGAAAGCTCTTGATAGGTACAAATTTTATTTGATTTTGGTATCAGCTTATTAGTAGTTGTAGTGATCATCATTTCATTTTTAATCGATGGGCATTGGATTTCTTTGCTTGAGCGATTATTTGTTAAAGGATCAACATTTCTGCGAGGATAGACAGTATGTTTATTTTATTTACAGCTTGTTGGATGGAAGTAAGGGCAGAGAAAATTAGGATTATTGCGATAGGAAAGGGAAGGCTGAGACGTTTCCCTTCAGGCGGAGTTTTATCTGCTGTGTGACTTATTTTGGTTATTACAAATACTTGCATTACTGGATGCTGAATGAAAGTGTAATTTTGGGCTACTTGCATGTTCCAGTGAAGGAGGGAGGAAGTGGAATAATGGTTTAATTGTTTGATTTAATTACATACTTAAACAGCTGGATGAATTTTCCCTTAAAAATATTTGAACCATGAGACTGTAAACTTTATTAATTTTATCATTTCAACTTTAATATTCAATTGTGTAAATTTACTTCGTATTGATTTGGGAAGTTTTGAGCAAAGCATATTGTTCTGTCATTTCTTTTGATTTAATTGTCCAAGTTGATAGGGTCATTTTCACATGTGAGACTTATATTTAATAGAGAATCAAAATGAGGAACCACGTCCTTCATAATGTGGGGAACCAGCAATTAGAAAGAATTTACCTGGGGTTTTTGAAGATCAACATGAGAACTTCCCTAGAAGCTTGTTATATTGATTAAGTTTATTTGAAATTAGTAAGAATATGACTAGCTTGAGGGTTTGACGCCAATAAATAAATAAAGCAACTTAACTTGACAAAATGCAGTAGCCTGCCACATGGTAATCACTGTTGTTTTCTTTTAACTATTTTTCAGTCAGCCACTTTACATTTAGTAATTGGTGGCAATTCTCCTCTCTCATTACTGAAAGGACCAGAGCATTTTCACTTTTCAGCTTGCACAATTTAAAAATTTGTTGTCCGTAGATTGTCTGATTGCATAAACATTCGAGACTTCACACTATTGTTTTGGCTGATTTACAGATTGCATATACCTTCAAGACATATAAAGATCAAGTCGAGAAATACCCTCTGCTGTGCTATTCTTCATACTCTTGCACATCATGCTTAAGATCCCAGAACATCAAGTTGCAGGACATAAAGCATGTGATGGACTGCTTGGCCCTCTCATAGACGATTCAGGGCGCTTTTACAAGCCTCTTCAAGATGATGAGCGCGGCTCTAGGGAGGTGGCCTTTTACACATCCTTCTCATCCAATACAAGGGTTCCAGATCACATCAGGAAATTCTTTCCTATCTTCTATGGCATTCAACTCTTAGAGGCATCTGATGGGTCTGGATTGCGTCCCCACCTTGTCTTGCAGGATGTTGTCTCAGGTCACTTGCATCCGTCCATTATGGACATTAAGATTGGTTCTAGAACATGGTATCCAGAAGCGCCTGAGGACTATATCCAACGGTGCCTCAAGAAAGATAGAGAAACCAGTAGCTTGTCATTGGGTTTTAGAGTATCTGGCTTGCAGGTGCATGGCAACAAGGAGTCAGGATTCTGGAAACCTGAGAGGAAGGCTGTCCAGAGGCTTACTGCAGATGAGGTTAGGTTGGTCCTGAGCAAGTTTGTTTCATCCAACCCTTCTGATGATCCAAAAGCAGTACGAGATAGTTTATTCGCATCCAGTGTTTATGGTGGTTCTACTGGCATTTTGGCCCAGCTATTAGAGCTGAAGGCATGGTTTGAGGATCAAACGATTTACCACTTCAATTCTTGTTCAGTTCTCATTGTGTATGAAAAGGAGTCTATTCTAAAAGGAGGGAGTTCAGGTGCTGAAATTAAACTTATAGACTTTGCTCATGTTGTAGAAGGCAATGGTGTTATTGATCATAACTTCTTGGGCGGAGTTTGTTCTTTGATAAAGTTTATATCTGAGATTCTTACCACTCCAGATGAATGTTCAACCCAAACATGTTTGCAGGACTCTGACAAGAGCTCTGTTTGCAATGGGGACAGCAAAAGGGAGTGAACAGAGCATTTACAATGCTTAAGTACTTGGAATTGAATTACTTCTATTATGCCTTTAACTTTTTATCCATCGAGGTTGATGAGACTGTCGGAATTTGCATCGACTTGTTGAAGAATTTTTTTCTATGGAATTGTAGTTTTGGTTAATGAGAGAAATAATCCATGGACTTGAAATCCATTTGGACTTTAACATGCTCAGTATCATTGTTTTGATTGTTCCATGCCACTCTGATTTACAGATTTTGTTGCGGGTGAGTCATTGTGTGGACGGAACCATGAAGTAATGGGGTTTTGAGCTGAAAGGTAAAGCAGTCTCTGTTCCGCTCACTGGTACTGCATCTGGCTTTTCAGTCGCATGCATATAATTAATTAATTACTACATCCGTCTTCATAATTTTTATCAAAGGTATCTTAAATTACTGTCTGACTTCATTTTTTCACATTATGGTATTTAATTTTATCTTATTTTGAACGTAATGGTTCATTAATTACTTATTTTTTAAAATAAACATTTAAATAATTTGTTAGCATTTAATTTAAATTATATATTTTTAATAATGATTTTATTGTTTCAATAAAATTTAATATTTTCATTTTATTTTAAAGATGGTATAATTGAAAAGGATTTATCATTTAATTAAAATAATTTTTTTAAAGTGGATAAAATTTAAGAGAGGGGTGGATTGGAGGTGGGAGAAAAACGGGGGATTTAATAAGTGTCCTAATTATTAATGGAGACCAAATAGGATAATACCATCAATGCCGATAAATATGAGACTCGTGTATGTTTTCTTTTTTTTGTTCTTTTCTAGTGGCCTTTAACTTAAGAATCGAAGGTTACATAGATTCAGATCCACATAAGAGATTAAGAGGAGTATCTGTACTTATTTTGAAAAAAATGTTTCAAAAAAATTGTTTAATGGATGGAGTTTTGAAATTTTACATGTATGTTAGACGTTTAATTGTTTAATAATTTATTACTTTAAATTTAAGAAATTAATGTACTCACATATTTAGTATGATAATAAATAAGTATAAATCTAAAAATGTTTCAGATTTATACTCCTCCAATTCTTGGCTTTCATTTAAAAAAAAATTTAAGAAATTAATTAACTTTAATTTCTAAATAGTAAAACTATAATGATAATTATAATTTAAAGGGTAAATAGTTATACATTTTGATTTAAAAAACTATAAATTTATGAATTTTCATATTTATAATTAAAATTTTAATTTTAGATAAAAAAGTAATTTTTAAATTTACAGTAATTATAATAACTTTTTAAATTAATTTTAATATAATTTCAAAAAAAATAATTTTAATAAAATTTAAATTAACTTATATTACATATTACATATCAATATTATTATTATATAAACAGTTTGATTAATTAAAATTAAATCTCAATTAAGATACTAAATTCTTAATTTAATTAAATTTTAAAATTATATAATTGAAATACTTAAATCTCTATTCCTTAAATAACAATTTTAATTGAAAATTTTAAGTAATTATAGCTTTAAACTTTTACCTAAAATTTAATTTAAGTTAATTAAATTATTTATATGATAAAAATAATAACATATAATTTAATTTAAATATAATTAAAATTAAATTTAAAAATTACTATAATTACAATAAATTTAAAAATTAAGATTTTTTATTTAAAATTAAAAATTTTACGGGGATTTTTTATTTAAAATTAAAAATTTTAACCGTAAAAATTCATAAAATTGAGGTTTGTTTGGGCTAATTAGTCTTTTTCTTTTGTTGCCAAAGTAAATAGTTAATCACATTTAATAATATAATAATGTGTATAGTAGGTTCTTTTGTAGTTGCCTCACATGATCATGTGGTGTTAGTGCAGAAAAAAGAAAAAAAAAAGTGATAAACATATTTTTAATTATTAAAAGTATGAGATTTAAACTTTTTTTTTTTAATTTCAACAAAATATTTAAATTTTTTTAATAAAAAATCGAGTCTACTTGTAAAGGTATGAATTATAAAATAAAAAGTTTAAATATGTCTGATTTTAACTTATCCAAAAAGTTGAAAGGCAGGTGTCAGTCTTTATTCCTTAAACTAATTGACATAGTCCACTATTACCTTTATATTCAATTAGTTCCGACTTTTTGCTTCTTCAAGTTTTTCTTTTTTTTTTAAATCCGAAGGTCATATGTTGCATTCAGTGGTACCACTGCGAGTTGCTTTCCTGTTATGGCAAGAAAGCTCTCAAATTCAGGAATCTGAAAGAAATGCAATATCAGCAAGAAACAGTTGCATACCCAGCCGGCTTTAGAGTTCAGATAATCTCTCCTTTAAGCAATGCTAGCTCTTAAATCTGCTTACAAGACAATCTATTTCAAATCTAGCAGTGAACTCCAAGCCTCAAAATGTGCCTTTCATTTCATGCAACTTCTAAACAAAAGCATGTCTATATATTAGCAAAAGAATCACTTCTTTACTTCAGAAAATTGCAAAACCCAGCAAGATGAATTCCGCCTGCTTCTTTCGCATGATCTTGTGTGCTTGCATCAACATCTGCTTGGTATATTGCGATAATCTCCAGGATACTTGTCCAGCAGCTACTGCAGGCAAGCAGTCTATCTTCATCAATGGTTTACCTTGCAAGAACCCAGCCAGCATCACTCCATCAGATTTCAAGTCAACAAAACTGAGTAGCCCTGGGGACACAGACAACTTTTTCCGATCCTCAACAACCATTCTCACAGCCGCAGATTTCCCTGGCCTGAATACCCTCGGCCTCTCAATTGCCAGGACAGACCTTGATGTGGATGGTTTGGTGGTGCCACAATCCCACCCAAGAGCCTCTGAGTTGTTGTTTGTCAATGCAGGAGTGGTGATTGCTGGATTTGTCGACACCAACAACCAACTTTTTCAAAAGATTCTCAAGGAAGGAGATGTGTTCGTGCTTCCTCGGGGTCTGCTTCACTTCTGCCTGAATGCTGGGAATGAGCCTGCCACCATTTTCTCAGTACTCAGTAGCCAGAATCCAGGGGTGGTGAGTGTCGCTGGTGCCATGTTCGATTCTGATCCAGATATGATAAACAAGCTAGTGAGGAAAATAAGATCTCTTTCTTCATCACAAATTATTAGCTTGGAAAATGCCACTCTATTCGAACTTTATTAGAATATCAAGGCGATGCAATGAGAAAAATAGTGTTTCATATAATGTATCATTTATATTGTTTAACAATTATTTATGATAGTTTTGATTTTATATAAATTTTAAAATAAATATTTAATTCAATAATTATGAGATTTATATTAATAAAAAATTGATCTTATACTAAATATAGTATTAATAAAGATGTGTTTAACTTGGAAAAGTACATGCTCAACTATCAACTTCAAATGGAGTTCTCTCAAAAGGAAGAAAATAATTCAAATGAAGGTTTCTTCACTACTTTTCAAAAGATGCATGGGGAATTTCGTAATTCCAAAAAGTTGGGGGGGGTCAAATGGATGTTAACCTGATTCCCCCCTCCTTGCAAGTTGCAACATACAGGCATTTGAATAGCCATTTCATATATCCGCGCCAAACAGTAGTCCAAAGAGGAAGAAGAAGAGATGGCAGTAACATGCTTTGTGTTGGATCTATGCAGTCTATCGCCTCCATTGCTTAGAGACCTAAAGCAGGTAACGAAGCAATCGAATAAAACCTTCTCTCTTTCTCTCTCTCGATCCTTCAATCTATCAACGAATTCATCTCTTCTCTAATGGCAGTTTCCTTTTTTGATTCATTGATCGACGGAGTTGTGGATTGTGGTCAGTGCTTGTTGCAGCTTGCAAATTTGTGTGCTATTTCATCGCCTTCGTCGTCCCGGCATCAATCTTACTCTCTCAGAGATAGGATAGGCTTGTGTTATGTCTTGAAAAATCGTGTTTCCTCAACTTGTGAGGTATTTTTATCTTTAGGTTGTTTGTATTATTTTCCTTTACTCTTTTTAGAGAAACAACAGTCGATAATTAGCAAATGCACAAATCTATTAACGATTTTTTATGTTTGAACAGCTAAAAATCGCATATAGTCCTAGAGGAAATTTCAGTCTTCGCGATTTCCATCATGCCGTTAACAGCGTGCCTGAAGGTTATTTCTTGCCTGAAATCGATGATTCTGGGGCTCTCCGGTCGGGCGGTATATCTCTTTCTGTCTCTGATGATTTTTGTCGAGCATGTTGATAATTTTGCTGATTTACTTCGTGGATTGCTAGTGCACGCTATGTTATCAACTGTTTTAAGTGATCAAGTTCTATACTCATGGGGAGATAAAGATTTGATGAGGAAAGTGATTGTTCTGAGCTCCTGCTGGCATGAGAAAATAGACTCTGCCATGAAAAACACTCTCATGGTAAGTCAATTATCGTGCATATTATTACTCGCTCTCAGTGTCTCTCTCTCTCTCTCTCTCTTTTTCTTTTTCGGTTGTGAGGAAGGGGCTACATGCGCATGTCTTTTGATGACACTAACTCCAGGTTTGTTTTGCTTAGCAGGATGCTGCAGATAAGTGTGTTTCAGTGGAGTTTGTTTTGTTTGAACAAAGCGCAAGTCATCTCAGCTATTCGCAGGAGAATATCAACTGCTTGGCAAGAAGTTTATCTGATCTTGACAATTGCTCGTTTCAGACTTTTCTCCCAGGTAAAGTCTTTCTGCCCATGATCATTAGATTATTTTTCAGACTTTCTCGTTCCTTGCAATTGAGCTCAATATTTCTTGGATGTCAATAGTTTTTATTATATACGTTAAATAGGAACAAGACAAAATATGAGATTCCTTATGCAATTTGTGTTTTGCATTAACATCAATCAAATTCGCAGACAGCAGAGTATTTCATAGTCTGGTGAAACGATGGCTACTGGGATTAAAGGATGACACGGAGGAACTTTTGCAAGCTCATTTTATCTTTAAGAGCAACCTTGTAGGCTCTTTGAATCAGATAAGCACTAGCTTGTCTATATCTGTCAGTCAAATTGTTGACGGTTTCACTGCTTGCCAGGTATTCGTTACTAGCGCTTAGGCTCTGTAACGTATGAGATCATGGTTCATATCTTTCCTGTCTCTTTTGTCATTCCATTTTCCTTCTTGGATAAACAATCATCAAACATTATGAATGGTTGTACTCTGCCTATAGACATGTAGGTGTCACGGCATTGAGTTAGATAACGCCACGAAGTATAAAGTTGAGTGTCCTGCTTGTCCAATTACTGGCCACAATCTGGGAACCTCCGATGTGATTGAAAATTCAGTGAGAGTTGGGGATAAAACAATCTTGTTTATGCCCTCTTTTCAGAGCACAATGAAGCTTCATCAAGTTTCTTCACCCATTGAATTCAACATTATTGAGAGAACTGATCTGGGGTCTCTAAGTGAAGGTAATACCATATTTTTCATCTATCTGATCTCTGAAAGGGTTTTATTATTTATGGATAAATAAGGTGAGATTATAGTAAAGACTAATAATAAATGCTTTGCTGCTAACTTTCCCTTCTTGTATTTTAACGCAGGTGTTATATTTGGAACCTCATATCTTGTGGCTCCATCAGCTTGCAATGAGATGGAAAGTTCTTCAGATGAAATGTATCAATCTGAATTGAATGCTCAACGTGTGTGCAACGCCTCTCTCTGATATGTATATATATATATATAAATTCCCTTTTACTGTGTATATGTAAGAGAATACGGTTCTCCCAATTCCTCTAATTTGCGATATTTCCAATTTTATTTTGAATCATAATGTGATTTGGTTTCCTGGGAACATTTTTGTGTATTTCTTTCTTTGCAAATCTGTAGTGTTTCAGCTTTCTAAACTGGAACATAATTTGGCAGTTTTTCAAGAGATTTGCAGCTCTTTGCATTCAATGGATCAGGGCTTGGTATGTTCTTCATATTGTAATGTGGAGACCATGCGGGTAACGGCATTCCACTGCTTTTATATTCTACAGCCTTCCAAAAACGGACCAATGCTTCTTAAGGTGAGTGTTGACATTCCCCTTCCACCCCCACCTCTCTTTTATTGAATGAGTATTGCCAAACAGGAAATTATCATTTTTTTAATATCCTCTGCATGCGTGCAGACGCACGATAATTCTGATTTCCCTTGCCTTTGTCCTTTTTCTTTGTCCCTTCATAACAAATTACTCGACCACTATGCAGCGTCTTGCAGGGTTAGAGGAAGTCTTGCCTATACCTGACATCAATCAATTCATTGCTTCTTCAGTGTCTAAGGATATTCAAAATTCCATTCAAGCTTCTCTACTAAAGGTTGAATTTTGTCTTGGTCACTTCCTTTCCTTTTTTGGTTGCTTTAAGTTGAATTTAATTTATCCCGGGTTTGCATTATGCTGAGTTTCATCATGTTATGCATGACTGTAGGAGACCATGAATTTTCCATTAATTGCTTGACAAAATTCTCAGCTAGCTGTAATGATATGGCAATTCTGAAGAGCTGCTTACAACTTGAGCTCCAAGCAACTTCAATTGTAGGTTATTTGGGAAAAGGGTTTGGTTTTTTGCATGATGCTTTGATCTACACAATAGGAAGAGAGACTGTGGAAAGCTTTTTTTTTTTCCAAAAAGATCTTTTGAGGAATTATATCCACACATTTTGGGAATCTCATATCATCAAGATATTAATTTCTTGCTGCTAATGCATAAGCTTATAGTAAACAGGAGGATAGTATAAGCTGATAACCCTGTTTGATCAGAATAATGGCATCCATACTGCACCTTGTTTAGTTAGATGGCTTGAGGAACGCCATCTATTTAATCATACCAATATTTGATTACAATAATGGTATCCAATTCATCTTTTTCCTTATTTTTCCTTTTAATTCTTTGCCTTTATTGATTCCTGCAGATTGAATCGAGAGACTACAATCCAGTCCAGCATGAGAGAGGCTTCCATCAAAAGCTGAATTTGCTTGTAAAGGAGAGCTTACAATTTGGGTAATACTGTACTTGCCAGCCTTTCAAATGATATGCACACATGTACAGTATATTTTTCTAAGAATATGCTTAACAGAGATTTGGACATTGGACCGGACAGTAAAATGTAACCAATGTTCGGAGAAGATGCATCTCGAGATTGTTGGAAATATTGCAGGCGCCCTATCCCCACATTAGTTTTTATCTCTAGAGCATCCAAATTGAGTTTATCTTATGGCTGCTTTAGAGAGCCGATGCAATATTAATGTGTGGATAACCTATTTTATAGAGTAGTTCTATAATATTTATGAGACTGCAGCTTAGTTGGACATCTGTATTCATGATCAGCATCATCAATAATTGACATGCAGTGGAAGTTTTCCTGATATTTGCCTTCTTTACACGGACAATGTTCCAGGTCAATTCTACCTAAACAGAATGAGACAACATCTGAACTGAACTCAAACCAACGAGATTCTTCAGAAGTTATTTTACAATCTAATTGTTTAACAGATACTGTAGTCGTCGAAGATGATTCACCACTGTTCAATCTGACAGCTAAAGAAGACAAAAGCACGTCTTCTGTAGCAGAAGAATGGGAGCAGCTGGTTGTAAACGGAGCCCCAGAGATATTCTCTTCTCCTTGTTTTTCCAAGCCCAAGACAGATATATTAGTTTTGTCTTCACCTGTAAGCAGTAAGGAGCTGGAAATAAGAACTTCAAGGATATTAGAGAGACTGGAGGTGCCTAGAAAGCTGAAAACAAAGGTAACTTCACCCATTGTTACAGGCAGCATCCTCACAACATGTTTGCCAACAAAAAGGCCTCTGATCCCATTCCAGCAGCCTTCCCAAGCAACGGACCAAAGCTTGACTTCAAGCCAGTTATTGAGACCCAATTTCCAGAGAATAAAGAGGAAAATTAAATGAAAAGAAGGCTGTTCTTACTGTGGAACAGACCACATATATGTGGTAGGTGTGTGCGTGCTCTTTCCTGCAGTCTTGCTACATAAAACATTTTGTTGTATGAACTATGCATGAGGCGGCACTGTGGAACAGACCACATATACGAGGTACGCGTGTGCGTGTGCGTGTGCGTGCTTTTTACTGCAGTCATACAACTTAAAACATTTTGTTGTATAAATCAGAGTTTTTGTCAATTTGGGGTTGGATACAAAAAATTTGCTCAATTAAGGGAAAAAAATTTGCTGATTTGGACAGGCGCGCTTGTTGCGCTGGGCCAAGTTTATCATTATTTTTTTAATTATTAATATATTATAATAATATATTTTATTATATTAATTTAATAATATTAATAATATTTTATTTTTTTATAATAATAAATATTTTTTTTAATTTTTAATATATTTTATTATTAATATTTAAATAAAAAATTATTGATACTATATAATTTTATTATTATAAAATTAATATTATATTGTAATTATAATAATATTATGATACTGCAGATATACCGATCGCACAAATAATATAATAATTAAGTAGAGTATTGTGATACGAAAAATTAATATTAAAGTATTAAGTATAATTAAGTAGAGTATTGTGATACGGAGAATTAATATTAAAGTATTAAGTTATGATTGATGCAATTGTTTGGACTAATTTCAACTAATCAAATTAACACTAAAATTTACAATTTAATTAAAATTACAACTATTTCAAAAAAAAATTAAAATTAACAAAAGTAAAGCAATTAAAATAATTAATTTTAAATTAGTAAGAGGAAATAATTCGCAATTGAAAGCAACGAGATGAATTAACTAAAATCAGCAATTAGTTAAAATTAAAAATAAAATATGGGAGGCGATTTCAGATATTTGAATTTTACACTCTAATCAATTTGGATTTTTTAAATTTCTATTAATTCATAGCTATTCTATTTTTTGAAAGAATTTATTTTAAAATTATCTTAATTCTCTTTGAAAATATTAAAGTTGTCTCTTAATTAAATCAATTCCTACTTTTTAACTCTTGATTTAATAAAAATTCATTAAATTCTTTAATTAATAGTAAAACCTTCTAATACCTTTAGTTAATTTCTTGAATTTAAGAATACAAGTTTTAATTCTAGATCTTCACCATTAATTTTCATTTCAATTTATCAATTAATGATTAAAACACTACTTTGATTAGCCAAAAACTAAAGCAAGAGATAATACTGAAGGAAAAAAATTAAAATCAAATATCAATTAATGATTAAAACACTACTTTGATTAGCCACAAATAAAGCAAGAGATAATACTGAACGAAAAAAATTAAAATCAAATACTTAACTCAAAATTGAAAATTAACACAAATTCATTGATTAAAATTAGTTCAAATTCAATATTAAAATAGAGTATTACCAATATTTGAAATTTAAAAATTTACTCACTATTCATGGTATTTAAAAAAAATTCAAAATAAAACATGAAATTAATAAAGGAAGAAGAGAAACCCGAGTGAAGGACTCTTTAAACGATGAGAATCCATGCCCTAGGAGCCTCCGTTGGTGAGTTGCAGTAAAGCGGCAGCAGCTTGCTCGGTCTCTCCTTTTCATTTCTTAACTAAAAAAACTATTTATATTCTTAAAATGTTGCTCTAGTTGAATAGAAAATATTGTCATGTTATCATCATGAGTGGCTGAATTTATGTATATTAAAAATAATTGAAGTGATACAACTGTTTATATCATTGTCTGCTCTCTTGAAATAAATAATCTCAAAACTTAATTGACATTTTTTTTTCTACGAAATAAGAGTGTGTAATACTCTATTTAATATATTTTAATTATAAAAGAAGCTTTTAAAAGAAATTAGCTCAAAAATATTTTTAATTAGTATTTTGCATTCATTTCTGCCAGCACAAGTTGTGTTAGTGATTGTGCCGCAGCGAAAATGGTCTGGTCCCTGGCATGCGGCGGAGGTGGGCACTGGCAGATCGTAGTGATAAAACAAACGGCTTTGATATATCGGGTTTTTAATTGTATTATTAAAATTTACTTTGGATAAAAATATTTCAAAAATATATTAATTGATGCATAAGTAAATAATTTAATTTTAAATTTTAATACTATATTTTATAAATATTTCAGATGTTATCACAAACTATTTTTTTAATCTCCAAATTTCAATTGCAAACAGGTTATAATTCTTTCATGAACGAGATATGATTTGCGAGGCCGAGGGAGGGTCTTTTTTCCTCCTGAAAAAAAATCCCTTCTATTTATACCATAATAAAAAGATTTTCCATTTTTTATAAACGACAAGGCAAAGGTTGTCGTTTACTCATCTGTACTTTTTTTATTTTTATAATTCATTTTTTTCCTAGGCAATTCTTGAACTTCTCTATTACCCTAACCCTGAAAGTGCTGGGTGATTAAAGAACTGGACAGCTAATCATTAATGATTAATTTAAGAAAAAATAGAAGAGCAATAATGTACGAAATAAAATCACCGTTCTTTAAGATGTAAAAGGAAGAAAATCACCAACTGTTATGTGGGCTGTGAAGTCTGAGGCTGATTGCCCCTTCAATCACATCATGCAAATCACTATCTTTCATGCATCATTTTTACCAGTTGTCTATTGAAATCTAAAGCAAACTTAAATAAAATATTAAAGAATTACATTATTGACAGACTTGAAGGTCAACAAAAGGGGCAAAAATCTTTGTAACGTGCTAGCAAGTTGGATCTTGCTGGAGCTCAAGATGAGTTGGCCTCTCACGTTTTCTCTCTCTTTCTCTTCCTCATCCTTAGGAAATTAGAAATTTTCTTTGTGAAAATCAAACTTGGTACTTGTCTTGTGTGAGAAATCCAAAGCTAGGTGGCGTAGCTCTTTTGTAAGTGCTGGTGCCCCACAATAGAACACCCCTGCCATAACCATTACACAAGAAACCAGTCAATTTTTTCTAAGAATATATAAATAAAACAAAACGGAAGACTTTGCATTATATAAAAATATAATCCTCACTTCCTCAGGATAAGCATCGGTAGATTGATATGGTTTCTAGAGTATATACCTTTCATTTTTTTTTCCAACTGGTCCCAGATAAGGAAAATTATTTATTGATGAATTGACATAAAGAAAAACAAACTATTGAAAGCAAGCTCTCGCAATTTGAGGTTAAAGCTTTTCATAACAGAAAGGGAGACAAGCAAGTGCTGATCAATTCTTGAAATAATACTAATTTAATAGTATCCTCATCACCAGGAAAAAAGCACTACCACCCACTACTAGCAACCCACTATTAAGATATCACTGAAAAAGACAATTGGTTTTACCCAACAGGTTTTGTAATAATTGATAGAAAGAGCATAGATAATGCATAAAAAAGTTGCTAAAGTGAAGACAATAACTAGAAGTATAATAATTTATGTGCTAAGTTTAGTAAACTAACAAAAAGAAATGAGCTTACCAACTCGAGAATCTGGGTGATTAAGGGCAATGCGTTTGTAGACATTCCTCCAATTAGGCTTGGCAAAGTGAGACTTAACTCGAGTTCCAGAGACAATATCAACGCCATTCTTGGCATGGTGGAGAGACTGAAGCATGGCAATTAGGGCAGACCTTGCATCTCCTTCTTCATAAACACTAGTGCAATAGTTATGGAGCTCTATGACATGGTTGTGGTCTAATTCAGCCACTTCATTCATCACCCCTTTAAACCAGTCGAAGGAGCCTTGTTCCCTAGTCACCCAATAAAAGTATGCCCTGCTTGTCTTGAACTCTTCTCTTCTTCTCAGTGCGTTGCTGGGACTAGGTGTTTTTGCAAATGTACCATTTTCTATTGAACCCTCTGCTTCTTCTTCCATGGCCCTGATGTTGCTTACAATATCCTTCACAATGCTTATCATTGGAGTTGCTCCAATTCCTAGACCTACAAGCAGAAGCACCTCATATTCCTTGTAGTCTTGTGCTGGTGCTCCATATGGACCGTCAATCAGAACCCTTGGAAAACTGTTCATCACCGTATATTCGTTAGAATTATTATATATATATATACAGATATCAAAGACATGATCTGGTGGTTGTTAGGTGTCCCTATGATTAATGGGACAAATTGCATTTGCTTTACTGTGAAATTTATCCTGTAATCATCAATTAAGGTGCGTTTATTATGTTTAATTAAACAGATTATTTAATGTAAACAAATTCCAAAACGCAGTTGGCAATCAGTGGCAGTGTTGGTTGACTAATCAAGTACATGAACCATAATTTTTTCAAACTAATCAAGTCATCTATAGTTTAATTAATCAGGAGAATGCAAGTCTTTCAAAAGACGCTAATCCTGTTATTTTGTCTTCTGGTGAGGTAGTCATGTTAGTAATTGGTAAACGATAAAATCAATACCAAATCAATTGATGATGGAGGTGTGTGATATCTCATGGCAGACAGATGAAGCCAAAGAATCAAAGGTGGAAATTAACTACCACAATGTTCTGTAATTCTAATCCTAGGTAGAAAAAATTGAGGAAGAGATACAACACGTGTCAAGTGCATTACTCTCTGGCAACTGCAAGTAGTTGGTGGGTCCTCCTCATTTCACTTATTCTTACCATTCATTGTCTTTTATATATATGAATGTGTCTCAAGTTGCTAACCATTTGTAAGCTACTGCCAAATAAATATATAAAAGACCCTTTCAGCCAGCTTGCTTAGCTGGGAATTACATAATTCATGGATATCAATTTCTCTTCTTGGGTAGGTATTATCAACAAATGAGATTTTTGTAGCCAACTGCCCAAGATTCACCCTGAATTAGAAGATTGACCTAATGGCATACTTGTCTGAAGGATGGCAACGGGTCTGATATTTTTTCTATACCTAATTGTGTATTATCAGATTTGAGATAGAGTTGGACTGATTTCAGATTTTATATATTGGTTACTCATTACTTAAATTTAATCCAAGTTCAAAGGACTCACCAAATTGGATTGTTGTTTCCTTGGAAGCCGTCAGCTCTGAGAAGTCCACTTTTCCCGGTGTCAGGAGGTTGGCAAACCTGGTGTCAGAGAGAAAAGAGGAATATTAGCCACCATAATCGCCATGAGAAGGGCAGTAGGAAACTTGAATGTGTTTATAAATTAAAAACCACATGCCTGTGAGAATACAGTTTTGAGTTGCCTTGTCCAGTCACCCAAAGTTCTAATGTGAACACTTAAATAGTCATCTCCAGGAGCAGAAGTAATGGAAAATGGGTGCCTGTTAACATGTGATTTACCTTTAAGTAACAAGCAAGTAATGATATTTTACAACAAATAGTGACTAATTAAAAAAAATTGTTGAAAGTTTTCTTACCATTCAAATGGAGAAACAGCAGCACAATTAACAAACATGTATTGTCCACTCTTGTATCTAAATCCTGGAGGCTTTGACATGTGAAGTGCCAACACATTTCCAGGATAAATAGCCACCTACAAAATCAAAAAACAAGAACATCAAGCAAAATTTTTAGTGATTCTTCTTTTTTTTTCCTTCAAAACCCAACAGTGCATAAGAATCAATTTCTTACCTTTTTTATTGTAACAGGCTTGATACTGGACCTTAGTGCTCTGGTTAATCTTTCACTGGCATAAAGAATCACAGGAACAGCTAAATACATCCATGTCTGCCAATACACAGGGAGAGGTCAATGTAGCTAATCTGAAGAAATTTTTTCAAATTGAGGTGATTAATTAGAGAAGTTGCTTACCGTTTTTTTGTACCATTTATGAGTGAGATATAGGTAATGACCATGCACAATGAGCAGAGCGTAGACAATGACGAAGAGATGGTGAGAGTACCAAAAGGCATTGAAACCGGTGAGCTTCTTGAGGAAGGTTGGCAGATTGAGTCTGTTACGCCTGAACCAAGGGGTCGCTAGTGTAAAGGCTATCGCCATTAATATCACCATTATGATTCCAGTCACTCCCTCTACTGATTTGACAAAATGCCAGTAGCTTGAAGGTTGATCCCCAAAGAATGGCTGCATAAGCTTCCACTTCTCTTCACTTGCTTGAAGAAGCCGAGGGAAGTCACAGGCTAAATGAGAAATCCCATGCAGACCAACTCCAATTGTAATCCCCACTGCTATCACCTAATGAAAAAAAATAAAATTAAAGAAACCCATTATTTGTAATTGGATTTTGATGCCAACAACTCTGTTTCTTACAATAGAAATTACCTTGTGGAAATTGAGGTTGTCATCAAAAGGAACTACAACACCCAACTTGGTTTTATTCCTGAGCCAGGTGATGGTGTTTCTACAAACTGGCAGTAATATTAAAGCCATATTCAACTTCAGCGTTTCGGCTGCTCCCTTGGCAACGCAGACACATTCCTTCATTACCACGTAGGCTGCTCTGTGTTTATACTGCACATATTTGTAAGCAAATAGGCCAGCCATAACCCCAATCCACAGAGCTATCACCCACACTCTCTGCCAGTTGTCTAAAATGAAGTACTTGATGTTTCTGCAGAATCCAATAATTGGATTTTCATCCATTGAAGGCTTAAGTTTCTGGCTGAGCATTTTGCTCAGGTTTTTGCTCTCTCCTACTCTCACAGATTGGTTTGGTCCATGCATTAGAAGCATTTCCAGGTTCTCTATCTGTTTTTGGAGCAACGATCAATGGGATATTAGAACTTATCCAAACAAAAGAGTGAGCAGACAAGTATCAAAAAACTTTCTGTTATTTACCATGATATATCCATGATTTTCTGGATCCAGCTCTTCCATGATCAAGGCTGCATATTCCTCTGCTTGTTTTTGGATATTTGAGAGTTTATTGGCAGAAGCGCTAAGGGTAATAATCTGTAAAAAAAAAAAAAAAAAAAATTAAAATCTTCTTCTGATATGAAGCACATGATCCGATGCACTGATAATAATGAAAATGCTTAAAACCTAAAGAGACATATAAGTCAACTTCTGGGTTATTTGCATCTTTGAACGTATACCTCTCTGACTTCCTCTTCTGTGATTCTGCCATCAGCATCTTTATCCACCCTGCAATTAATTTTCATCACTTTTCAGTTTCCTTTCCAGAATCATCACTTAACTGCATTATACACTTCCAAGAATTATATTTAAAACTAGACATTACATTTCAAAGAAAGTTTGAAGCCTGGAATCGAAGCTCTGGTCTGAAATCTGTTCCCAGAATTCCTTCAACTCATCTTTGCTGATAGAATCACCCTGTATATTCCTCTTCCGAGCCAGTGCATTAAACAACTCCCCTGCAAATTCCTTCGACTCCTTCATTCCTGCGCACAAGTTTACATGGATTTAACAATCGTTAGTCCAATTGAAAACTTAATGCTGGTTGGTAATTAGGCAGGTTGATTTGCAGTCATATGCACCTATGCATTCACAGAATCGCGAGCGAGGAAGCAAGCCATCAGTGGAGGCAGTAATTTCATCGAACCGCTTCTCCACACCATCCCACCCTGCACCTCCTTCAGTCTTGCTGATAAACTTAAGACCCTTCAAAGCATGAGCAGCTGCAGACTTGGTCCTGTCAAAGCGACGACCAGGAGGAGGCCTCTTGGAGAAAGAAGTCAATCGCTTTATTTCTTGAGAAACCTGCTTGATCCTAGCAGAAGCATTCCTCGCAACTTTTGAAGTAGATCTTTTCTCGAGACCCCTACCAAGTAGAGTCATCTCGCCAACTTCTTCGCCCCCTTTTGCAGTTTTCACGCTGTGGACAGCCACAGAATCATCGCGGACATCCAGTGTGACCTCCACATATTGTTCATCCTGGGCTGAACTGGACTCCGGGATATTGAACCTGGCACTCTTTTTTCCTCCTTTCTTGTTAAGAGGTCCGCTCATGGGACCACTGTAAGCTACCTTTTCAGCAGATATGAGCTCTGTATCAGAGTGACGATGCTGGTGATGATGATCTTCCCTCCCCATGTCCTTCACCTTGCTTTAGTTTATTAGATTGAAGCTGTATTTAAAAAAAGCTGCGAGTATCAACTAAGTTGTTTGTGCAGAGAACATCAAACGGAAAACACAAACTATTACAGCAGGATTCTGGCAAGACTGGATTAGCAAAGAAAATGAAGCTAGTTTGTTTTGTTAGTTTCTTTTCTTTGCAAGGTGGACATGTCTCTTTGTTATATGAATATATATAGAGAGGTGTGGAAATGTAAAGAACTTTATTTATTTATTTATTTTGGTAAGAATGCGGAGAAATTAATTATGAGATGAACATGGGATGATTATTTAATATAATCATATTGCAATTAATTAAATCTTAAAAGGTTTGTTAGAGATGGACAATAATTATTAAGAATTATTTAATATTTTTTAAAATAATAATAATAATAATTATGGGGTTCATTTAGTTTTGCCAGTTTTGTAACATTGGCCTAAGCTGATTAGAAGCTTCCTTTTTTTTTTTTCCACATTTTCACATGTGCATAATTTCCATTTTCTTAATCATTTCCTAGCAAAGTAGCAATCCTTTTTGACTCGGAGTTAGAGCGGCCATCTGTCCGGCGAGACCAGTTTATCGACAGAAACCGGTGGTTGAGAAATGGATGAAATCTGATTGGTTCTGATTCAGAGTGACCTCAACAACGGCAATGGGAAGGGAGGGCAAATAGGAAATTTGACCTACTTAGCAAATTGTAAAAAGTATATTTATTAAGGCTGCATTTGTTTGGTAAAATAGTTCTAGATAAAAAAATTCAAAAAATAAATTATTCTATTATTTAATTGAAATGTTATAAATAAAATATTAATAATAAAGCTATGTATCACTTCGAGATTTAACCTGGTGGAAAGTGCATCCTGATAGATCTGAAAGGTCTAAGGTTCGACTTTCCTAAACCCCTATTTAAAAAAAAAAAAAAAAAAAGCTATGCATAAAAAATTTCAATATGAAAAATAGAGTAATACGAATATCTCTTTATTTTAAATAAAAATTTAGATATCAAAAATTAAGATATAAAACATCTTTAAAATTTGAAAAAAAATACGTTTTTTATTTAATAAATTTATTAGGTATAAATGTAAATTATATATTAAAACAAAGTTATATATAAAAGTTTAATTATATTAATAAAATTTTAAAATTCAGAAAATCGTTGCTTTTAAAGTCATAATTTTAAAATTGTTTATTTTTTTATTGGTAAAATATTTTTTATTAATTAATTTTTTTGAGTGATTGAAACGTTAAAAAGTGAGAAATTATTCTTTCGAATGAAAAATGTGGTTGTTGAGGAA
Organism: Manihot esculenta; assembly: GCF_001659605.2. Classification (NCBI taxonomy): domain Eukaryota; kingdom Viridiplantae; phylum Streptophyta; class Magnoliopsida; order Malpighiales; family Euphorbiaceae; genus Manihot; species Manihot esculenta. Next base: position 25,801,431 of record NC_035166.2, read on the forward strand.
GAAAGTGAAATTTCATCTAATCTTTTTGACATACTTTTGTTTTTATGTCGGAATTTTAAAGGATAGGATGAGTTGATATCATAGTAAATTTCATATTTTTATATCCAATAATTATTATGAAATTTAATTTTACTAAATTAATATATATAATTAATTTTTTTTTTATATATTTTCTGTTTTTTCAAAGACTGGTGAGATAGTGCGCTTTATCGACCTTCTTCCAATGAGAGAATAAAACTGAAACAAAAAAATGAACAAACATAAAGATCAACCTTGTTGCTTTTTTTTTTAAAGTTTAATTTCTGTATTTACTTAACTAAAAAATTAATAATATAAATTCAAATTTAATAAATTATATTTCTATTAAAATCCAATTTCAGTTAATTATTTATATTAAAATTAAATTTATAAAATATATACTTTAACCCTTATTGTCTCCATAGACTAGAGCGCTTGTTGTTCTGAGTTGTCAATTGAGTAACACTTCATCTTTTAATTTGTCTACATTTTGTTAATGACCGAGTTGCAGCATTAATCTACAATTTGCAAGCTGGTTGGTCTTTGTTAATGAATTAAGAATGAGTTTAAACTCCAAATTTTTAATCACGTGATACACTTGGCTATTTTAATCATTTGCATGTGTCATATTCTCATCGTTCCAAAAAAACTACACAGGATCCAATCAATTTGTATTCAATTATTTTCCAATTTTCACTAAAATAAATAATTGCTAGTTGCGAATATAATTGAAATTGGTATATGGATATTTACAAGTTAAAAAAAAAAAATCTTATTGAGGGATTATATATAGAGCCAATGAATGATTTTTTCAATCTGCTTTAAACTTAAATCCATAATATAAATCGACAGTATTGATCCTTTAGTAATTTGTAAATAAAAAAAAAATCCGAGTTTGACTCGAAAACTCGGATCCAGTTTTAAGTTTGAAGCTAAAGAGTTGACTGATGGGGAGTTTTTTTTTTTTTTTTTTCTTTCCCGCAGTTTTGTTTGAAAATTTGTAAAAACCTGCAAGCGTGGGAAGTTTGGGAACCAATTGGGGACGAGGAATTTTATTCTTTATCTACACACAATAGCATAGGATTACCACCAAATGCCGATCCCTCTCCAGCTGTCCATTCCCTTTTCTTAATTTTTAATTTAAATTTAAATATGAAGTTTATTCTAAACACTATTTATTATTTAATAAATTATACTCCAACTCTTAAATTAAAAATCATAACTTTGTTTAAGTTCGATTATTCACAGATTTAATTTATTAATAAGCAGAGAAAGTCCATAATAGAGCCCATAACAACGCCATAGAAGCCCACAACCAAGTCCCGCCATTAAAAATTGGGAGGGAAAATTGGGGAAGGAGGGTTTGACATCTCTGCCGTTCACGCAGGAAGGGATTTTCCCTCCAATTCTCGTCCTTCCCCAAAACTCCTCCTCCAAAGTCATTTGATTCTTTTTTGATATGAAAGATGCAATGCTTTCTTCTACTATCACTAACAAGAGGACTGGAATAGCACAGGAGGAGGAGGACGATCCCTTATTACGAATCTCTATTTCGTCTCACAGCAGGAAAAAACCTAAACTCATAACCAAATCGGCCCTCGTTCATCTCCAATTTTTCCATGTCCCTTTGGTTTCACCGGCCGGATTGACTGTCAACGTAATCCGCCTAGAACCGGGCCGCCCCTACACCTTCGGCCGAAGTCGAACACACAGCGACTGCGACTTTTTCTTCAACGATCGCCGCGTCAGTAAGCAACACTGCCAGATTTTATTTGATAGTGTCCATCGCAAGATATATATTCTGGATGGAGCATTGTTTGGCATTAGAACTAGTGTCGTTGCTGAATTTAGGAGAAGGTTAATTTGTTATGATCAATTGGAAGGTGAGGATAAAGAGAGCGTAGATTCTAGTATTAAGGTTTCATTGAATGGAGTTTTTGTCAATGGGATTAAGGTTAAAAGAGGGATGGTTAAAGAGTTGTGTACTGGAGATGAGATTATGCTTGCTTGTAGCAACGAGGGTGTATGTAGTTCGGGAGTTCAAATTGGGTTTGCGATTCAAGGGGTTGTTTTCAAGGAGGAGATTGTTATAGGGTCAAATGAGGTCCACTTGGAGAGAATTAAGTTGTTTGGGAGAACAGCATCAATGCGACACTCACAAGGATCAGTATCTAGTGGAAACAGGAACAAACGGGTTTTTGCTGCCCATGAAAATGAAGTTATGCCCCAAGGATATGCTATATCTGGACTGAAATCTGGGGGCATTGTTGGGAGGGCAAAGTTTCTGTCGAACAAGTGTAGACAAATAATGCAAAGTGACGACCCCATATGTTGTATTAAGCAATGTGTTTTATCAGATTTCAGAATGATCATAAGTGATCCTAAAAGCAAATTAAATTGCCGTACACGCGTGGTCCCATTTGATAAAGGAAAATTTCCTGTGGGAGATGAACTGATGGTAAATGGTGCTGGTCAGGATATTCATATTGCACAAGAAGTACAGCCCTGTGAGAACTCACGTGTTGGTCAGGATATGCATGTTAACAAGGATAAATGTGAAACAAAGTGCTTTTGTTGTGGAAGTGATAGTTTGTTCCTAAAAGGCACTTCAGGAATCTATTCTGAGGGTGGCAGTGAAAGGTATTCATCATTGAATTCTGTGGGTAAGGTGAATTCTCCTGACCCAAGTGATGTACAGACGAATTGTCAGCCACCTGGAACTGGAAAGAAGTTTTACTTGAATCGCCTTCATTTTATGGACCATGGTTCATTCAGCCATCAAAATGTTATCTCCTTACCAGAACTTCTTCATCCCATCAAGAGCATTACAAGGATATTTATTGCAACATTTACAAGTGATATTTTATGGTAAATTTTATTTCCTTCTTTTGCTTTAATGATCTAGTACTTAACTTTCTACTCTAAAGATACTGAGACTAGATGACCATTCATTTTGAATTTAGTTTATCCATGTCATAGTTTTTACTACTGAAAACCAGTAATGTACTTCTTTTTTTTTTTTTTCCGTCCATGATGTTATGGCTTGAATTTCGTCCAGTCATTTGGAAATAACATACTTTTGCAATTGAATTAGTGCAACTTAAATCCATGGTTTATCATATTTTCTTTTTTGAATTCTAAGACATGCATTTGACAGGTTTTTATCGTACTGTGAGATTCCATGCCATCTGCCTGTAACAATTGCTTGTCATAACAGTGAGAGATGTTGGAGTGCCAACCCTGATAAAAGAATCTCCATGCCATACTCCAGTTTTCCAAACTTAGTTGTAGTGTAAGTAGCGGTTTCAGGTTGCTTGCTTGGTTTACACCACGTGTGCATCAGTAGAATAGTAATAGTTACCATTAACTATTTGTCCAACCACTGTGACAGGTTCCCCCCATTCCCTGAGGCCATAGCATTTGGTAATGACCGCAGTAGACAAGGCATTGGCTGTCATCATCCAAAGTTGCTTGTCTTGCAAAGAGAAAATAGTATTCGTGTTATCATCACTTCTGCAAACTTAGTGTCGAATCAGGTGACTATTCCAAAGTGAATGATAAGGCAGTGACGTGAAATCTTTCACTGCATGTTAAATGACATGTGGTTGCTTAGTTCATAAGATGTGGATTTAAATGTTTTGATTAAATATTTTTTGAAATCTGAAGTCATCTTTTTGTTGGATATGTTAGAAATTATTTTATTAGTCCAATATAAATAACCAGACATTAGGAAATATGTGAAATTTGTTTATTCTCCTTCAGTTGACCTAATTATGAGAAAAGGGCTGATGGCTGAACTCTGAAGTTGTTGACATGATTATGTTAATTTGCTTTTTTTTTTTTGGATTTATTCATTTACTGCTGCATTATTCTATCATGCTTAATTCGAACTTTTAGTCTTAAATTGATTATGATGTTGCTCATCACTTATCCTGAAACCTACAGTGGAATAACGTGACCAATACAGTTTGGTGGCAAGATTTCCCTATTAGAAGTACACCTGATCTCTCATCTCTTTTCATTCGACTTTCTAATGGAGAAACAAATCCAGGTTCAGGATATGATTTTGCTGCTCAGCTTGCTGGATTCATGGCATCTCTTTTGATTGATGTTCCTAGTCAGGCCCATTGGATTCTTGAGTTGACAAAATACAACTTTGAAGGGGCCATGGGGTATCTGGTTGCTTCAGTACCTGGAATTCATTCTTGTAGACCTCCTTATGTGAGTGTTCTCATTTCTGATGCATGCGTGAATGCTTCCGTGTGCGTGCTTTTTGTCTGAATGCAAAGCTGATACAATCATTATTTCGTTGTTGTTTGGGGAGTTGAAATCTCAATGTTACTGTTTGACACTGAATAGCCAAGTTTTCTAATTTACTGTTCTCAAAGAACAAGGACTTAACGTAATGGACTTATATATTGCACCATCAAACTCTTATCCAGGCTTCTCAGTATGCTTTGGAGTCGATTGATGAAAAGTTCCTGGGCTTGGTTGAAGAATCTGTTGTTGGTTTAAGCCACCTTTTTCGCACTGCAGCTGACACAAACGGTGCGCTGCTCAAAAGACTGGCTGCTTTCCTTGGGAGATCTTGTGAAACTGCTTATGGGATAGAGATTGTTTTGAGAAGAAACAACAATGTGCCTGCAGATGTGAATGCTGTGAGCATTCTTGTTCCCAATCCTGATCAATTTTCTGAAGGAGGTGAAATTCCCTTGCTTGCTTTAATGCTTTTGAGTTTTATACAATCTCAGTATTGCATTCCCACCTTTTCTTTTACACTTATTCTGCTCTTGCTGCTCTGACCATATATGCTCTGATTATAGCAAAGGCTAGACTCATGATGGCAAAAGCATTTGCCTGAATGTTGCTGTTTCCTGTTTAGTTCATTATGATGTTGCTAAATTTTTATGTTGCTCCATGCTGTTATACAGCCTTTCAAAACTTATTTTCTCACAAATATAAGAATTAAATTTAGTTTTGCAAGTGTTGCTTGGTTTGTTTCTTCATATTTCTTTTGATGTTTGTTTACCTGTTATATAGAACTGTGCCATTTCATGCTGGTAGCTTACTGAATTATTGTGAGAAATAGACATGTTCTGGTCTGGCTTTTAGATAGTAGGATATACTACTAACTTCTGTCATTTCATTTTCTTGCACTAGATTGTGTGCAACTTGGTTTTCTGCCTAGATATGTTGCGAAGTGGGTTTCTCCATTGTGGGACAGTGGCTTCTTCATATTCTCTGGATTTATTCATCCGAAAGAAGCCCTTGCTGCTGCTTTAGGAGGAAGCAACATGAGAGTGCAACTGATACTACAGGTGTCCCAGGTATGTTTTTGTCAGTATCTGATTCTGCTTTAAAATTGCATTCTTGGATTTTTTTAAGGAACATGAACTATATAATGCTGAAGTGTGCAGGGGCCTAATTTTCCGGATATGATGAGAATGATGCTACCTGAACATGTTATTGCATTTAGTTCTCTCATTGCTTCAATTCAGAGATGCACAGGCCTTTGGCGACTACAAGAGGTAAAAGAAACGATTGAAGTTGTAAGAATTACAGCTTTTGACTCTTAAGCTATGAGGGTTGATGGATTGTTTCCTATCCATGGTACACTTGGGGCATTCTCCTCGATGTTATCTTTAACAATGTCCATATACATCACCCTCCAATGTGGGTTTGGACTATGGTGAAAAATTTCTCTGTCCATCCGATAAGATTTATTTACTCTCAGTGAGAATTTTTTACGTGGTTTTCTGGATTTCATTGGGGGATGCCTTCCTGCAAGAATCTAGTCATAGAAATGTGATTTCATACTGGTCTTCAGGACTGGATATGATAATGTTAGCTCTAAGATGCCTGTTAGATTGTCTGAATGATTTTCTATTTTGTCGCTTTCGAGGATGTGTGTATGGTGTAGGGTGTTGTTCCAGTGGCTAAGGAAATTTATGATACTGGATCTCTTCGAAATAGGCAAAACACTGGGTCTGTTAGCTCAGTAATAGTGACTAGGATGCATTTGGTTATTTGTGAAAATATCTGATCTGATTATATCTTTTTGCTTTCCACAAGGTACTAGATCAGTACAAATGGCCTGAAATGGAACAATCTGACTTTATTTATGGTGAGTGTTAATAGTGGCACAACCTTTAATTCCTTCAACAAGTTCTGAAGAGAACTTATTTCATTTTGCTCTTCATTTGATGCACATTATTTTCTGAAGGCTCATCCTCAATTGGGTCAGTCAATGCACAGTTTTTGGCTACATTTTCTGCAGCCACTGGAAAGAGATCAGTGCAATTCTTTGATTCAGAAGAATCTGATCCAGAGGTAATGAGTATGGGTTACTGTTAATGTGGTAGCAATATTCCGATCATTTTTTTCCACAGATTCACTACTTTATTGATTCTCTGGACAGTGGGGCTGCTGGACTGGTAGTCAAGAATCAAAAAATCCATCCATTGGAATCATTTTTCCTACAATTGAGAGAGTGAAAAAGGCATGCAATGGAATCTTACCTTCAAGGCGCATTCTTTGCTTCTCAGAGGTACAAATGGACTTCTAATATTAATGATTCCTTTTATGTTCTATACCCCATTTGGAAGTAGCGATCCAAATGGGGTTGAGTTCAGACTTCCCAGTTAGTGGAGTATATAGCTTTGAGTTGGAATTGGCCCAGTCCAGGTAAAAAACATGGAGCAGTATAACTGGATTGCAGTTTCTATTATAACCCCTAACACCATCTTTTAAATGTTGAATTCATTGAATACCCCCAATCCCCCAGGCATGGAATTGAATGTCAGAGCACCATTCAAATTATGCTGGATTGTTATTATGAGAACTGAAATAAACTAATTCTAATTGTTTCTTTGCCTAGGATATTTGTCGTAATTAGTTAAATGTTAAGGTTCTTAGAAATGGATCGAGTTATGGGTCTGTTGCTGAAATTTTCTGAGATGAAATTTTCCTTTTGTGATCTATGGTTGCAATGGAACAGGCTTCTTAAAGAGAATCTGAAAATCTCTTGAGTTGAAGTGCTAAAAAACTTTAAAAATTTTTTTTCTACCGTTAAGGAAAAGTAAAAACTAACTTGCACTATTTACATTATGGATTAACCACTAACTACATGACTCTTGAAAATAGGACTACTAACTTGCACTATCTGCTAACATAAATGTTATGGAATGTGTATGGTGGAACACTGTAATGTAATTTGAAATGATTTTTAATTGTAGTTCTTAATCTCTCTCTCTCTCTCTCTCTTCCCCCTTCCATTCTTCAAGGGAAATTTAGAGTTTCTTTCTTCGGAAAATTTCTATTTTATGTTTCTTTCATATGAGAGTTTGTAAGCAATTTTTTTGTCTTTCTTCCCATTTGTTCTGCGTACAGAAAACATGGCAAAGGTTGAGAACGTTAGACATACTTCATGATGCAGTTCCTCATCCTTATGATAGAGTGGGACACCCAATGCATGCAAAGGTATGTTTTTTTTTCAAAATGGAAACTTTTATCGAATAATCTATTTTGTGATCCAAGTTTGTGACTGAACTGTCTTTTAGTCTTGTGATAATCATGTAGTTGCATACTGTTGTATATTACAAAAGATTATGTCCATTAAACAAAACTACTGCTGAGAGAAAAATTTAATGCTTCCCCTTCTCTCTTGTTCCATTGTTCATCAAAATTTTTAATAGTTTGGCATGACGGATTTTTCTTTCAGGACATTTGGTGAGATAACTTAAACAGGATTCATGATACCACACCTTTTAGTTGCATTTCATCATTTTGATCAAAGAGGCTGTTGTGTTAATGTGCATGCACTTGCATTTGTTCGGAAGTGCTTTTGATGCATGATTTGGATTACCTCATTAACTTTCTTCATTCTTTTCATATATTTACTGTACATCCTTTTTTTTTAAAGAAAAGCCTTTTCTTCTCTCTGGTTTATTTATTTATTTATTTATTTTTGCATTGTTGAATGTTGCTGTACATCTTGTAGCAGTCACTGAGATTTGTGTATAGGAAAACTAAGGAGAAAATTGTAAGCAGGTGGCAAGGAGACGCTTCCAGTCCAAGATAGATGCATCTTCTTTTGGTTGGGTTTATTGTGGGTCACATAACTTTAGTGCTGCTGCCTGGGGACGGCTTATACCCTGTCCATCTGGACAAAAGTCAAATGAACCTGGGAAAACAAACTCTTCTTTGGGTTTGAGACTTCATGTCTCTAACTATGAGCTAGGGATCGTTTTTGTCTTTCCTCCATGGAGAAAAGGTGTTGCTAACAAAAATCATTTTAACTTGGATGATGTTGTTTTACCTTTCAATGTGCCAGCACCCAAATATGGGCCAACAGATAGGCCAGCAACAATGCAGGCTATGAGAGAGGCATTAACTGAACATATAGGGAAACAGGGAGAAAAAATTGTAGAATCCACAAATTTAGAAGAAATGATAGAAGAGATTCCTGAGGAAGAAGAGGAAGTTGTTGAGGCGACACATTATGTTGTAGAGGAAAAGGAAGAGGAGAAAGCATATGCTGAGATGCTATGGAGCCAGAACTGTTGATTTTTTTCTTTTTATTTTTTATTTTTTATTATCAGGAACCAAAATAAGGTTTTCATCACGGACAGGAGCAACTAATAAATTGTATGAAATGACAATGGCCTGACTCTTGAGCTTGTAGATCCATTCTTAGAATTGTGTAATCTGATTCTTTGGGAATCGGGAGGAAGGATTCATCCTTGCAATTTCATTATTGTAGAAATTGCATCTGTATATTATACCACATATGGTTAACCAATAGATCAGACGATGGCATGAGTGTGTATACAAGTTCCCTTACTTATTGATGAGTAAGAGGCTATTTGTAAATAACTGGTGGTTTTTTTTTTTTTTTTTTTCAGAGAATGTAAAAATTCTGTAAAAACATAATCACTTCAGTGATTTAAATTCAGTTTTAGATCTGTTTTAAACTGTATTTTCTATTCCTTCTAGCCACCACCGCTCTCATCGGTAATAGCCAATTGTGTCACAATCATAGAGTTTCAGGGACTAAAAGTGTAATTTTTTAACATTGAAATTTCTAGAAAGCAATATTGAGATAAATTAGTAAAAAGTAGTGGAAAGATAAGGGCCGAGATAATTTGTTGTAATTCCTTTTTATGTATTTATTTTGGGGGTGTCATATGAGACATGTTGATGTCTCCTTCTGGAATAAACCTATTTATTTCTAATGCTCTTTTATTTGTTTCTAATGCTCTTTAGGGGGAGTGACTAGTTGGCCACCAGTGAGAATTGAGCCCTGCTAGCCATCGTAGGCCTACAAAGTCCTTAGATAGTGCCTCATCTCCTTGTAGATCATTCCCCCTATCTACAAGTTGTGAGAGGATCGTTGTTATAATTGTGTGATGATCGTTACTATAATTGTGTAATGATTATTTTGCCCCTAGAATAAAATAAATAGCCCATTCATTAAATCACAGTGTTGAGTTGCCATGTTTGATATGCTGGTGTTGCTATGATTATTCGTTGTTGATATTTGATTGAATATTTGTGGCTTAACCCCGTTTTTATGATAACAAGACGGGAGGTCCTAATCCAAATATTCGTGCAGGCGTACGCCTGAATTTATTGGCTGACTTGGCTTGAAAGGAGTTCAAACCAGGTGCTGCACGATTCTAGGCTAGTGCTAAAATTTGAAACCGTGAATTGGTATCAGAGCAAGAAAGATCTGCGAGTAATATAAAGGAATGACGAAAAGAAACTCTCGAGTGGATGCCCTAGAGAAAAGGGTTGAAGAGTTGTTTGATTGGGTAAATAAGTGCCCAACCCAGGATGAAATGTCCTTTGCTTTTGAGCAATAAGATAAGCGCATTGAGGCGCTAGAAAGGAAGAATGTTGACCTAGAAGAGAAAAAAATGAATTCCTTCTAGCTATGGCCGCCAGATTCTTTAGGACTGAGGGTGGGCCAAAAGAGCCTGAGGCCACCCAAATATCCTATTAGGAAAAATGGGGGTGAGGATGTGCCAAGAGAGCCTGAGGCCATCCAAAATTCTGCTAAGAGGAGTGGGGGTGAGGATGTGCCAAGAGAGGCTGAGGCCATCCAAAATCCTGCTAAGAAGAGTAGAGGTGAGGGTGTGCCAATAGAGAATGAGGCCACCCATAAATCCTAGTGAACGGTTTCGGGGAAAAGGGTAGGCCAATAGAGCTTGAGGCCTCCCAACGCCCGAAACGTTCTCGTAGTGCCCAATTGAGTAACTTGGGAAGCAGAAGTGCAGAAGCATGATGAAGTTTGACACGCATGGATACCTTTGAGAGAAGGGTTGAGAATCTTGTAGCCTTGTTGAATGTCTACGCCATTCGAGAGGGGATGGTGTTGGATATTGACTCCGTTTATGAGTGCCTTGAGGCACTAGAGAGGGAAAATGAACATTGTCGGTGGCAATAGCCAAATTGTCAAGAGATTGAGGCCACTCAAAACCACTTTCATGCTAATGACACCCAGTGGGGTGATCTTGAGTATGAAATGATGGAAAGGGGGACAGTGACCTTCCAATTATAAAGCTACAAGGAGTAGTAGCACGAATAGTTGTGAGGCAAAGAAGACAAAAGCGTGAGTCTTTTGGCTAGACTGGCCATATGAACTAGAGGTGCTGCACGCTCCACTGGGACACCATTGGGAGAGAGATAATGACCTAGTACTGCACACTTAGGGATGTAAACGGGTAGGGTACCCGCAAAATTGAGAGTATCCAAACCCGAATCCGATTGTATATACAATTCTCAAACCCGTTTAATATTTTAATTTTATTATCCGAACCCGTCCCAAATCCGTTTAACAATACCCGCACAATACCTGAATCCGATTTTTTAAATTCAATAAACTAGCAAATAAACTTCTTAACATTTGCACAACCCAGCAAACCCAGCAGTAAAAGGAGAAATGTTCAATGACAAGAACCAGCAACTCAGCAGTAACCCAGCAAATAATGATTTATAACCATTAATTGTTCATAAATTCTTAAAATCAACAGTATTCCATTAATCAAATATAATCAATTCAATGACAAAAATTACCAAATAAACTACCTAACAGTAGAAAGAAAAATGTTCAATGACAAGAAACAGCAAACCCAGCAAACCCAGCAACCCAGCAAACCCAGTAACCCAGCAAACCCAGCAAACCCAGCAGTAGAAGGAGTAGAAGGAGAAATGTTCAATGACAAGAAATAGCAGTAGAAGGAGAGGGAAGAGTTGTCTCCCACTTACCAGTCGGAGATGCCGCCGCTGGAGAGAGAGAAGAGATATCGCTGACCGGGGAGAGAGAAGATTTATCGTCGACTGGGGAGAGAAAAGAGACGTCGCCGGTGCCGCCGGCACTCGTCAGTGAAGTGGGGGAGAGAGGCCTTGACTGGGAAGTGGGAGATGTCGCCGACGGGAGAGAGAGAAGGAGATATCGCACTGTGGAGAGAGAAGATTTATCGGGGAGAGAAAGGAGACGTAGCCGGGTCGTCAGTGAAGTGGGGGAGAGGCGTCGACGAAGAGAGGAAAGGGACGCAAGGGAGAGAGGCGCCGACGGAGAGAGGAAAGAGTAAAATGAAAAAGGAAATTAGGGTTAGTCTGTTAATATAGGTAATCGGGTTCGGGTAACGGGTATCCGATTATCTAATTCCGAACCCTACCCGAATCCGAAACGGGTAAAAAATTTTTAAATCCGAATCCGCCCAAATCCGTTTTGTAAAAACCCAAATCCGTCCTAATAGGGTTTGGGCGGATCGGGTACCCGTAAAAACCCGCCCGCCTGACATCCCTATGCACACTCCATTGGAAATGTCTTCTGGAGAGAGGGTAATGATTAGGTGCTACATACTCCCTTTTGGTGACTGTTGGAGAGAGAGTAATGACCTCAGGGTATAGTGGTAGAGGATGAGCCAATAGAGATTGAGGCCATCTGAGAATCCCGAGACCATTCCACTCAAAATTGAGGCAAGAGGCCTCCTGAGACAGAATTGAGGCAGAGGCCTCTCATGTATTTTTAACAGGAATGGTGCAAAAATGTTAAATATGACATGGGAGAGACGATGAGCAGTAATTCGAAAGTGAACCAGACGAGCATTCATCAATGGTATGAATTACGTGCTAATGCCTATGAAGTAGGCAAGGGTGGAATCTCAGAACCTCAATCTTTGTCGTGGGTTGGAAGTAAATAATTTTCTCTTCAATACGAACTTATTTATTAACATTATTTAGACTTGTGACTGTGCAGAAATAGAGAGAATAACGTTTATGTGGTCAAACTATAAAGCTAAATCTGTTCGAGGAAGGGAAGTGTAAAATCCTGTGGATAGAGAATGCTCACACTTTACATGAGAAAAGGGTGATGTGCAATAGAAACTTAATGAGAGGGAACCCTCTCGCATCAAATGGGTATAATATTTCTTGTGTTTCCTGTCTTACTTGTGTGGTTGAGCAGGAGAAAGAGACCTCATGCCAAATAAAAGTCTTCCATGTGGGACAATGTGGAGGAGGACTGAAGATAGGTCAAGAAGTACAGGTTGCTCAAGGCAAGTGATGAGGCAAATCGATTTGGTGAGTTATGCTGAAAGCAATATTTGGGTAAACTAATTCCTAGATAGAGAGAATGGAGATAAAAATGTGCAAAATGGTAGAGCTTACGAAGGGGAGGAGAGTGCTGAAGGAGTTCTTTTGAAATTGGGGATATCGCTTTCATAGGAGGATTCGCTGAGCTTCGCTACAGGTCAATCACGATATCATGTGGCATAGGTTATGTAGGGGGATAGATTATTGACCGAGTTTTGAGGCATGGAGTAAGGTCAACATCTAAAGACAAGCAATGGCGAGACAAGTTAAGGAGAAAAGTACCAGTGATCAATGAGTTCAAGCAGTAAGTTTGTGCAAAAGAGTAAAGTGACAACTTCTTAAAACATTTGCAGTAGATTAAGGAATCAAGGGCATGACATTTACCAACCAGAGTCCAAACTTTCTTAGAAGCTTCTCAACATAATGTCACTTTCTCTTTCATATTTAAGGCCTGCTCTTCGGACATGTTGATTCTCAAGGGAAAGTAGCTCATTTAAATGCTTTAAAACTGGCTTCGATTCGGATTATATGGTGAGGCTCTGCTTTGGTGAATGTATGCGCAAAAGGCGATCAATGTTGTGATCGCAGATCACAAGAATTTCCATGAAATGTCGATAGCAGCAATGGTCACAGCCTCCTAACAGGCTGAGAAGTGTGACGAGGCTGTCATTCTGCTCCAAAAATGCAAATTCAGTTACTATTAGGAGTGTTGCCTCTGCTATTTGCTCAATTTCCGGAGGCCAATAAGGTTCAATTTGTTAAAAGCCTAATCCATTAGTAACATTGATCATGGTTGCAGCCGGTGCTTATTTCTGCACTGCCATTTCGGAAGGAAGTTTCATGATTTTATTCTTACATAGTAAAATGAAAATTAACATGAATCCTTGGAATGTTCTGGTGACGTGAATGCCATTTGTGGAGATATAGAAACTGCCTTGGAAATGTTCAATGATATTCATCCAAGTTGACGGAACGTTATTTCTTGGAATATACTGATTTCGGGGCATACCTTGCAGGGATACGTGAACGAAGCGCTGAAACGGCTCTCTATAATGCAAGAGGAAAGTGTTCAACCAAACCACATAAATTTCAAATCCGTTCTTTCTGCTTGTAACGATGCAGGCCTTGTTGATGAAGGGGGCAAGTGTTTCACAGCACAAAGTCAGTGAACACCAGAGATAAATGAAACACTATGCTTGCATGGTTGATATACTTGGGCGAGGTGGGCTCTTGCAGTTGGAGGAAGCATTGGATCTTATAAAAGATATTCCATCACCTCTTGATGCTGCTTTATGAGGTTCCTTGCATCGGCTTGCAAAATCCATGGGAAAGTGGGATTAGGGAAAATTGCAATGGACAATCTACTCCAGCTTGAGCTAGAACATGCAGGACAGTTATACTGCGAGTTAATGTCAAATATATATGCAACATAAAACAAGCGGCAAGAAGATGGGAAACTGTGGAAGATAACTGAATAAGGGCTTGAAAAAACATGCAGCATTTAGTGTGATTGAAATTGACAGTGACATTCATGGGATCCACAGAGATGAACATCAAAATCCACATTGGCATGAGGTTTTATGGAAGTAGTGCTTGGCCATTACGATGAAGTTGGTTTGGTATCCATGTTCAATGGTTACCTCTACTCTAAATGTAAGCTACTTTCCTTTATAATTTTGTTAATTTAAAATTTAAAAATTAATGTATAGTTTAAAAGAGTAAAAAAAATATTAGCACACTTTTAATAGCAAAAATAGATTAAAAGATCTCTCATTTAGATATAATTAGAGATTTAAGTGTTTTTATTTTAAAAATATATGTATCAATTCATTAATTATATTAAAACTCATATGTTAAAATGTAATTATTTAAATTAAAAATTATTTAAAATATTATAAAAATCACGTATTAATATAAAATTCTAATTTAATCAATTGTGCACCAAAATGCATGGGATAATTTTCAATAAGTTTAAATCAGGTCATATATTTTTCATGAGACCAAATAGGTCTAATTTAATTTTTTTTTAAGCAAATAGGTTTACAACTTCATATTCAAGGTTAATTACACAGTAAACTATTAATTTTAATAATAAAAAATAATTTTATTACTTAAAACTTATGTGCTACTTTTAATTAAAATGAAAAAAATAGCAAAGAAATTTCTTAAAAAATTAGTGTGTTTAACTTTAAATTTAAATTTATAGGACTAATTTATATAAAAAAAACATATTTATTTGGCCTATACAGAGTGAATTTAAAATTATTGATCAAATATATACTTACACTACTTAAACTCTTAAACTAAAATTATTTCTCCATACATATATATTTAAAAAAATTCTTAAATGGAATTTTACTATAATGGATCGAAGACACTGAAGAATGGATTCATTTAATTGTCAGATGCCCACTTATCAGCAACGGATCTAGATTCTAGACAAAATTTTCCCGTGTATATATATATGCACGCCCACGCGTCGTACCAGAGCATCACCCGCCGTACCGGCGAAAATAATCAGGTCTTTTGCGCTTCTATAAAAGTTGTATCCGAATCATAAAATATAAAAAAATTAGGGCCCTAATTCTATCCCATGGCGAGAACTCCTTTGGCAATGTCCGCCATCTTCAATTCCACCGCCCACGCACCTTCCCTCGTCCACGTTAAACTGGAACAGCAATCCACTTTAACACCGCCGCAAGACCAGTCGGCGCCACCACAACCT
This sequence comes from Manihot esculenta, assembly GCF_001659605.2. NCBI lineage: Eukaryota > Viridiplantae > Streptophyta > Magnoliopsida > Malpighiales > Euphorbiaceae > Manihot > Manihot esculenta. The sequence goes on from NC_035166.2 coordinate 25,816,774, forward strand.
CAGGTCAAACGCGATCCAGAAGAGCCCCTGATTGTTTCTCTTCAGGCACTTGGCGAAAACCAATCCAAAGAGGATGAACAAAAGGGAGAAAATTTGTCTAAATCGATTGACGAACTCTGCAATCTCTCCGCTGCCGTTAACGAATTTTATAGTAGATACCAGGAATTACAAAACCACCTTGATTTCATCCAGAGCGCCATCGATGCCCACTCCAAAAATCAGCAACAGCCGGAAGTAATTCGCTTGGAGACCATGCACCCTCCCTTGCTAACACCAATTTTCACGGAGAAACAAACAACAGAAACAGCCACAACAAGTTCTGCACCAGCCAAGTCGGAGCTTTTACTTCTCTGCGAGATGATGTGTGGCAAAGACCTCCGTAGATATATTACCTCGCATCTAACCAATATCCGGAAGCTTCGAGCTGAAGTTCCTTCCGCTATTAAATGCGCGCCGAATCCGGCCAAGCTAGTGCTGGATTGTATCGGGCGTTTTTATCTGCAGGGAAGCAAGGCATACACCAAGAATTCTCCCATGATTCCTGGGAGAAAAGCTAGCATTTTAGCTTTGGAATTCTTTTTGCTAATAATTGACAGTGGCATTGAGTTTGACTCCGCCTTGAAGCAGGAGGCGGAGCAGGCTGCGCTGGCTTGGAGAAAGAGGCTTATAGCTGAAGGTGGCCTGGCGAAAGCCAGCGACATTGATGCAAGGGGTTTGCTTCTGTTCGTTGGTTGTTATGGGATCCCAAAGGCCTTTACGAATGAGGATGTTTGGGATTTGGTTCGCTTGAGTAATTCAAAGCAGATTGCGGATGCCCTTCGAAGATCTCAACTTCTTGTTGCCAGGGTCTCAGGTGTGTCTGATGCGATTTTTCCTGAAGCATATGTTAATGTTCGTTATATCTGTTCTTTTGTTGAGTTTATCTTCTGCAAAATTTAACTTAGAAATCCCAAGCATCTTCTTGTTGTTATTGTGTTGTTGACCCTTGAAATTTGATTCCTTAACGATGATAATGGAATATGGGCACATGCAAGTCTAATAATGTGAAGTAATACAAAGATACCATGTTAAGTAGAAAGCATATGGCACTGGCTCACACAGACAGGGGCAAGAAGTAGCTCCTGGAGAACATGTTGGATGTATCCACCTCTTTCTCCTTTGGCGACCTAATAAGTTTATGTTTGTTGGGATAGTACTAATAGTAATCAACATATCATGGGTTAGGCCTTGGAAACCTGGTAATATTTGAAATTTGTTGGGAGCAGTTACGTAAATGCATCTTCAGTATCAGCACCTAACATTGCAGATGCTTTGTTCAGCTTGTGGCATGCCTCATTTTCATTTCCTTCTGCAATTAATAGATCTCCATTTTTTGTGAAGTGGACTCTATATTTAGCATGGAGCATTATTGGTGCATCCTTCTAAATTATTTTGTGTCTCCATCCTCCACAGTTCATGCTCCTAATGGTATAAGTGGGTTTCCAATGACTATCCAGATCCACTGTGTGGACAGATATGGGCTAGGGTGCAGTTGCTTATGTGCACTCTTGACTGTAGCTGAAAATAATTTCTCAGGGCATAAGTCATAACTTTCTTTTGATGGTTGGAGCAATGTGATTGGATATTATTTAACAATGAACTTATGTCTCCATGGGCAGTCAAGGAGTAAGACTTTTTAATGCCTGCTTATGAGTTAAAAATTAGGTGTGTCTATGACAGCCATATGCTTAAATTTATCACATATGCTATTAGCATTAGGTTGTCGTTGCATTTGGTTGTTATGTGGACTTTTTTCTTCGTTTCCCTTTCTTGTTCTGAAACTTTTTTTGGTATCCAAGTCATCTTGTTCTATGATTCTATCCTTATTGTTTGTTACTGATGATCTCCATTTGCTATAAGCAGGCTTCTTATGTGGTTAGATGCCCATAAAATTTATTGTAGGTCCTGTAGTTTGCTGGATGACTAGGGAATTTATTTAGTTTCAATGATTAGGACTTGTTTTATCTGTTCTAATTGAAAAACTAAATCTGCAAATCAATCTGGAATCAAGCACGGTAGTTATATTTGGTTCTTTGTGTTGTCTACGGTAACTTAACCTATTAGATGTTTGGTTTAAGGATGCTTACAAAATAAAAACATCTAAATGGCTCAAGGGGGAAGTGTCTTAGAAAAATGCATAGACTAATTTTTTGTTTTCTACCTAACTGAGAAGAAGTTTCATCCTGACATGCGGGAATCTGCATCTTTACATTGTTACTATGCTCACTAGTTGTGCATCCATTTTTCTGTGTTAGCAGCCTTGCTGTTAATTGTATTTGTGGGCACTTGAGGATATGCTCTTACTTGTTACATGATTGGCACTCTTTTATGGTATAAGGTTTTAGCGCTTTTTGATTTTGTTTTTTTTATCTTTTTTGAAGTATGTCATCTTATTTGTCCAACTATGAGCATTGACCACTCCCATGCTTGACCTTTTGCTCTATCATCTTTGATTTTCCAGATATTCTAGAGAGAATGATGAACAATGGAATGAAAATTGAAGCTGTTGATGTAGCTTATAGTTTTGGTATTGAGGATAAGTTTCCACCTCAGAAACTTCTAAATTCATTCCTTCGAGATACTAACGAAGCATCAAAGAGGAGAAAGAGGGAAGCAAATAATTCACCCATCTTACTGGTATGGGCTAACTTGCATCTTGCACTTTAATTTAAAATACATTGCCTTCCTCCTTGTTTAGTTAACAGTGCAATCTTGTAATAACCTTTCACAGAAGGAAGCAAATGAGAAGCAATTGGCTGCCTTAAAATCTGTGATAAAGCTACTTGAAGACCGCAAGCTTGATCCAGTAAAGCTTCTTCCTGGATGGCAACTTAGGGAAATGAGGGACAAGTTAGAGAAAGAAATTGCTGACCTCAATAAAAAGATGGAAGATAAGGTGACACCAAAAAGAAAAGCAGATGGGAATGAGTTCTCAAATCACTTGAAGAGTCAAGAAACGAAGCGTTCCCGATTTGCAGGTTCACCTCTGATATCCTCTCCAGGCATTGGGTTGCATGAACAAAGGGCTGCTACTCATGTGGATGGCAGTGGCTTATACAACGCTTCCCTAAGAATGAACTTGTTGGATGGTGGATATTCTGGTCATGTCAATAATCCTTCTGTAGCTGGATCTTTGTTGTATGGATCTGGTGTGGGGTCTTTGTCTGAACATGTCCTTGGCACATTGGCAGGAGGTGGGACTATAATGCATGGGACTGGAGTGGGTCTCTCAACTGCATACAGTATTCCATCCAACAGTTCATTTGCTGGAGTTCACAGGGAGATGCTTGTTGATAGGAGTGGGCAAATAATGGGTAGCAGTGGTCCAGCATATGGATGGCATGGTGTTGGGGATGCTGCCCTTATTGATAGGTCTCGGGTGCAAAGCTTTGTTCATCAGCCTGCGTCGGGATTGTTTGGGCCATCACCATCAATAGAGGGTTTTGTAGGTCTAACAAATTCTCCACCTACTGGTGCTGCTAAGAGGAGCTCAACCTCTGATCTATATCGGTTTGCTGATGCTGTTATGTGAGTACGGCAGTGGTACCCGGCAAGGCCAGCCCAATACAACCACCCTGTTGATTGCGATGCTGATTCCCATTGCATGCTGCTGATCTGTAAAGTAAATATAGTATTTATTTTCTGGGCTTGGGAAAATGGTAGAAGCGTATATTCATTTTCTTTGTGCAAGGTACTGCTCTGCATGTTAAACTTGTGTACCAATGCATTGGGTTTGTGGTAAGCACATATTTTACCTAGTGGGGTGAAAATGCACTGGTAAGATCACTGTTCTATTTTCCAAGCCTTTGGCCAATGAGTATTCTAATGTTATGCAAGTAATGATGCAAGGTGCTGAGAAGTTGCAAAACATAATATGCTGCGACTAGTCAGAGAATGGTTTAATGGAGGAGAGAGCTTGCCAGTGGTATTATAATTTTAATCAAGTACTCAACTAAGTTCCAATTATATTTTCAAATCAGAATGAAAAGTCAAGTTCAGATTATGTCAATACAGCGTGCGATAATGGTTACCATGTCATATAGACACTGTAATCACGTTTATATATATTTTTTAATTTCATTAATTTTCATACTATAAATTTTTATTTTTATAAAAAAATTTCTTTTTATAAAAATAGATTAACTTTACTTTTGCATTTAATAAAAAGCGTAGTTAATAGATTTTAAAAAATAAATATTATTTGATATTTTCACAATATATTATAAGCTGATATGATGTATTAGAATTAAACCATTCTACTTATTAAATTATTTTAAAATTAATTAATTTTATTTTTAATAAATTTTAAATATGAATTTATTAATAAATTAATAAATAAACTATATTTTTAAAAAATTATTTATAATAATAAAAAATTCAAGTAAATTTATAATTATAAAATTTATGGAGTATCAAAATTTATCCCCTAAATTGAAATTTTACCTTCTGTTGCGATTTTAACTAGTTTCGCGTTGGTTTTGATTGGTCTAGTTCCGATACGAAATGGAGGTGGTCATGCTTGTTTGTAGACTACTATGGTCCGAGTATGAAGCTTAACAAATCTTTTCCTAGCCTACTCTTATCTATCGTGCACTTTCCCAATTGACAAACCTTTCAGGTTCGTAATCTAAAGAGACGTTAGAATTTTGAACTAAATAGAAAATTATTTTCTTTTTTTTTTTTTAACTGCTAAATAGAAAAAGATTGTTATATAGTAAGAATCGAACAGTTTGATGTTTATTATATTATAATTTACTTTTTCATAAAAAAATACTAAATTAAAAATTATTGTTATACCATATTTGTTGAATGAATTTTGGATATAAATTTTTTAAAATGATTTTTGAATATATTTTATAATTTTAGTAAAATCTCATAATTAGTAAAAATAATGTAATATATTTATTAATACATTTAATCTTAACAATGTTATTTAGATGTTAGTATTTATCGTTTTTATTGGTATTTTAATGTTAAAAATTTAAATTATGTTTGCTTTTTCAAAAGAATACAAGAATGATGCAAGGAGGAAATAAATTGTTTTATTTAAAAATAGTAAAGAACTCTTTAAACAGATTAACTAATAAATTTTTTAAAAATTTAAAAATGTTATAATAATTTTTTCCTTTAAATTTCTTTTCCTAGTTTTATATTTTCTTTTAATTTTATTAATATAATTTTTTAAATGATTTACATTTTAATCTTTGCGCATTATTATTATTTACACATTAGTCCTTACATTTTTTAAATTTCATTAAAATACTCTTTAACTTTTATCTCCATAATATAAAGGCACTATTTTAAATGTTTAATATTTAAAAATTAAAAGAGTGAATTATAAAAACAATTTTTTATAAAATTCGACTAACGAACATTTAATAGCTAACTGGTATTAAAATAATTAATATTAGTGGCCAAAGGGTTAATATGTTTAAAAAATAAATGTTCAAAGGCCCAAAGGAAAATAAACTTACAAAAGGGTTGATCAATAGTAAAAATATTGGTAAATTAAGGCCTTAAAAGATAATTTTTCCTATAGTACAATCCAAAAGGAAGAAATGTTTTCACGGTTTATCTTAACATGCTATATATAATATGAGAAACAACATAAAAGGTTTGAAGCTTATATTTCTCCAAAAAATAAAGCTCGTTTCTCCTCCTTCTCCATCCTTATGAAATGAGGGAGAGAAATGTTAGCATTTTGCAGACAGGAAGATGAAGGTCAAGCCGACACTTCTGCTGCTGGCCCTTGGGGTTGGGCTCATTTTAGGAATCTTGGCAGGCTGTTGCCATGGCTCTCTGCAGGTAGGGTTTTACGTTGGCAAATGCGGATTTGCAGATGTTGAGGCTCTAGTGGCTGGCGTTATCAGTGCACATTTCTTAAGAGACCCTACAATCGTTGCCGCCCTCTTACGCTTGCAGTTCCATGATTGCTTTGTTAATGTAAGTTTATGCTTCTATTCTACATGCATTTTTTAAAAAGATCTAATAACAATTGAAAAAAAAAAAAAAAGAAGAAACTTCAAGCATGTTTGCTCATAACAATTAAAGGCTAAGCATTCATGAACCAGGAATAATCCCATGTGGCAAGAATCGTGGATGATGTAGTGGTTGGTAAGCAAGCTTTGTGTGCACTTACTTCACTTCTCTCAAGTACAAGCTCATGTGTTTTGTTTGGTTTTAAGTGCACATGCATGAGCCCATTTTCTAAAAATTCTAATAATTAGTGTACCCAAATAACAGCATGTCATTTTTTTTTCCTCAAAAAATTGTTAATTGACTGGCCATTTGATTGTGGAAATAGGGGTGTGATGGATCCATACTTATAGATGGAATCAATAGTGAGAAAACAGCACCGCCAAATCTGAGCGTTAGGGGATATGACATTATCGACGAAGCAAAGGCTGTTGTGGACAACGCATGCCCTGGCGTCGTCTCTTGTGCTGATCTCATTGCAATAGCTACTAGAGATGCTGTTTTCTTGGTATCCCCTCTCTCTGTGTTGAAAAATTTATATCATCTAGAATCAGTAGTTATCTGATGGTATGCGTTGATTTAATTACAGAGTGGTGGAGGAAGATACGAAGTTGAAACAGGAAGAAGGGATGGTTTAGTTTCCATAGCTCAAAATGTGAGTATCCTAGGCCCTAAAATATCAGTTCCTGACGCCATTGCAGCGTTTGCTGATAAAGGGCTCAGTGCTACAGACATGGTGCTCCTTTTAGGTAACTACAAAATTTCCCACTAATCCAAGACTTCATTTCTTATATTCCAATCCCTTTTATGCAATTGGCGGAATGCAGGTGCCCATTCTGTTGGAGTTGCTCATTGTTCCCTCATCAAACACCGTCTCTACAATTTTCAAGGCACTGGCAATCATGATCCAGCTATGGATCCTTTCCTAGTTAACATCTTGAGATCAAGGTGTCCTCAGATTTCCCCTATAGACAACACAGTTAATCTTGATCAAAATCCACTTAGTCCCTTTTTAATGGATGTCTCCTACTATCAGAATATAATGCTGCACAGAGGCATTCTCCAAATTGATCAACAGCTGGGAATGGACCCTTTGACTATGCCCATAGTGAGAAATCTAGCTTCAGAATTTGATTTCCCTACCAGGTTTGGCGCTGCCATGGTTAAATTAGGCGCTATAGGAGTTCTTACTGGCACACAAGGAGAGATTAGGACATCATGTAGAGCTACTAATTAGAGAACACTTCTTGTATGATAAGCCTTTAGTTTAAACTACAAAATCTATTTAGGAAATAAAAAACTTTAATTTTTAACTGATAACATAGATACGCGTGTAAATTCTCAAGGCTTCTTTTAATAAAATGAAGTACGGCCCTCGAAAGATATGAAGGACCTCTTACCTCCATTCAACCAGACTTGCTTCGAGTAAGATTGAGAAATTGTGTGGATACAAAATTTTAAACATAAGCCTTCTTCATATAACTTGGAAATGATTTTATTTCATTAATACTTTTCCTTGGCTTCCAGTCCATAGGCTGGCATTCCAAATACATGACACCGTTACAAAATCTATAGTCTCTGCCGCTCCAACTCACCTCTATATTATAGTCACAGATACAAACTGATGCATGTAATAATATCACAAAATGTTCCACATTACAAAGAAGTCTAACTTAATCGGCCTCAAGAGTTGCCAGCAGCTTGAGCTTTGGCAGCTTCTAATCTACAACTGACTGCTTCCCATGATACAAGCTTCTCCAGGAAGGTTGATATGTAATCAGGCCTTCGGTTCTACAAGAGAAGACATTAAGGATGTTTCTAGACCTTCTACATGCCCAGTAGATGGGGAAAAAAAAAACAAAAAAACTGGAAAGCAAATTGTAACTCAAGTTTCATATGGGGTCTCACCTGAAAGTCAAGATAGTAAGCATGCTGTGGAAAGAAAGAAAGATTCAAAAACCAAATGAATTATCAGTAATTCAAATTCTTCTCAAAAATAAAAAAAACAGCACGGTATTATTATTTAAAAAAAAAAAGGAGGAAAAAAGATAACGAGAAAAAGAGGAATACCTCCCAAACATCAATAGTAAGGAGTGGCTGCCAGAAATCAGATGTATTTAGCCAAGAAACAACATGATATGTGATGCAACACAAATGAAACTTGTAGTGAACCATATATACTTACAGAGTAATCCCAAACAAGCGGGTTCACAGCATTGGGACTCTTCAACACAGCCAGCTTTTTGTCCTCTTCTGATGGACGAGGATTTACTGCATTTTCAACATCAAGCTTGTCCGTTTTGTCTACAGGAAACAGAAAATATTATATTTAGAGAGAAAGCGTAAGCAATGCCTTTCTTAAGTGAAGGGGAAGACTACTCACAAACAAGCCAAGCCCATCCAGACCCAAATTGTGTAGCTGCAGCTGATTTAAACTCTTCCACAAATTTTTCAAAGGAACCAAAGTCTCTTTCAATCAATTGCAGAAGCTCTCCTGATGGCTTTCCTCCACCACATGGCTTCATGCATCCCCAGAAGAATTCATGATTCCAGGCCTGCAGTCAGGATAACAAATAAATAGTATTAATAAAACTTACTAAATGAATAATGCAATGCAATGTCAGAAAGAGTAGGAGATGGTTATGTGAACAGTCCAAATTATCGCTCACGAATTTTAGATTATTAGATACATCCATCACATTGTTAATCAAATTATCATACTGGATTACGACCCAAGTTACAAACAGTGAATATAACCAAATTATAAATCAAAACAATGCCAATTGCGAACTTGAATCCCTAGCATACCTGTGCAGCATTGTTAAAAGCGGGAAGCACATCACCCTTGTTGTAAGTAGCAATTACCACATCTTCCAACGGCTTGCTATCTAGTTCTGTTCCTACAATTTGTTTGTTTAAGTTATCCACATATGCCCTGTGATGCTTTCCCCAATGAAATTCCAGGGTATCCTTGCTCATGTGTGGCTCCAATGCGTTCTGTGTCATATATCAAAAATAAAAACGTGAATGTTGTATCATTCCTCTTCAAGACTAATTTAAGAAAGGAGATCTAATTTTAATACAAGTATGTGTTTTGTGAATTTTCCAACGTTTACCAAGGGATATGGAGGAGGCTTGAGCTCAAATTTTGCTGTAATTATAGCAGGACGTGCCTTTGTCGTGCAGTGGATCTAAAGAATAAAACACCATCATTAGGAGAAAAAAAAAATCCATACCTTCTAAAAACCAACTGCATCCCCAGTGTCCCTCTAAAACCGACAATTCCTTTTGTAGATTTTAGTAGTCGACTGAACCAACAGAGCCATTTTAATTCTACGATCAAGTTAAAACAGCACAAAGCCACCACTGTGTTTTAATTAACATTTAAATTTCATGGAAACATCATCGAAGCACCAACCATTTTTCATAATTTGTGTTTTAACCAGCATTTCATCAAACACCATCTGTACACATTTGCAAAGCCAGGAGCCAAACAACAAGAAGTAAAAACGAAGGGTGTTTATCGTCTCCGAGAGAAATCAAATAGCAAAGATCGCTTTCAGTGTGCTTAGAACAAAAAAGGAGACAAAAGAGGATACAAGAATTTAGATTATGATACAAGCAACGATGCAAATGAAGCTTAACAGGGCCAAAGATTTGAAATTTGACTCGGTTAACGAACTCATAACAATTGAACATATATATATCGCAGCAATGGGAAAAGCAAACCTCCTTTGTCCATTGAAATCCACGAGTTGCTTGATTCAGCCGTCCTGCTGTGCAAAAAAAGTTTCGAAACTATATGAGATATGAGGGAATCAGCAATATGAGAGTAATACGGAGATGGGTTCACATCAGTGAGTGACCTTGGCGTGGAAATCGTGCGCAGTTTAATGAGGTAGCTGTAGCAGCTGTTGTCGCCATTATTTCTCCGCACTCTCTATCTCTCTCCCTCTCAGAAGTCCTAAAATTTTTGGGAGGATCTCTTCCACTGGCCCGTAATTATGAAGCATTACAATGAATGTTATGAGGACTTGGACACCCTTGATATTGCCACATCAGCAATTCGTAGTCTTAGATCTACGCACTTGATTTCTGCACGGGAGATAAGAACGAGGCAAATCACCACTAGTGTTTTTTTTTTTCTCTTTGCCAGAAGTACCAACCACTCTTTGTAGTTAGCAGTACCAGTACGACTGTGTAGTACAAGTGGAGGCCCAAGAAGGTGACACGTGGGATTAAAGCAGGTGTGCTCCTTATCATATTGATAATGATGTCCTCTAGAATCGTCTTCATAGAATCGACAAAATATGGGCTGTGCTTGCTGTGTGAAATGTGAGAAAAAAAAAATTTTATGCCCCTTTCGTTCAAGCATTGAATCAAAATCATCAAAAGCTTCTCTGGGTGATTTCCTACGTCCCATCTCTAGGTGGTAGTGATATATGTAGTTGATTTTTGTTTAATTTTGCTGGGTTGAACTTCACATTGAGAGGATGTGAATACCTAGTTGAGCAATCTCGACGACGGGGCTTTGCATCTGTGTTTCTTTCATGTGCTCCTCTAGTCTTTGGTGCGGTTGAGCTAGTGGGGTTTCTTTAATTGGTTCAACACCTTCCGAGACATCCACGTGCGTGTCGTATGTGTGGCTTTCAATCCCTCAATGCTTAATCCGAGGGATGGTGAGAAGTCCTTTCTTGCATGGGTGGATTCATATGCGTTCTTCACCAGTGCTTACCGGATGTGTCATTCATCCTGCGCCTGAAGGTAAGGAGTCTTCAATGTTATCTTTACGGTTATGCAATGGATGATTATAACAAGACAAAAAATTGCTAAGAATATATAAGGTGAATTGCAAAAAAGTAGTTAGACTTAGATAATATCATTATTAACAGGTTAATTTATAATTGTGATTTTATTAAATAATTTAGTCCCTAAAAAGACCAAAATATCCTCTCCTAATTTATTTTTAAAAAACAAATTAAAAAAATGTTAATAATGACAAAACTCATATATTAAAGCCACTTATTTAAATTTTTTATTGATGAAATATGTTAAGATATATTTATAAAATGTATGGAATGATTAAAATATTTAACATTTTAATGAGTCGCAATGAATGCACTCCAAGGCTTAGCCTGGTGGAAAGTGCATCCTGTAGCCTTGAAAGGTCTAAGATTCGACTCCCCCAACCCCCTATTTCAAAAAAAAAAAAAATAGATGAGTCGCAATGAATTTTCATTTAAATTTTTAAAATGTGAAATTAATTTATTAGTAATGGTAAATTGAGAGTTATATTTGTAAATCACCCATATATATATATACAAGTTCATCCATTGCATGCATGCTGACTCCCGATGCTAACAGAAACGAGAAATGTTGCGTGGTTACTGCCGAGAGCTCTTAAAAACCACACAATGCAAATTTGCAACTAAGACCATTATTTTACAATTTAGTTATCGGGTGAAGTTGTTTTACTCTTCTTCTAGGGTAAAATAATAAAGGTTTTTAAGGTATAATTTTATAAAGTAATTTTTTTATATAATTTTTAAATCTTTATAAGTATTTAAAAATTTTAATGAGAAGATCTTTTCCACCTGTCTAGTTTTTTTAACCTTTTTTTTCTCTTTATGTCTGGTATTTTCATGCTGATGGATGCCAAAGCCAGACGATGCAATTTCACACCGAGAAGTACCAAAAGATTCAACAAATTCGGCTCATCTTCTCCTATCGTCCAGGCAAGTCTTCACATTTTTCTTTTCTTTTCCTTTCTTCTCCATCAATGGCTGTCTGGCATTTGGTAGAAGAAGCCCACAATCAATGCATAGATGCCAATTGCCAAATCCATTTTACATAGAATCACTGGGCTCAAAGCAACCTTGTTCATTTTCATCAAGGTTTTTTTTTTTTTTTTTTTTTTTAGATAATATCCACAATTGAAGAATCTAGTTTTCCATTTTTTAATAGTAGCTAATTTATGACTTTGCATAAGATGCAACAGGAAAACAAGATGATAAAAATTGCTCTGCACATAAACAAAATAAACAATCACTAGAGTCTTGATAATCACCGTTGAGATAACACGGCCAAGATATTGCGTTTGCAGATCAAAAGAGACAGTGAATGATTGAAATTTATTTCTGCTCAACTGTACACAAGGACATCCTCAATCTGACAATAAGGAAGAAAGCAGAGACATGTCCTTTTTTGTTACAAGGAAAAAAGTTTCGAATAGACATCAAACGTTTCGTTGGCTGTTAATTGTGGTTCCTGCAGCAAAGTTTGAATATTAACTCAGCATAGCCAAATTTACACTCGAGGGTGAGGGGAAAAGAAAATTATTAAAGCATGCATAACCACAATCAAAACAACTATGATTAACAAATTGATATATGAATAGTAGTGAACTAAATCCTGTGTAGTATGAATGTGCCTTGCATCTTTAGATCAGTGGACTCCACAATGACAATGCTATAGTAATGCATAATTAATCCCTCCAGAAAACACCATCTCCGTCACCGCAGTACGCCAAAAGGCTTGATGTGAAAGTGATACTCCAAATTTTCATGTGTGTATGGGTGTTTTTTGCTTCTTTATCCAAATATTATAATTGCCATGGCTTTTGCAGTGGTGATTGGCACTCAGAACAAACAGCAACACGAGATTGTACTTATAAACATACCTGTCTAGACCCACTGAGACTCCCTCCTGTTAAGAGCATTGTAAGAAGAGATGTCACAATGCCACCATCAAGCCCTCCGTCTGTATTTCGAATGGTAGAGCGCATTGCAGTTAACATGTTCCCATATGTAGTTCCATGTCCACGCTCAATTGCTTGGATGAAAGAATAAGTCATTGCACCTGTTGAAGTAACTTTCGAGAGAGCCTGATCATAAAGCAACAGAATGAAAATTTATAACCCATCATGAGCTGGAAAAAGAACTTTTCTTAATGTATTATGTGCATATGCCTATGTTTTTATACCGAAGTGTCAGCAGAGGTTTGATTATCGTCACAGCCACTAAAGGAGATGGCCTCTCCACCATTTGTTCCTTTCCACACTCCTGATCGAGGGCGATGATCCTCCCAGATATACTTCCCATTCCTGAATCCACAAATGTGAGCATGTATAAGCTAGGACAGATTGGCAAAAGCTATGAACATGGATTTTCCAGTATAAGGCATAATGCATAGTTTTTTAATGGATTTAGAGACTGGAATAGCAAAAAGATAGAAAATTAGGACGAACCTGTCCATCCTGCAAAGAAATGGTAAATCCAACACAGTGCCACTATGGCAAGCATCGATAATTGCATGAAGCTTAGCCCCGCGAGGAAGAGGTCTGACAATTGTAGCATTGATCTCATCATCCAAAATCATTCCCTGAGTTTCAAAATCGGTTGGACAAAGAGTTTCATCGTATCCATCTACCTCATCCCCCGAGTAATTCCTCTGCTGTGAACCGTGGCCAGAAAAGTGAAACACCAGTGAATCTCCAGGCTTACAACCCTGCACCAGCCAGTACAATGCCATTCTCATGTTGTGCTTGGTTGGGCGCCTATAACGATCGGTCTCTTCTTCTGCAAATTGGAAATCAGCCATCATGAAGGTGTCTATAGGATATGTGGGAAGCATTAAAGAGAGCAAGATATAAGAAAAATCCCAACAGACCAGAAGCCCATGACTAAAAGCATAGCTCATATGCTCTCAACCCTTAGTCCAATATCAGACTCGTTTCTTCCAGTCCTTGAAATTGCAGCTAAATTACATGTAGTTATTCACATATTTATTTGAGAGATATTCACAAGAATATGCAGAAATTGGATTGAGCAGGAAAAAAATTTCAGTAATTCAAGACATTCAAATTGAAAAAGCCGACGAATCAACCAAGAAACTGTCGGGACTAATAAAAGTACCGCCAATAATTGAATTAAGCTGTCTGGGCTCCAAAGATAGAGTAAAGCATTGAGAAAAAGGAAGTACCGCTGAGCATAACAATGGAGGATTCGGGGAATTTGAATCTGTTAATCAACAAGTACTTCATGCACTTAGCATCATTAATGCATCCCATGAGCTCATTCCTGGTGTTCTTATAAGAAACCCCGCATATCACGGCACGCTTGTTGCCATGAGATGAAGGAGGAGGGCCCGACGGCGCGTGGTTGTACGGAGAGGGAGCAACAGCTGAGGGGGGAGGCGGGGACGGGTAGTTGTGGTGGGGAGAGGAAGAGTAAGGTGGGGGTGGTGGAATAGAGCGAGGATCAGCGATGAGAGTGACAGCGCGGCAGATGGCACAGCGGATGGATTTAGCGCCCGGCGGGAGCTGCAAAGGCGTGCGGCAGTTGGAACAGTCCACGAGCATATACATAGCGACGCAGAGAAAGGGACGGATAGGGGGAGAGAATCTCAAGAGCGGTAACAGTAGATGTTGAATTTGATAAAAACGTAAAAGCTTAGAGAGAGAGAGAGAGAGAGAGAGAGAGAGAGAGAGAGAGAGAGAGAGAAAGAGAGATAAAGGTAAAAGGAGGAGAGTTGGTTGAGTTTGGTGGGGAAGGAGACGACAGAATGGAAAGTGGAGAATAAGAAATGATTAGAATATAGCAGAAGAGGAAGAAAGAGAAAGGAAGGAGCAAAGAGAGAGGAGGGAAAATGGAGAGGAACAGAGGAAAGCCCAGAACTTTGACTTGCATGTCCGATTCATTGTACAAACAATTGGCCGGAAAACAATCAAACAAAAAAAAAAATTCAAAAATTGAACAAATTAGAAAATTAAAAATTATTGCCGCGTCTTCCACTGGTCAGAGGGTCATCATTATTGCAGAATCCCTCGATAAATAATCTTTAGACAAATAAAAAATTGGCACGTTGCTTCCAAACAAATTAAATATAATATTCCAAATTCTAAGTTTCAAAATTTTCTAAATTTTAATAACTTTTCTTTATTTTTACTCATCTCTATGTTTATCTTAGAAATTTCTATATAAAAAACATTTAATTTATAATAACAGAAAGTTTCTTAAGTGATCAACTTTGCATATAAAATTAATTTGAAAATTATTTGAATATACTCATTTTCTAATATATTTTGAGTAGTCAATATTGTTTATTTAAAAAGTTAAAATAGGCTATACTTAAAATAGAAACAATTTTTGTGGACGTTAAAATTATAAAAGTTTATTAAATTTTTTATAAAGAAAATTTATTGAATATTTGATAAGAAATATTTTTAAATTTTACATCATCCATATTATGATAAAGTAATATAAACAAGAAAATATAGATATACAAAAGAGAAATATATTTTAGCAAAAATTTTAGAGTGAGATTCTTGGACAGGACATTTAGTAGCTTCAGCCATGACAGCAAGATCATAGTTGTTTTGTACAGTTCATGTTCATCGTTGCCGGAATATAAGTGCCAAGGTTACTGATCTAACAGTTTATGAAATTAATTATGAATTTTAATATTAGCATATATTAGATTTATTGTAAAAAAATATAAAATGGCATGATTTTTTTTTCTTAATAAATGCTTTTAATTTTAAATTTTAAATATAAAATATTTTAAATGTTAAAAAAAAGTGTTTTAAAATATATTATTTTGAAATTTTATTTATTTCATGAAAATATTTTTAATTTTTTTTAAAGTTATTTGAGCGTTTGAAATACTTATAAAAATTAATTATTAAAAATATTTTCTCATTTAAAAAAAAAATAATTTTACGAAGAATGTAAGGGAAAGTTATTTTTTATATTTTAAAAACTTTTTAACACCTTTAAATATAAATTTGCGAATATATTTTAATTTTGATATTAAAATTAAATAATAAAAAAATAAATTAGTCTGTTGAATTTATAAAAAATAAATTTTATTGAAAATACTTTTTTAAAAATAATTTTCGTAAAGAAACGGAACTTAAATTTTATAATTATAATTATATTAAAGCTTATTTATATATCTTGTTAAACCTGTAATAAATTAATTTAAAGATTTGACAAAAAAAAATTAATTAAGGAAATTTATTGCTCTTTGTACATGTTAATTTCATGTACTAGTATATGCAAAATGTTCATGATGTATTAATCTTACGCCTCCTTTTGTCTGTAAGAAAATATTTTTTATATTTTTTAATATTTGAAATATTAAAAAAATTAAATAATAAATTTTCAATTAAAAAAATTAAATTATTTTTTGAAAAAAATAACTTACTCTTTTAAATACACAAATTTATTTTTAAATTTTTAAATTTTTATTTACAATATCGTATATAAATTTATTAATGTTTTTTATTATTTAAATCGCAATTAAAAAGTAGATTGGATGATGTTAATTAGGTGAAGTCAAAATTACTTGTTTACCGATTAAATTTAACATGCTGCAAAATTATCTTATACATACGATTGGACATTTACTCATAATTTTTTAATAAAAAATGAAGTTATTTTCAAATCAATAATTAATGAATTAATTTATCCTTTCTCCAATTTGTTAAATTAAAAAAGAAATATAATTAAAGTTAAATAAGTTTAAACTCAAAATTAAAGAAATTAGAAAATAGAGAAAGACTGATACATAATAAAGAAAATATTCTTATCCCATTATCAAAAAATTATATATTAATTCAATACTATATTTAAGTATTTAGGCAGTAATATTTTAATAATGCATGTGAAATTATTATCTTAATCACATTAACATTAATGCAATAAATAAGATAATTTTTTTACTATACAATATGCTATAGTAAAAAGTGATAAAGTTATTTAATTTTAAAGGCAACCCTACAAATACAGCTTAATTAGTCTAGTACTATAGAATAAATTTATGCATTTTCAACCCAACACTATGAAAATAGGATTTTGCATTGTAACGTTCAACAATAATATTACTGTTTAGTTTAGTTTAGTTTGATTAATAACATCTAAAGTTTCAATTTATCTAAAATATGAAATGTTTTTATATAATTTTAACAAAATTTAAAATGTCAGTTAAATACTTACGAATTAATTAATTATTAAATGGTTGGTTTATTTTTTTTATTATAACCTCTTAATTACTTTTATATATTCTTTTCATTTTAAGAGGATAAATTCTATACATTTAGTTGAATGGACTTTTTCTTATAATAATTAAATAAAAATGGGAAGGGACCCGAAGATCATGACACCCTAAAACTTTTTCTATCTTTAGCTATAGAAATATGAAAAATTTTCTAATTTTAAAGTTTTTTTTAAAGTATTTTCTATATAAAGTATCTTGTACATCTATAAATTAGAATCCTCTAGCAAAAGAAAAGACAAGCAATCCATCAAAGAACCCTGAACAAATAAATTAACGGGAGGAAGTAACTACAAAATGGCAAAAGGACACTGCATTATTGCAGCTCATTGTGTCCTCATTGTCATTCTTGTTGTTGCAACCACCGTTAGCTCTGATGATACAACACCAATACCGGCGGATGATTCTAAAGTAAGTGATTGGTTCAAAACTATGGTTAAGCCCTTGGTAAGTCGTAAAGGCACTTTAGATCCCGCTCTTGAAGCTGCCGAGGCCAAATCCAGAACAATTACCCTCTCAAAAGATGGAAGGGGAGAGTTCAAGACTCTTACTGATGCCATTAAAAGTATTCCATCAGACAATAAACAACGTGTTATTATAAAAATTAGTCCTGGAGTCTACACTGAAAAGCTCCAAATTGAAAGAAATAAGCCTTTTATTACACTACTTGGAGATCCTAAAGCCATGCCCATTTTGGCATTTGGTGGCACCGCTCATCAGTATGGAACTCTTTACAGTGCCACTATAGCCGTAGAGTCCGAATATTTTATGGCCGTTAATATTATTTTTAAGGTATTTATAAATAAGCACATATATACATGTCTTAATTCTCATTTTATTTTGCTTAATAATTTTTATTATTCATTATTTTTTTTGTAGAATACTGCACCAGGACCTATTACGAAGAACCCGGGAGCTCAAGCAGTAGCATTAAGAGTTAGTGGTGATAAAGCAGCTTTCTATAACTGCAAAATGCTTGGATTTCAAGACACATTGTGTGATGATAACGGACGCCACTTTTTCAAAAATTGTTACATTGAAGGCACTGTTGATTTCATTTTTGGAAAAGGAAGATCACTTTATTTGGTAAGAATACATATATATATATCAACATTGTTTTTTTTTTTTTAAATTAAATATATTAGACAAAAATTAACTCTTATACCTTATTTTAAATGCAGGAATCACAAATAAATGTAATAGATAATAAGGGAGTGACATTCATCACAGCACATTCAAAGGAGAAGAAATCAGACGTTGTTGGTTACTCATTTGTACAATGCAAAATAACCGGAAGTGCATCTGGAGCATATCTGGGACGAGCATGGAGAGCGATGCCAGAGGTGGTCTTCTCTTATACTGAAATGGGTAGCGTTGTTAATCCTCTTGGATGGTCAAATAATAATAAACCTGAGAGAGAAAGGTAAATTAAATCATCTTTTACTTCCTAACTCTTGGAGAGACAAAAATGATAGTAAACTAATTAAGTTGTATTGTTTGAAATGCAGGACGGTTTTCTTTGCTGAATACGAGAATTCTGGACCCGGATCAAATCCTAAAAGACGTGTTAAATTCGATAAGCAGCTAACGGATAAAGAAGCCAAAAACTTCCTCACCCTTGGTTATATTCAAGGTTCTAAATGGTTGCTTCCACCTCCAATGTAATTTATATCTAATTATCATTTATTTTTGAAAATAATAAAAATAAAAAAATATTTATACAAAATTCAATGCAATATATATTTAATGACAAAAAAAAATTTATTTATTTATTATTATTATTATTATTACTCTTTTCGAGAGTATCGATGTGAATGAGAAATAGAATTATTCGAAATATTCATAATAAAAACATTTATATAAAAATAAATGTACTATTGTATTATTTTAAATTACTATTAATATTTTTCTCACATTTTTAATAAAGGTAAGCAATATGCAGTATTGAAATATATATTTTTGAAAATAAAATTAAAAATATAAGCAAAATTAAATTATGGGTGCAAATAAAAATGCAACAAACATTTTAAAAAACTTTAGTTTATATAAAATGAACATGTAAATTATATTAACATGAATAATTATAGCTCTAAAAAAATAATGATAGTTTGTTGATGACCAAATACCATCACAAAAGTAGTTGCATATTCAATTTAATTATTTTTATTTAACTTTAAAATACATTAATTTTGTAATTGTGTTTTTTTAATGAAAAATATTTTTTAATTTTTTACCATTTAAAATATTCGAGAAACCAATTATCATAAAATATTTTTAGTTAAAAAAATAATTTAAAAAAATTAAAAAATGATTTTCTACATTTTAAAAATTTATTAACACCTCTATTTATAAATTTATTAAAATATTTTGCTTTTTACATTAAAACTAAATAATAAAAATAAATTAGTTTTTTATTTTTTATAAATTATTTTTTATAAGCAAACGGACCCTAAATTTTAAAATTATAATCATATTAAAATTTTTAATACTAATCAACTTTAGCGCTATTTAATATATAGAACATTAAAATTTTTATAACACACTAAATTAAAAATAAACTGAAAAAAATTAACTAAATATTAATTTAGTTGAATTCAAATTTACATTAATGATGAATATATAGTATTTTCTAATTATTTTTATATTTTACACGTAACATACGGTAAAGAAGTCTGAATAAAAGGAAAATGGCAAGGGGATTATAGAAAATATTTATGATAATTTAACATTATAATGATAAATAGCTAATTTTACTTTAATTTAATTAAATAGTATAAATTAAAATAATCAATATATTTTATTATATTTTTAATAATAAAATCCTGAAAATGAATAAAAATTGAATATTTAATACAAAAATTACACATAAAAATGAATGTGATGTTATAATGTGATGGTTACACATAAAAAAACTCATGAAAGTAACATTATGTTATTTTATATTGTAATACATATATATGAAAATAAATTGAAAAATATTTAATCGATTAAATTATGAAACTTATGAGTTATGACGTGTGCAATAAAACGTAACACTTATTTAAATAATTCAGTGAGGTAACCCGAAATAAAATTGTGTTGTGGTTAGCTTAATGTGCAAGATAAAGAATGTGAGGTGGTTAGTGTTCACAACAGTTACTTTGATGTTCAAGTCAATAAACTAAAGAAAAGGATGAGTATAATGTAATGCTCTGAACTTAAGAGTAGTTGTTTAAGAACGAGTGCCTTTATATCTGTAATCACTAGCTTTTATACTGTAAGAGAGAGTTAATTATAATATTTTATAATAATTCGGTAATGATGTGGGCGACTAATTGATAAGATATTTCGCCAGCTTAATTGGTCGGTGATTCCATAATTATAAGTGTAGCAGGAATCTGCTGGATGATATCTGCTAACAGTAACTTTATATGAAAACTCGACCTTTTCTGAGGAGGGCGAGTCTTGATGAGGGATCGAATGTCACGATGTTTGAATCTTCTTTTCCCTCGGTGGGTCCGAGTATCATCTCATCAGACTCTTGCCAAGTGACCCTATCTTCGAGTGCTAGCACATGACCTTTTTTGGGTGATTATTATGTAACATCAAAGGTTCCTCCGTTGGTATTCGATTTTCAAATTCGAAGATGATAGTTGTCTTTGCGATCTGAAGCGCGCGTCTCATTTAGATTGGCCTTTTCCTATTCACATCACATTGCCAGCCTTGGAAAGTTTCTGGACATTATCTAGCCTTAGCGCGTTTCTAGGCATAGCCCTAGCGAGTTTCCAGGCATAGCCCTGGTGAGTTTCCGAGCACTAACTAACCCTGGCGAGCTTCTGGGCAGCCTGTCGAGCTTCCATGCATTTTCCAGCGGTGGTGAGTTTTCGAGCCATCTCTAGCACTTGCAAGCTTCTAGACATTTTCCGGCCCTGTCGGGCTTCTGTGTATTTTCTAGACCTAGCGAGCTTCGGGGCCCTTTCTAGCCCTTACTAGTTTTTCGACATTTTCGAGTCTTGATAGGATTTTGGGTACTAACTAGCCCTGGCGAGCCCTTAGGCATTTTCCTCCTTGCATACTTCATTCGTTCACTTAGTAGCCCGTCTTGCCTTCATCGATTGTCAAAAATTCTCGCCCGCCTACAATGGTCCTTCCTCCTTCGCAAAAAGTTTCAGATTTCTGGGAGTGATTATAAGAGAAGTGACAACTCCCTTAGGACTTTTTGCAAGATCGGACCAATGTCCGGTCGCGTGACCTAGCTTGTACCCGTCTGGTGGCTTGGGTTTGAATTGCCTTAAAATCTTTTTGCGGAATAGAACCAACACTCGGTTTGTCGGCCTAACATATTTCCACCATGTGGCCTGGCATAAAATGCGCTGCTTAGTGGCATTTACACCCTATTAGTCGGCCTGATAGAACCCACCTTGTGGTCTTTTAGTGGGACTAACACCTGAATAGCCTGACGGATTCCTACCACGTGGCATGGCATGAGATGTCTTGTTATGCAGGAGTAACATCTGGATGACCTTATAGTCTTTTAGTGGGACTAACACTGGTTCGCCTTATGGCTTTTTTGTGGTACTAACACCCGGATGGGCCGATGGATTCCAGTCTTGTGGCATGACATGAGATACTTTGTTATGCGGGACTAACACTCGAATGGCCTTGTGATCTTTTAGTGGGACTAATACCGGAATGGTGTGGCCTTTTAGTGGGACTAACACCTGAATGGCCTGACAGATTCCTGCCTCGTGGCATGGCATGAGATGTCTTGTTATGCGGGAGTAACACCTGGATGGCCTTATAGCCTTTTAGTGGGACTCACACTGGTTGGCCTTGTGGCATTTTAGTGACACTAACACCCGGATGGCCTGATGGATTCCTGTCTTGTGGCATTACATAAGATACTTTGTTATGCGGGACTAACACTAGGATGGCCTTGTGGCCTTTTAGTGGAACTAACACCCGGATGGCCTTGTGGCCTTTTAGTGGGACTAATATCCAGATGGTGTGGCCTTTTAGTGGAACTAACACCCGAATGGCCTGATGGATTCCCACTTTATAGCCTAATATGAGATGTCTTGTTATGTGTGACTAATACCCGGATGGCCTTGTGGTCTTTTGTTCCCACGCTTTCATCCGACGTTCCTTATAGGAAAGGTTTGAAGAACACAACATAGTTTTGTTTATAACATTTCTTTAAACGTCATACATTCTTTCAAGGATTAAAAGACTTGGTTATCTAACTCGACCAATTTCAAAACTTCGAGGTTTGACACAGGGGCTGAATATCTTGTGACGTTCTACTTCTATAGGTCCGTATTCCCACTCGGTCCTAACCACATGAATGACCCATTCTAGTTTTCTGCTAAGGGTAGTTTCGTGAGTTGTTGTCTCGTGTTCAAATCTCCGCTCCTTCCTACTCTCTCTAGCAAACTTTCAAATTATGTTGTCTCTTATTAACCTCTCGATTTTATCTTTCATTTGTCGGCACTCCTTCATCGTATGTCCGTGGCCTTCATGAAAGTGGCCTACCTAGTTCTGTCTCGCCTTCCGTGTAACGACCCGAAAATCGGACCGCTACCGGCGCTAGGACCCAGGTCGGCTTAAGGCCGCCGGGACCCGTAGCAAGCCTGACATGAAACCTGTAAACCTGTTCAATCCCATACATGATCAACAATCATACGTAAAAATTAAAAACTTTTCTGGCATTCATTCCTCATACACCAAACTCAACCTGTGCATGCACTAAACATAGTCATAATCATAAACTTGATCCCTCTGTGGGATCTCATCAATGCCCCAATGGGCAATACATCATAAGTTGAGTTGGTTAAACATAAACATCAATAGACATTAAGATCATGTATCAACAAGGGATTACAATAAACTATGGTCAAGTACACTTCTAAACCTCAATATCATTATACATAACATAACTATTTAACTTTACATTATTATACAATTTATCATGTCCACTATCTATCTATTACAAACATAAGACTTTACTCTTCTTGACTTCTCTGTCTAGCCCGTACCTGCAATCCTGGGGGATTAGGAAAAAGGGGTGAGCTACTAGAGCCCAGTGAGCAGAATGATAGGAAAACAACATTTAAAATTTTATGCCATCATGTAATGCAACACATCACAACAAATCACATCTCGGATGGTATTGTCACCTATAGTCCTCTACATTCCAAAGTGCCGGGACGTAGAATGGGTACAACCGATCTTTCTCTTAACATAACATATCATACATACCAATGTGCCAGGGACGTAGAATGGGTACAACCTGGACTTTCTCTTACATAGTGTCAGGGACATAGAATGGGTACAACCTGGACTTCCATACCATCTCATGCCGTAGCATCATCATATCATATGAGGACTAAAGGGTCATCCAATAACCAATCCACATCAACATCATAAATGCAATGCAACATATTCGTGGATTCTAATGCAAACAACCTATTTCATCACATGGCATTCATGATGCATGAACATGCTCAACTGTATAATTCATTTGCTTTAAAACATAAGGTTTATTCTACTCACCTCTGGCTAGCTCTGACAAAGACTGATGCAGCTAACTCACTGCTGGGGTCCTCGGTTCCTCGGGTCCGAACCTACACAGGTGGACTTAAATGAGGGACCAAACAACTAGAACATAACTCTAAAAACATCCCCCAAAAACCCCCTAAAACACCTCAAAACAATCATGCAAAAACATGCAAAGGAAGGCAGAACAGGGCAGGTTCGGCGGCACCTTCGGCGGCCGAAAGTCCCTCCAGAGCCGAAACCCAGGCAGGTTCAGCGGCACCTTCGGCGGCCGAAAGTCCCAGACAGAGACGAAAGTCTCTTTTCGGGGGCAACTTCGGCAGCCGAAAGGCCTGCCTCCCCAGCCATGTTCGGCGGCCGAAAGTTCCTTCGGCTGCCGAACCTGGTTTCTGCCAAAGGGCAGAAACTTGGCTCCTTTAAGCACATTTGCCTCCCAAAACTTCCAATCATGCATTTAGCTCAACCAAAACATGCAAATATACATACATTGGCTCCTAGGGGCTTCAAACTAACTTAAACCCCAACTACAACACACAACAACAACACAAATCCAACATACATTGCTCAAAACATAACATTAACTCAAAAACCTAACTATGAGCTAAACATGCATTCTACCCCATAGATCTTGCATAAAACTTACTTTAAACATGAAATGAGCTTAAGATCGGCTCTTACCTCTTGAAGATCGAGAGAGAGACGTCCTAAACTCGGAGGTGGGAGATTTTTGAGTTCTTGAACCTCAAAGCTCCAAAACTTGCTTTAAACTCGAAAATCTTTAAAATAAAGCAAAAAATTGTGAAAATCTTGAAAGATTTGAAGGAAAAACTAAAGGATGGTGAGGAACGACGGAGAGCTCACCTTGGCCGACAATGGGGAGAAAAACTCGCCCGTTTTCGGCTAAGGGACCCTTTTATAGTGGCTGGCCAGGCCACGTTCGGGGGCCGAACGTGCCTCCGCATGCATGCCATGTACGGCGGCCGAACCTGGACTTTCCTCAACCTATGCCTTCGGGGGCCTAAGGCACACCCGAAATACATGCATGTTCAGCGGCCGAACTTGAGGTTCGGCGGCCGAACCTGGGTTTTCCTCCAAGGGTGTTTTTATTCCAAAAACTCATTTCCTCTTTACTTAAAATCATCAAAACATTAAAGCATTTCATGAAAACATGGTTTTACCCTTCTAGAGGTCTCCGACATCCGAGATTCCACCGGACGGTAGGAATTCCGATACCGGAGTCTAGCCGGGTATTACATTCCGGCTTTCTTAGGGTTGAGCTTGGGAGGCCACCTGATTTTCTTGTTGTTTTTTCTAATTCACATTAGGATATGTGTTTGTGAGTCCTCCAATGGGGTATAATTCTGACACTTACCTCAGTCATTCCTTCCTCGTGGGACTGGATAACTTGCTTCGCCAGCTTTTGGTATTTCTTTTGGCTCTTCTTTTTATCCTCTTCCTGTCCTTTTTGGTATCTTGGAGCAATCCATACTAGCTTTCAGTCGACGTCCGTCGGAGTATCGTCTGATAGCTCATCTTCCTCTACCGTGTCCCTCCCTTTGGACTGCGTCTGGATTGCCTATGTCCGAGTCTTTGAGGTATCAACGGAGGCGTCCTCCCTCCCCCAAAGAGCCATGAGTGATACCTCCTCCTAAGTTTTGCATTGCTCGAAAGTAACCTGCAATCTTCTAACGTACTGGAGTATTTGCTCAATGCTTAGATTATTGGGATCAGCTTCGTTGACCATAGAGGGGGTATTTTATCCACTGCCATGAGTGAAAGAAATGATACCATCCTCTTTGGAAGCAACATTAGCAGCAACTTATGAATTGCCCGTCATTTCAAGATAGAAAAGGGGGATTTTTTAAAGAGAAAATGGAAGTCATTTCAAGAGAGAAAAGAATGATTTCTTTTTAAGAGAAAATGGATAAGAGACCGATTTTAATCAAAATGAATAAAAAGAATTCAATGGATTTTCCGACAACATAACCAAATAATGTAATTGGAAATACAGTTGTACTGTAATTGACTAAACTTGCAAGAAAAAAAATGTGAGGTGATTGGTATATACGATAGCTACTCTGATATTCAAATCAATAAACTAAAGAGACGGGTGAGTATAATGCAATACTCTTAACTTAAGAGTAGTTGTCTAATAATGCGTATTTTTCTTTTTGTAATCACTACTTTTCATACTGTAAAAGGATCATTGCCGGCAATTGACGGACCCATTCATCGTCAAGAGGCCATGGGCCCCCTGAAATTTTTGAAATTTTTTAAGGGTATATAGGTAATTTTTCTTAAAATATGAAAAATTATCATTAGATCCTTACATGTTTAAAAAACTTACCAACTCATCCTTATTTTAAAATTATTTAATTAAATCATCATTATATTTTATAATTTTAAATTCTTTAATCAATTTATCAAAGAAATTTTTACTATTTAATCCCTCATCTTCTGTATTATTTTTCAATCCAAAAAATTTACTTATCATTTTCAAGATTTCAAGATTTCAAGTTCAAGTCTCAACTTAAATTTTTTCTTAGATTATTCACTCATTATTTAATTTATTTTTATAATATCATTTTTATTATTAAGTTATAATTTTTTTTATTAATCCCAGTTTGTTATTAATCTATTTATACGATTAAAATTATATGAAAATAATTTTTAATGGGTTATAATATATATTTTTTTTAAAAAATTAAGTTTTAATAGTAAATCCTGTATTAAAATATTATATTATTTTAGTAAATTTTTTTTATAGATTTGTATGTTATAACAATAGCGGAAAGAAATTTTTTAAAAATAAATATCATTAAAAATCGATTCTATAGTGATAAATTATAAATAATGGATCGATACTTTTCATTGAAAGATATATTTGCAAATGTTGATAATGATATCATAAAAATATTTTTTAATGAATAAAAAATAAATGAGAATGACCATGATTTAATTATAAAAGCTTATTTACTTTTTATAAAAATTTATTTTCTGAATATAAAATTTTCAAATATATTAAAAAAGATAATTTATTTTATTAATTTTTTAATTATACTATCTTAAAAATATTAAATTTTATTAAATATTAAGAAATATTTTGAATATTTATTTAAAAAAATAATAATTGTTGTTAGATTGATTTGAAAATAATATAAAATCAAATAGGATTATAATAGTCAATTATATATTATTATAATGAAAGAAAATGCACAATAATTTTGGAACAATAAAAAAAAATTAACAAAATAATAAAATAGGAGATACTTATTTAAATTGGACCCCTGAACTGAATTTCTGAATCAGTCATTGTTGTCAGCTAATTAATAAGGGATCACACCAGCTTAATTAGTCGGTGATCTCATAATTACGAGTATAGCAGAAATTTTCCAGATAATATCTACTAGTATATCAGAGATTTATCGGATGATATCTACTAAAAGTAATTTTATGTGCAGAACCAACCTCTACAAGGGAGAGTGAGTATTAATGAGAGATTAGATGTGAGGACATCTGAATCTTCTTTTCCCTTTATATATCCTTATATCATATAATTAGATTTTTACTTTGTGACTCTATTTTCGAATGTCAGCACATACTATTTTTTAATTTATGATTATTGTATAACATCATTTAGTATATATAAAATCGATATATAAATTATTTTAACATGAATAAATTAATTTATATGACAAGTTAAACTAGTGAGCCAATTAATTTATATGACGGAATCATTATGGTAAATAACTTGGCCACTGTAGATCTCGAGCAGAAGCTGCCATTGTCACTGTGCAAATTGCAATTTTGTTTGATTTATTTATTACCTAAATTTCTGTTGTTAATTGCAAAATTTATCCTTTCTCCAATTTGTTAAATTAAAAAAGAAATATAATTAAAGTTAAATAAGTTTAAACTCAAAATTAAAGAAATTAGAAAATAGAGAAAGACTGATACATAATAAAGAAAATATTCTTATCCCATTATCAAAAAATTATATATTAATTCAATACTATATTTAAGTATTTAGGCAGTAATATTTTAATAATGCATGTGAAATTATTATCTTAATCACATTAACATTAATGCAATAAATAAGATAATTTTTTTACTATACAATATGCTATAGTAAAAAGTGATAAAGTTATTTAATTTTAAAGGCAACCCTACAAATACAGCTTAATTAGTCTAGTACTATAGAATAAATTTATGCATTTTCAACCCAACACTATGAAAATAGGATTTTGCATTGTAACGTTCAACAATAATATTACTGTTTAGTTTAGTTTAGTTTGATTAATAACATCTAAAGTTTCAATTTATCTAAAATATGAAATGTTTTTATATAATTTTAACAAAATTTAAAATGTCAGTTAAATACTTACGAATTAATTAATTATTAAATGGTTGGTTTATTTTTTTTATTATAACCTCTTAATTACTTTTATATATTCTTTTCATTTTAAGAGAATAAATCCTATACATTTAGTTGAATGGACTTTTTCTTATGATAATTAAATAAAAATGGGAAGGGACACGGAGATCATGACACCCTAAAATTTTTTCTATCTTTAGCTATAGAAATATGAAAAATTTTCTAATTTTAAAGTTTTTTTTAAAGTATTTTCTATATAAAGTATCTTGTACATCTATAAATTAGAATCCTCTAGCAAAAGAAAAGACAAGCAATCCATCAAAGAACCCTGAACAAATAAATTAACGGGAGGAAGTAACTACAAAATGGCAAAAGGACACTGCATTATTGCAGCTCATTGTGTCCTCATTGTCATTCTTGTTGTTGCAACCACCGTTAGCTCTGATGATACAACACCAATACCGTCGGATGATTCTAAAGTAAGTGATTGGTTCAAAACTATGGTTAAGCCCTTGGTAAGTCGTAAAGGCACTTTAGATCCCGCTCTTGAAGCTGCTGAGGCCAAATCCAGAACAATTACCCTCTCAAAAGATGGAAGGGGAGAGTTCAAGACTCTTACTGATGCCATTAAAAGTATTCCATCAGACAATAAACAACGTGTTATTATAAAAATTGGTCCTGGAGTCTACACTGAAAAGCTCCAAATTGAAAGAAATAAGCCTTTTATTACACTACTTGGAGATCCTAAAGCCATGCCCATTTTGGCATTTGGTGGCACCGCTCATCAGTATGGAACTCTTTACAGTGCCACTATAGCCGTAGAGTCCGAATATTTTATGGCCGTTAATATTATTTTTAAGGTATTTATAAATAAGCACATATATACATGTCTTAATTCTCACTTTATTTTGCTTAATAATTTTTATTTTCATTATTTTTTTTTATAGAATACTGCACCAGGACCTATTACGAAGAACCCGGGAGCTCAAGCAGTAGCATTAAGAGTTAGTGGTGATAAAGCAGCTTTCTATAACTGCAAAATGCTTGGATTTCAAGACACATTGTGTGATGATAACGGGCGCCACTTTTTCAAAAATTGTTACATTGAAGGCACTGTTGATTTCATTTTTGGAAAAGGAAGGTCACTTTATTTGGTAAGAATACATATATATATATCAACATTGTTTTTTTTTTTTAAATTAAATTTATTAGACAAAAATTAACTCTTATACCTTATTTTAAATGCAGGAATCACAAATAAATGTGATAGATAATAAGGGAGTGACATTCATCACAGCACATTCAAAGGAGAAGAAATCAGACGTTGTTGGTTACTCATTTGTACAATGCAAAATAACCGGAAGTGCATCTGGAGCATATCTGGGACGAGCATGGAGAGCGATGCCAGAGGTGGTCTTCTCTTATACTGAAATGGGTAGCGTTGTTAATCCTCTTGGATGGTCAAATAATAATAAACCTGAGAGAGAAAGGTAAATTAAATCATCTTTTACTTCCTAACTCTTGGAGAGACAAAAAGATGGTAGACTAATTAAGTTGTATTGTTTGAAATGCAGGACGGTTTTCTTTGCTGAATACGAGAATTCTGGACCCGGATCAAATCCTAAAAGACGTGTTAAATTCGATAAGCAGCTAACGGATAAAGAAGCCAAAAACTTCCTCACCCTTGGTTATATTCAAGGTTCTAAATGGTTGCTTCCACCTCCAATGTAATTTATATCTAATTATCATTTATTTTTGAAAATAATAAAAACAAAAAAATATTTATACAAAATTCAATGCACTATATATTTAATGACAAAAAAAAATTTATTTATTTATTATTATTATTATTATTACTCTTTTCGAGAGTGTCGGTGTGAATGAGAAATAGAATTATTCGAAATATTCATAATAAAAACATTTATATAAAAATAAATGTACTATTGTATTATTTTAAATTACTATTAATATTTTTCTCACATTTTTAATAAAGGTAAGCAATATGCAGTATTGAAATATATATTTTTGAAAATAAAATTAAAAATATAAGCAAAATTAAATTATGGGTGCAAATAAAAATGCAACAAACATTTTAAAAAACTTTAGTTTATATAAAATGAACATGTAAATTATATTAACATGAATAATTATAGCTCTAAAAAAATAATGATAGTTTGTTGATGACCAAATACCATCACAAAAGTAGTTGCATATTCAATTTAATTATTTTTATTTAACTTTAAAATACATTAATTTTGTAATTGTGTTTTTTTAATGAAAAATATTTTTTAATTTTTTACCATTTAAAATATTCGAGAAACCAATTATCATAAAATATTTTTAGTTAAAAAAATAATTTAAAAAAATTAAAAAATGATTTTCTACATTTTAAAAATTTATTAACACCTCTATTTATAAATTTATTAAAATATTTTGCTTTTTACATTAAAACTAAATAATAAAAATTAAATTAGTTTTTATATTTTTTATAAATTATTTTTTATAAGCAAACGGAGCCTAAATTTTAAAATTATAATCATATTAAAATTTTTAATACTAATCAACTTTAGCGCTATTTAATATATAGAACATTAAAATTTTTATAACACACTAAATTAAAAATAAACTGAAAAAAATTAACTAAATATTAATTTAGTTGAATTCAAATTTACATTAATGATGAATATATAGTATTTTCTAATTATTTTTATATTTTACACGTAACATACGGTAAAGAAGTCTGAATAAAAGGAAAATGGCAAGGGGATTATAGAAAATATTTATGATAATTTAACATTATAATGATAAATAGCTAATTTTACTTTAATTTAATGAAATAGTATAAATTAAAATAATCAATATATTTTATTATATTTTTAATAATAAAATCCTGAAAATGAATAAAAATTGAATATTTAATACAAAAATTACACATAAAAATGAATGTGATGTTATAATGTGATGGTTACACATAAAAAAAACTCATGAAAGTAACATTATGTTATTTTATATTGTAATACATATATATGAAAATAAATTGAAAAATATTTAATCGATTAAATTATGAAACTTGTGAGTTATGACGTATGCAATAAAACGTAACACTTATTTAAATAATTCAGTGAGATAACCCGAAATAAAATTGTGTTGTGGTTAGCGTAATGTGCAAGATAAAGAATGTGAGGTGGTTAGTGTTCACAACAGTCACTTTGATTGTAACGACCCGAAAATCGAACCGCTACCAGCGCTAGGGTCCAGATCGGCATAAGGCCGCCGGGACCCGTAGCAAGCCAAACCTTCATCCTGTGAACCTGTTTAATCTCATACATGATCAACAACATACATAAAAAAAAATTGAACTTTTCTTTCCATTCAGTCACCAAACTCAACCTGTGCATGCACTATACATAAACATAACCATCAACCCACCTTGGAGTCCTCAACAATGCTCCAATGGAGTAACATAACATACATTGAGTTTGGCTCAACATAGGCATCTATTGAAATCATTACATTTAAAAGATCATGGAAACAAAGGGGATTAACATACAACTAGGGTCAAGCACATCTCTAAACCTTAATATCATTATTATATTACATAACTGTACTAAACATCATATATCGACATTTCTCATGTCCACACTAGCTATTACATGACCAAAACTTCATTACTCTTGCTGACCTCCTGGTCTACCCTGTACCTGCAAACCTGGGGGTTAAGGGAGAGGGGTGAGCTACTAGAGCCCAGTGAGCAGAATAATAAAACATTTACATTAAAGGTTCATGCTTTCATGGAATGCATCACATCACAACTAGCATCACATCACAACTAATCATATCAAGGATGAACTTGTCAACACTTAGCCCTCTACATATTCCAATCATGCCAGGGGCGTAGTGCAGGCCACACCTGGTCTTCCTCTTATACATAACATGTCATACATGACCAACTGTGTCGGGGGCGTAGTGCAGGCCACACCCGGTCTTTCTCTTACATAGTGCCAGGGGCGTAGTGCAGGCCACACCTGGACTTCCATATCATATCATCATTTCATAGCATATGAGGGCTAATGGATCATTCAACATTCATCCACATCAACAACATATTATACAATGCAACATATTCGTGAATTCTAATGCAAGCACCCTAATACATATCATGGCATTCATGATGCGTGAGTCATGCTAAACTTTTATTTAATTTCTCAATTTAAAACATTAAGTTTAGTTCCACTCACCTCTGGTTGAAGCTCTACTGACTCTGAAGCGACTGACTCACTGCTGGGGTCCTCGGTTCCTCGAGTCCGAACCTACACAGGTGGACTCAAATGAGGGACCAAACATCTATGATTATGACTCTATAATACTCCTCAAAAACCCCTTAAAACACCTTGAAACAATCACATAAATCATGCAAAGGAGGACTGGACAGGGCACTTTCGGCGGCAGGTTCGGCGGCCGAAAGTCCCTCCAGAGGCGAAAGTCAGGCAGGTTCGGCGGCACCTTCGGCGGCCGAAACTCCCAGACAGAGACGAAACTCATGCATGTTCGGTGACAGTTTCGGCGGCCGAAACTGCCCTCCAGAGACGAAAGTCCTCTTTCGGGGGCAGGCTTCGGCAGCCGAAGGCTGCCTCCACCAGCGGGTTTGGCGGCCGAAAGTCCATTCGGCGGCCGAACCTGAGTTTCTCCAAAAATGGCAGAAACTCAACTCCAACATGCACAAACGCCTCCCAAACCTTTTACACATACATAAACCTAATCTACAACATGCATACTCAAGCATACAAGCTCCTAGGGCTTCAACTATCTTAAACCCCATCTACAACACATCAAACAACCCACATTGTTCATAAACATACCAAAAACCCATAAACATAACAATAACCTATCATGCATTTCTACCCCATAGATCTTCATAAAACTAGTTTAAAACATGCAAGAAAGGTTGGATCTAAGCTTACCTCTTGAAGATCGAGAGGAAAGACGATCCTAGCTTGGAGGTAGGGAGAAATCCACTCTTTGGTCTCCAAGCTTCCAAACTTGCTCTTTTTGCTCAAATCTCTTCAAATCACCATAAAGCTTGTTAAAACATGAAAGATCGGAGGAAAAACATCAAAAATGAACCAAAGGAGAGCATGAACTCACCGTGGCCGAAAATGGGGAGAAAACTCGCCCGTTTCGGCCATGGAGCTCTTATATAGGGTTGGTAGACCACCTTTCGGCAGCCGAACGTGCCCCCACATCTCATGCAAGTTCGGCGGCCGAACCTTTGAGACTTGCGGAAGCCTAACTTGCCCCCCTAAACCATCCAATGTTCGGCGGCCGAACCTGGAAATACCTCCTTGGTCTTTTTCATACAAAAACTCAATTCCTTTCTTACTTAAAATCATGAAATACATTAAAACATTTTATAAAAACATGATTTTACCCTTCTAGAGATCTCCGACATCCGAGATTCCACCGGACGGTAGGAATTCCGATACCAGAGTCTAGCCGGGTATTACATTGATGTTCAAGTCAATAAACTAAAGAAAAGGATGAGTATAATGTAATGCTCTGAACTTAAGAGTAGTTGTTTAAGAATGAGTGCCTTTATATCTGTAATCACTAGCTTTTATACTGTAAGAGAGAGTTAATTATAATATTTTATAATAATTCAGTAATGATGTGGGCGACTAATTGATAAGATATTTCGCCAGCTTAATTGGTCGGTGATTCCATAATTATAAGTGTAGCAGGAATCTGCTGGATGATATCTGCTAACAGTAACTTTATGTGAAAACTCGACCTTTTCTGAGGAGGGCAAGTCTTGATGAGGGATCGAATGTCACGATGTTCGGA